>NC_058405.1:32706383-33013017 GCF_002201575.2 Neomonachus schauinslandi | reverse complement strand
GTGTGTGTGTGTGAGACTGGGTTGGGGTATATATTAGCCCAAATTATAGGATAACTCGCCCTGTCCTGATGGTTATAAATGATATGTGGTTCTCAGTTCTAAAACATTCCCCAAAATGGAGAACACAAATCTTCTCAGTGACAGAAGCCCCTGACTAATGGGTTCTTGTTCCCTCGGCTCAATTGAAAACTTTCATATTGCCTCAAAGCAATAAAGATCAGCAAAGAATTCTCCATATCCCTTTTCTTCATTCGAAGCTCAAGGGTCAGTGGCTTCCTCAAGTAAACGTATCAGCCACAGTGGTGAAACAGGGAAATCAATCTGATCATGTTAACCCAAACATGAAAAAACTTTTAAGAAGCATTCACTGGGGGGTGGGGAGACTGGAAAACTGTTTTATAATTAAAGGTTGTTTTTAAAAGAATCAAATGAACTTCCCCAAAGTATACTAATGGCTAAAAGATAACGATTTTATTTTACTTACCTGTAAATACTTTCAGTGGAAATTTGTGGTCTACCTTTTGGGACCACAGGTACAAAACAGAACTGGGTAATCTACAGTGCTTATTTTGATGTATTTTTAAGAACATTTAAACACAACATTTTAACTAAATATAAAAGATAATGTAAAAAGCAAAATAACAAAAATATAATTACTTGGAACTTTTATGATCCCCAAATACGGATGGGATGTCAGGGAGCAGGTAAGGAGGGAAGGAATGGGGAAGAGCATTAGAAGGGTTAGAGATTCAAACACAGTGCGGGGGAGGGGGGTTATGTAAAATTTTAATGATGAACTACTCTGGGGGAGGCATGGTGTTTCTCAGTCACTTTCCACACCTAAGTTGTTTAATTCAAGATTCCCAAGCATTAGAATAGGCCCTTTGACATACGTTCTCTCAATTACTTCTAAAACACAACCACTGGAGGACGTGGAAGTGGAGTATCCTTCCATTTTTACAGAAGCGGATACCAAAGCTCAGGAAGATTAAGTGACTTGCCCAAGTTCACAGATGTAATCACAGGGCTGCCACAGGGTAAAAATACTTCTAACTCTAGGCCCTGCGTTCTCTCCAGACTTCATTATGGTATTACTTTAGGTGTTATTTAGCATAATAGCCACACATTTCATTCTAAAATGTTTTGGTTTTTTTTTTAAGATTTTATTTATTTATTTGAGAGAGAGAGAGAGACACAGCGAGAGAGGGAACACAAGCAGGGGGAGTGGGAGAGGGAGAAGCAGGCTTCCCGCAAAGCAGGGAGCCCGATGCGGGGCTCGATCCCAGCACCCTGAGATCATGACCTGAGCCTAAGGCAGACGCTTAACGGCTGAGCCACACAGGTGCCCCTCATTCTAAAATGTTCTTCACACAAACAATGAAGAAACTTTGTCAGCACACGGCAATGATTCACTGTTAAATCAAAAACATTAAAGATTCTTTCTATCTTTTTCATGTCATTCTCACAGATAATTTCCTACCGTGGAAGTACCAAAGATCCAATCCTTCAATCGCCCTACGTTATTTTCAGTGAGACAATGATATCACTAGGATTGGTGCAAGTCTTTAACAAGGAGAAACCTAAAAATAAGTGCAGTCCAGCAATATGACCCTGAGTTTGGTGTTTTGTTCTTTTTTTTAATGTCATTTCTTCTGGAGAATCGCTAAGGCATCCATCTGTACAGTCTTTACTAGTTTATCCCAATAGGATACAGCTGCTTTATTCAGATCAGCTCCTCGGCATGTGCCACTGAAAAAATGATCTTTATAATTTTTTGAACAAAAAAGTTGGCCCACAAATCAAGACCTTATACTTTTTCATCTGTACGAACAAGAGTTTTTATGTAACATGATCTAAAAGAAGATAGCCTCTCACTTGGCCAGTGCCTAATTGCTATATTAATTTTTAAAGCAATACCATTTTTTCTTAAGGAGATGCTGTCTGTGTGTGGCATTTGAGTGTGCCAGAACATGCTGAGACGGTGATGAAGTGATCTTCACATCAAGAGATGGGCAATAAACACTAAAATTAACCACTGAGTCTAAAGTTGTATTAATTACGGCATTTCACGAATACACGATAAGCCTGTAAGTAGAGCAGTACAAGGAAAATAAAAATGGAATGATAAATTTGATGTGATATTTGAAAGTCTACTAAAAGAATCCAAATCTGGCCATCCTTCTAGGATGGTCATGTTATTAAGAAGAATAATAGGGTTTGTATCTAAAGCCAAATTCAAGAATAGGACTATGTAATTATTTTTTTCAAAGTTTTGCTATCCACATTCCAAGTCATACAATTCTCACATATGTCAAGTCATACAATTCTCACATACATAGATCATCTGAATTTTAACAATTGGGTATGTGGATAAGTTAATGCCCCAGAAGTTTCAAAATCTTCCACCGCTCTTGGACTCAGCATGTAACACAAAATCAAGCTAAAGATATACTAGTGAATATAACAAAGTGGTCTACATCAAGGAGGACCATAACCAGATATTTTCTAATGACAATTATAAGACAGACAATCAATAACCTTCAAGCAAACCTCTGGACAGCAGTTAAGGGCAAAGACAAGGCTAGAAATGCAGACTCAATAGATCAGAAATAAAATATTTTCAACCATGGACTTGGGGAGAAAATGTCAGTCATGGTTAAAGGTTCTACATGTTAATTATAGCTATTAAGAATCATTAATAATACCCACTGTCTTACAGTTGCACCTAGCACAAATGCAACAGATTTGTTTTCTGGGATGTACAGGTTAATTTACATAACCACATTTCCTTCAAATCTCCAAAGCTCTCGGTTTCCTTGGATTTTTCAATAGACAATATAGCAAGTGCAGTTTTTATTGGAGAGGCTAGAATGAGGTACTATTTTAACTTTATCAACCTCAGTAAGCGATGGAAAGAGAGTTTCTCATTTGTTATTTATTTATTTATTTTTTACTCACTCAGTTTATTTAATTTTCATTCCATTAGCTCACTGTGAATTTTGGGTCCAAAGAGGCCAAAGGACATAATGTCAGAAATCCTAACTATCTCTGAGAAAATTTTATCACTTCATTTCAGTGATGATCTTAAAAATTACTATATTCTGGATTATTTATTACAGGGCTATCATGTGATTTCAGTGTCTGAGTCTGTACCTGTGTTTATCATGGAACTAGCAACACAATGAGATATAATTTTAACATCCCATCAGTGGGAAAGGAAGAGAGGCAAACTTAACAGTGATGTCTATGAGCCAAGCACGGGCCAAATGGGAGCCATGATGGTTTCCTAGTAGTTCAAACTGAGAAGTGTTAACAGGAATACATAAAATTCAGTGACCCAGGATTGTCAGACTCAAAAAAACCTGTGCTTTGGGCGCCTGGGTGGTTCAGTCAGTCGGGCGTCCAACTCTTGATTTTGGCTCAGGTCATGATCTTGGGCCCCATGGCAGGCTCTGCTCAGCAGGGAGTCTGCTTAAGATTCTCTCTATTTCCTCTGCCCCTCCCCATTCCCCTCTGCACGACTTCTCTCTTTCTCTCAAATAAATAAATCTTTAAAAACAAAAAACAAAAAACCTGTGCTTTAGCAGTCAGGAGCCATTCTTGCTGACAGCAATTTATATTCAGCAAAAAATCATCATCCATCACAGAAGTGACATTAATTTGAATTTCACAGATTTCTGAAATGTTGATCAAATTTAATTTGCCTATCTGTTTTGTTTGTATGGCTACATGAGACCTATTACACAAAGGTTGTAAGCCTGTTTTTATGTATACTTAATGCAATATTATAAACAAAAAAAATCACATACAATTTTAGAGATATTGAAGGGGTTTTTTTCTCCCTTTAGAAGGAACCCAATCATTACATTTAACCTGCTATTTACTGTTATTCCATTATTCAATCACCTCTTACTTCCAAATAATTGTTTTATTGTCCAAGTAAAAGGCTTTTGGGTGGGAGCGCCTGGGTGGCTCAGTCGTTAAGCATCTGCCTTCGGCTCAGGTCACGATCCCAGGGTCCTGGAATCATGCCCTCATCGGGCTCCCTGCTCCTCGGAAGCCTGCTTCTCCCTCTCCCACTCCCCCTGCTCTTGTTCCCTCTCTCACTGTGTCTCTCTCTGTCAAAGAAATAAAGTCTTTAAAAAAAAAAAAAAAAGGCTTTTGGGTGTTTTTGGTTTGTTTTTGTTTTGTTTTGTTTTGGGCCTAGCTGAAACCTGAGGCAGCACTAAACTTTTTTTAATTTTCTTGAGGCTCTGCTGAAATATCTTCCCATCACAGTGAATTGTTCCATTGCTCAGTTAGTAACCTAGGTAGCTAACGGTACAACAACTTCAGAAATACAGAGTGCAGAGTAAAACCAAAGTATCTGTGCCCAAGTCCAAGAATTTCTACAAGTATTAGTTCTTGTAATCTTGTCATTGTTAATTTATGTTAAAAAGGAAATTCTAATTCGAGATTTAATTCCCAATTAATTTAGTAGCTGAACTTATATTGTCCCCTTTTCATTGTATCATTGCAATACACACAGAAAAGCAGAGAACACTTGGAAATGCTCCACTAAAAGTAGTATCTTAAACTCTGATATATAATAAAACAAACTTTGTAGGTTTAATACAGTTTTCTTCAGATTAAGTATCAGAAAAGTTGCATATGTTTATAAAGATGCATTCTCCTCATGAAATTTTCACTTCAATATGGTGCCACCACCACCCCTCAAACTTGATTTATCTACAGTGAAACATCTCTTTTCCCCACAATTATTTCATCTCACCTTTCTAGCTTTAATTCAATTGTTCTAGTCATAAAATCCATAATGAAGGTCACTGTTTGAATTGGTCTTTTACCTTCATATCAGATCATTCCTTTATTGCATTGGAATTTGATTCAAATGGGTACTGACTGCATCTTCATCATTATGTTATACCATTAATTCAAGTCACCTTATTACACTGTAATTATGTGAACTAAACTCTTATCTGCCATCACCAATTCCAGTTTTCTAGCCCCAAAATGCTTTCACCAAAAAACAAGATTTTTTTGACAAATACTCCCATATTCATATTTTTGTTTAACCTACGTGGGATACTTTGCACAACCCCTGAATCTTTAAGTTTAGATGTTTTACCAGCTCTAAAATTTCTCAGCCAACATGTTTTCAAGTACTGACTCTCCTTCATTCTCTGTTTTCTTCCTTCTGCAAAGTCTAAAAACAAGTACGTTCAACCACTCACTATTTTATATTTCCATTTCCTTCTTTCTGTATTTATAATTCTTACAAATATTCTTCCATTCACCAATTCCCTCTTTAGCTCTGACTTTATTTGCTTCTTAACCACTCTATTCCATATTTTAGTTCAACAATGTTTTCCATTTTTAGAGGTTCTACTTGGGCATTTTCCAGATCTTCCTGGTCATTCTAACAGTCGTTTGTTGCTTGTTCACTTTTATGGTTCATCTTTTATTTCTTTAAATATGTATACACAGCCATTCTCTTTTATATATTGAATCACTTCATCATCTGAACTCCTTAAGTATCCGACGGTCACTGTTTCGGCTAATGCTCGTTCAAAATAGCTTGGCTGCCCACAAAGTTGGTGAGAAATGATTTTGGCCTGCTTGATCTTAGCCTGTTCAAATCCCCAAACCTCTACTGGGGATGCTTGAGAGAAGACTTCTGCCTGCTTCTGGTGAGAGTCAGGGTGCTGCTGACCTGAAAACATTTTAGCCCATCTCAAATGTCCTAATCTCATGTGAGTATCTCAGATGGAGAACCTTCCTCCATACTGTTTGCCCAAATCTTGATACATGGATAGTAGAGTTTATAACATTTGCCTCAGAGCAATCACCATTCCAGTTCTCAGCTGATTCCGGGGCATTTGTTCTATTTACGTAAGGGGGATGGAGGAGGCACAGACTTCAGAGATTTTCCACTATTTAATCCCCACCAATGCACCACAAATTGTATTTATCCAGGATGCTGTTGGTTTGAAAGGCTACATCTCTCACTGGAAGCCAAATCCGTATTATTTTCTTAAACAGTTACATCAGCCTGTTAGTTCTTGCTCTGAAATACTTGATGGCTCTTTTCTCATTAGAACGTATTTGTCGTCCCTGCTTGCTGTTCAATAATCTGTTCACGTCTTACATCTACCTACAATTCCTCTAGGGGCTTCGTTCTAGCCTCATCGAAGCAGCCTCTTTAGGTCCCTCCTGCTCAGCACCTACTCTGCCTCCAGTCCTCCGGCCTTCTCCTGAGCTGAACTATCCTATCCTCTCCTCTCGGCTCATCTAACATCTGCTCCATTTTAAAGCCCACCTCACACCCACTTTCCTTCATGAAACTTTCCATGTTCCAGCATGGTTTTCTCTACTCTCCTCCATCTCTACAGGCTTTTTAATCTAAAATTTAACAGAGAATGATATCGAATCAAGGAATTTTAAAAATATAAAGATCTTTCTAGGTCACCTATTTCAATCCTAAAATGAATGACAATCAAGACCCAGAGAAAGGTGCTGAAGGACATCCAGGTGCTGGATGGCAAAGCCCATACTAGCCCTTGTTCCTCCTCACCACTCTCAGGCTCTTTTTCATTTATATTTTGCTGGTCAATGCCTCTTTCTCCCCTCTGAACAAGAGTTCTGCATCCTACGTGTCCCCAAAGAAAGAAAACCGAACTGATGACAATGACCCATAGTATCTGGCCCCCTCCCTTTCTCCTAGCAACCACCAATCTCTCTAGTCACACCCCCTCCTACACCTCTCTCACGCCGGCTTTTCTGCCTTGGACACAATGATCTCTTTACTGTACCTCCCTACTGTTTTGTGTTTACTCCTCCTTTAGGCCTTTGTACCAGCTACCCACGTGCCTGGAATGATGGTAGTCTAGACATCTGTGTGGCTTACTCCACCCACATCTTTCAGGTCCTTGAGCAATACCTCCTTACTAACAAGGCCTGTGAATCTTATATCATCCCTCTGGATCAATCTTTAATCCTCTTCAGTGTTTTCATTTCTTTTAAAGATTTTTATTTTTATTTATTTGACAGAGAGAGAGTGCACAAGCAGGGGGAGCAGCAGGCAGAGGGAGAAGCAGTCTCCCTGCTGAGCATGGAGCCCAAGGTGGGACTCAATCCCAGGACCCAGGATCATGATCTGGGCCGAAGGAGAACGCTTAACCAACTGAGCCACCCAGGAGCCCCTCAGTGTTTTCATTTTTCTTTATAGCACATACCATCTGATAAATATTTAGTTGTTGACCTCTCTACTCTCTACCTCAGTCCCCAAGAAATTAAGTGCATAACTGACTGTTTACCTCAATGTTTTATCCTCACTCCCTAGAACAATGTCTGGGACATAGTAGAAGCATAATAAAATATTCACTGAATGAACAAATGAATGAATGGCAACAGAGGTGCAGTTATTTGTGTTAGCATTGTGGCCATGACCACAGCGGAAGATCACACAGAGCTAACTCCTATAGAGCTCACAGTGCAAGGGAAAAATGGACCAATGATAAGCCCTTGATCAGGAAACCCAGGATTTACATGTGAGATCTTTTCATGGGATTACAAAATCTTTGAGAGATAAAAGATCATCTTCAGCCTTCCCAGACTAAACAATCCCAAGTAAAATTTGTGCAAAGTGTTCAGCTAACCTTTGTTCCCACCACCAGTGGTAGAGCACAAAGTACCTGTCGGAAAGAGTATCTCATTTTTGAAAGATTTTATTTATTTATTTGACAGAGAGAGACACAGCGAGAGAGGGAACACAAGCAGGGGGAGTGGGAGAGGGAGAAGCAGGCCTCCCGCCGAGCAGGGAGCCCGATGCGGGGCTCGATCCCAGGACCCTGGGATCATGACCTGAGCCGAAGGCAGACGCTTAACCGACTGAGCCACCCAGGCGCCCCAGAGTATCTCATTTTTGAAGCAATTCTACTTCTTACTAGGTTTTTGCTTCCTCGTATATACCAAACTTAATTTCCTATAACTTCCAAAGTTTGTACTAATACTACCTTCTGAGCTAGATATAATGAAATATGCATGAAATAAATGTATAATAATCTTTTAAAAATATGTAAATCTGTTGAATCTCCTCATATGTCTGTTTCTCTGTGAGCTAAATACTCTGTTACCTCAGTTATGTTTATATGGGATGATTTTCAAATCCCTCACCTTCCTGGCCACTTGTATCCGAAGAGATTCCACTTTCTCAAAGTAAAGTGTGCTGCCCTAATACGACAGATGTAGCATTTCCAGCACAAAGTCAAAGAAATTTAAAGAGCTGTGATATCCAGCCCGGCATTCATCATCAATCTACATGCAGTGAGCATCAATTACGTCTCAGACATGACTTAGTTCTGTGCAAACAAATAACAAAACTTGAATATTGATGTTTATCTGTTAATCTACTTGGGTTACTCTTATTCATTCTCCATTTTTCTATCTTAAAATGAGTCAAAGGAAATTTCCTTTATGACTTTCTTAAATGGCTTGCTGAAATCCAAAAGCCTTTTGGTATATTTCCTTGATCTGCTATTCCAAGAATCTTTTCCATCAGGTTATTTTGTGTATCATCACCCTATACTTGTGCAGACTTTATAAATATTCAGGTTGAAAGATTTCAAACTTTTTTCTTTGGATGTATCCAATGGCTTGGCAATGTGACGAAAACAGCAATTATCAGCCCCAGTTACAAAAGCGTGATCAGGAGCTCACAGAGGTCCTACTAGTTAGGTGTATGGCTAGTATGAAATTCCAAGGCATTTGATTCCTCATTTGAAGTAGGTTTCCTCCACCTGTTCCAGCTTCTGAGCATGCCCCATTAACACAATCTATTAGTACTATTCTTCAAAAACAACTGTCAGGGGCTGACAACAATTGAAATATTCTATAGTTTTTGGAATCCATGTATTTGCCCTTTATGGAAAGGTAGAACATTTGATAGTACCCAAAGCAGATTTAATCCTGCCTTTTAGTCCTCATGTGTTCACAGACAAATGTCTAAATATATTGGGCACAATTCTGTAATCAAAACACAAATGTAACATTATTTAATAAACTAAAGCTATAGATTATTCTGCTACTTGTCTTAAGGCAGCCTGAGTCTTAGCCACAAAATTTTTAGCTAATGGGAATACTGAACTATATAGCAATGAATTCAAACTCTTGACTCTTTAAAAAAAAACAAAAACAAAAAACTTATAATAGTGAATAAGAGACAAGAGGATAAGGTAATGGTGGTATCTGAATGAATGAGAATTTTTTTTTAAATCTCTTGGCTTATTAAAATGAAAAAGTTACCTTAACAAGCTATGTCAAATTTTGTTCATAAGGTAGATATAAGATGTTAGGAAATAATGGTCCCAGTCTAATAATATAAATTCAGTGAGCTTGCAAGATGAACTTTGAAAATGCGATTTAATGCAATTCAGGGCCTCAATACTGCCCATGCACCCAGCAGATTAACAAGAGCCAAACACATTCCTACAGCCAGCAACAGAGAAACGCTTACAAAAGAGTGGTTTTTGAGTTCACAGAAAAGTTCTTGAAAAAGTGCATATGTAATGAATTTTGATAACGTGGAAGGTATTCATTCATTTATTCTAATTGAAAAATTCGTTTTTTTAAAAAATTAGTTTTTTAAAATGTACCTAGAATGTAATCAGTATACCAGGAATTACAGAAAAGGGAAAATATTCAGATAATGAGAAACAGTACAAAACTCTACCAAAACTTGCCCTATGTTTTGAACCACAGAAATGGATGCTGTGTGTTCATGCTTTCTTCTAGGACTCTCTTATTTCAAAGCAAACAAAACCTTTTAAATTAAATTCTGTTTTGTAGGTCAGAGGCCCTATGGTTTGCTCCAACGCTTCTATTTCTTTCCTAGTTCTAGGAGGTGCAATGATTTAGGGTAGGATGTGTCCAGGGTGTTGTTTTTTCGCCTCAGGTAGGGCTCTGCTGAAGTCCTAACTACTTCCTGTTCCTTCACAATAGCTCCCCAAACAGAGTTTCTAAAATAGCTTCTCAGAAAAATGCTGGTAACTGTTTAATTAACAAGGGCTACTAAAGCTATTAATGTTTAGTGTTCTTTTTCTCAGTTCATTATGTTGAAGTTTGCTCATTTTTCTTCCATATGTCATTAAAAATTCACCATGGCTTATCAGCCCACGAGGGTAGTTCCCACTGAGTGGTTTTCCTTTAAGGAAATCCCAAGAGAAAATACAAACTTAAACACTCCTTTATGGATCCTATTTGGGCTTGAATTGTATCCCCCCAAAAGGATATGTTGAAATCCTGAGTACCTCCAGTTCCTCACACTGTGACCTTATTTGGAAACAGGGTCTTTCCAGCTGTAGTAGCTCTACTATGGATGAAGTCCATAGTAGAGTAGGGCAGGCCCTTAACCCAGTATGATTGAAATCCTTAAAAGAGGAAAAGAGACACGGACAGAAATACAAAAGGAGAAGATAGAGACAGGGATTGAAGTCATATCTCTAACGGCCAAGGAACACCAAGGACTGCAGGCAAACACGAGAAGCTAAAAGAGGGAAGGAAGGATTTTCCCGTATAGGTTTCAGAGGGAGCACGGCCCTGCCAACACTTCTAATTTTGGACTTCTAGCCTCCAGCTAGCCAAATATCTGTTGTTTCAAGACACAAAGTGTGTGGTCATCTGTGAAGGCAGCCCTGGAGAAAACCAGTCCATATATTAACTCATACACCACATTTCCATCTTAACTCTTAGCCTCTTCTCTCTCCTTCATTGTCTTACCTTCCTCCTGCGATGCCCAGCTACTACCCTGCCCTCGCTCACAGCATGCAGCCCTGTGCCTCCTCCTCTTTGTAATGTTCTCTCTCTGTCTCTTGAATATCCTTCCCCCACTTCTTCACTTCTTTGACTGATCTTTCAAAACTCACCTCTTGTGTTACCTTCTCCACATAACCGTCTTTCATCTCCTCGCAGGCTGGGCTTTGTGCTGAGCTTCTGTTTTCCCCAAGCATAACACACAGTTCGGTGACATGTGTCCCAGTTATCCCCTAGACTGCAAGCTCTTCAGTCTCAGTGACTGTTTCTCATCATTGTAGGCCCAGGACCAAACTTCAGGTCAGGCTCACAGTATTCGTTGCACGGCCGAACTACTCCTATCCTTTCTTCACACTGCCTCCTCCCTATGCATCACTTAATCATCAACTTAGAATTTAGCAAAGGGTTTCCTTCGAGAACATCCCTAGGTATAATTCTAGGAAAAGCCCACTGATGCAACACCTGAGAGCCAGAGCCCAGCTCCAGGAACATGGGCTGTTCCTTAGGTTTGCCATAATTTTAATCATCGCCTGTAAATTGTGGTCTGTATTGCATTCAGCTTTAGACTGTGCTGTTAATACCAGGCAGGCCTGTGGAAGAAGCATTCGGAGTCGAAGAACAAATGTGAGAATCCCTTCCTTCCATTGTTACGGGGCCAAAACTGTCATCTCTCTGGCACGTGGAAACGCCTTCCAACAGGAACCTGCAGGTCTCCTTTTAATTCAAGAGAGTGTTTCTGGATTCACTTTTTTTGTGTTTCTTCCCGAAAGACTCCACAGAGCCATAAACTAGATCTTCTCTGCCTAGCTTTTATTTCAACAACTTTCTGCAAGACCACTTTTACCCTCATCATATTTTCTTTCTTTCTCTCACTTGCCTACATTTCTTCGATGCTTCTGTATCCGCCCCCCCCCTTGAACATCTTGGAATTTAGCCTTTATTGCTTATAATTTTACCTACTTTTTCCATTTCCTTCCTAAATTCAATTAAATCGCATTTGCCTTCTTCCTGTTTTTAGTCCACTTCTGTTCCTAAATTAAAAATTGCGCCTTAAGGGTGTTCCCCTTCCCACTTCCCCAGTCCCAAGTAATTGTTTGCAATGTTGCTCCAGTCTTCTCCTGCTTTATGGTTGGCACTGTGAGGGGAAGTTGCATCGGCTGACAGATTTTGAACTCCCATTTTGTTTTCTTCTTAAAATAGTTTTGAAGCCTGCTTAGCACTGTATTTCATGAGCAAGGGTGATGACAGTTTGGAGTGGTTAATTCAAATGTGAGGTTAAGAATGCCCTCTTCTGTTAGTGCAGAAAAAACGTAGCCTCGTTCATACATGGTTCGTGGGGTATGATGGGCAGCAGGGCTCCGTGTTTTCCATGTACTTTTTAGGCTTTTTATGTCTTTCGGGATCATAAATTCCCCTCTTGCATCTTTATGCTTTCACCAGAGAGTTCCCAAAAGTAAATTTCCAATTTTATCTTCTGTGTTAGTTTCCTTTTGATGTAGTAACAAATCACCAGAAATGTAACGGCTTAAAACAACAGAAATTTATATTCTCTAATAGTTCTGGAAGCCACAAGTCCAAAATAAGTTGTCTGTGGTTAAAATCAAGGTGTCAGCTGAGCTGGCCCTTTCTGGGGAGGCTCCTGGTGAGAATCTATTCTCACTCTCGTCCAGCTTCTGGGGGCTACTGGCATTCCTTGGCTTGTGGCCACATCACTCCAATCTCTGTTCCAAACTCTGTCCTGTGTCTTCACACTGTCTTCTCTGCAGTGAAATCCTATCCTGCCTCCCTCTCAGGAAGGACTTGTGATTTCACTTAGGGCTCACCCAGGTAATCCAGGATTACCTCCCCATCTCAAGATCCTTAGGGTAATCACATCTACACAGTCCCTGTCACAGATAACAAGGTATCATGCACAGGCTGCAGGGACCTGGACATGGACATCTTTGGGAGCCAAAGATGGGAAGAGCCTCCTGCTCTTCCCCTGATGTGCTACCTTTCCAAGACTGCTTGCATGGCTCACACACACATTTCAAATCCTTTCCCTGCTGTCAGTGTCTGATCTACTCCTCTTTTTAAGTATATTTGAATTTAGGATTGATTTTCTGTTTTAGTTCAGTTATATCTTCTCTTCTCTGTATAATTTTTCCAAAACCCCAGGTCTCCACAAAGGCTCGATGGTGACTTAAGAAATATCTTTTCTAGAAACCAGCATCTACCTTTCTACTTACAGATAATTTGAAGTTTGTAGTGTTCTCTGCCTTCCTGCCTAGGAATGCCTAAAGCATAGGGTTTTACAGTTTTTTCTGTTCTCATTGATGTTTGGAGTAATCTGACTGCCATAATTAAGAAGGATAAATCCTGTGTGAAACAAGCAAATAAACAGTATTCTAATTTGGGACAGTTCTGTTACCTACGCAAAAAGGGCTTTAAAAAGTTAATGATTTACCTAATGGCTAAAATTACCATAGAAATAACAACCAATTAAACTACAGAGTTATTGGATTTCAGAACTGGCACAGACCACAAGGACCAGAGCTGTCCAACATCTAGTTAGTATTCCTACCTGGCTAGAGCAGAAGAGCCACAAGAGATTGTCTCCTCTGGGAGAATCTACCCTTCAACATCCCCCAAACCAAAAAAAGAGTTTAAAATCGAGAATGAAATTAATTGTCTTTGCCTCCTATTCTGTTTATAAAATAGAAATCATAATATTTAAATAAGAGTCATTTAGGAAGTATTAGGATGGATTAGCCAAAATGTGCCAGTTACTTTGTAATTGAAGTCTTAAGTCCTGTCATTTAACTTTGATGTGAGGGGTGATGAAGCAGAAGCTTAGTGACAAACTGTGATCATATCAATTAATATATTAATATTTAGCAAAGAAATGGAAGATAAAGTATCAGGATATCTGCATCTTGCCCTCAGTATTCTAGGCTGTAGATACAAGGACTGGCTTTGAGATCTCGTGATAATGTAATTGTTTTTATTTGACAGTTAACTTCATCTGTCCCCAATTAACAGGTATAAAAACACATTTTCAGAGCAATAAAATATTGTCAGCAATTATTCTGAAGGTAGGAACATGTACACTGGTAGTCCCTGGGCTCCTACTGCACCCAACTAAGTCAAACAATGGTCATGTCTTTTAATAAAACTCTGTAGGGGCGCCTGGGTGGCTCAGTCGTTAAGTGTCCGCCTTCAGCTCAGGTCATGGTCCCGGGGTCCTGGGATCGAGCCCCGCATGGGGCTCCCTGCTCAGCAGGAAGCCTGCTTCTCCCTCTCCCACTCCCCCTGTTTGTGTTCCCTCTCTCACTGTGTCTCTGTCAAATAAATAAATAAAATCTTTTAAAAAAAAAACAAAACTCTGCAACTGACTACTGTCCAAATTCGAATAAGCATCACCAAAAATAGACCATCCAAGGTCCAGCACAGGTTGCACACCAAGTACCTGATTGGTCCTGCCTTAAAAAAAAAAAAAAAAAAAACCCACCTCCATTTTCTTAGTGTCCACTTTATATGCTAGAAAAATGATTATTTTATAAGTGCTATTAAAATAGCCAATACATAGCATTCTTACGCAGACATGGCCACTTAACCCGCTAATAAATCTCGACACCTTCCCTGGTGCTATTCCCTCAGCTTAGAATGATTCCTCTTGTGCCTATACTAACCCTTTCAAGGTCTGTATCAGTCGTCACCACTCTGAAGTTTTTCCGGATCTCCTAAAACAGATCTAGTCACTCCATGGTCAGAAATCTCTTACTATTTTTAAATACCCACATTTTGTACTTGCCAGTGCTGCTCATCACACATGTGTAAGATGGCAACACAAAGGTATATTTAAGAGCCTGACTTTTGGTTTCTACTGGGCACTGAGGTGGCCTCTGCCATTAACATGTAGTTAACACAATGACTGGCGTATCTTTCTTCACATTCATTTTCTTTAAGGAAGAAAAGGATAACATCTAACCTTCTAGGTTTGCCAGAAGAATTAAATGAAACAACGTATGTAAAACACTAAATCTAGCAAATAAGTAATCAATACATGTTAAGCTAATATTATTCTTCCTACGGCAATCTCATTCTGTTTTCAAATGTAAACTTTGTTCATGTAAGAGATTACATATTAGGTGATTTGTGTCCCTGCAGCTCTCGGACAATGTGTGGCACAGAACAGGTATTCAGACGGCATTTTTTAAACGAAACTGAATGAAAAATATTAATCAGAAAATATTTGCTGAGCTTCTCCACTGTGAAGGCACAGCAAGAGATGAAAAAGACAGCATTTCTGACCTTCATTTTAAGTCTTTAAGGGCTTATTCTAGTTAAAAAACTAAGTCTAGGTAAAGGGCAGTTAATCTTTAAGTGTTTAGGTACCAGTTAAGAATATATATGTCTATATATTTCCCTCACCAGACTGAGTGAAAGGGACCAAATGTGAATGCTGACTTGGCAAACACAATTATAAATGAGTTAAACTTAAAACTTATTTTTCCTTCCTTCATTTTTTCCAAATAGACTTCCCTCCTCAATTCTTCGTATCTCTTACTCCTACTCAAATTTTTGTTGCCATGGCAATACGTTTCCACCTTGAAATTCCATCACTGGAATGTCTACATTTGGTCTACAACTATTTTTGCTGCTCTCTCTCTTTTAAATTGCTCCTAGAAAAATGCCATTCTCCCCTCTATGATGTAGATGAACTACATAAAGGCCTACCAACCTAAGGCACATTTCTCACCTCAGCCTCCATACTGTACAAGAGTCTGTATGGAGGACTACTTTAGGTGTATTTTAATACTTGATAACAAAAGAAATACAAAACAGACTCTGGGATGTGAACTACATTGGATTCAAACTTGCTCAGATTCAAGCACTTTACCCATTACAAAGAGAACATTTAGAGAACTACTTAACAATCAAAACCAGAAAAAAGAAAGACTGCCAGTAGAAGAATTATCCAACAAGGACTCATTTCTTACCACCTGATCCTGAGTTTGGCTAGACACAGGATTTCTCCTGCCAGAACCTCACGATTGTTAAGGGAACCCTAATTGCTACTGAGGCTCTCCACTTATGTGCTCTAAACCCCACTCCTTCCTATAAGACTCTTTAATACTCCTTGATTTACGCTTAATTCCTCTATTTTGAGTTGTGCTGCCAAAGTCCTAAAGATCTGAAACACACCATTACCTCTGAATAGATGGTCGATTGGACTATTCTGAAAAACCGATCAGATTCTGGAGAACACCTGCAAAATGCCACAAGCTAAATGGATGCCCTCTAATCAAACTACTGGTAGTGACTCATAGAGCAGCTCTTCCCCTGTGCTTTGGAGAGCCAATGGAAGTCCTCGTGATGACCCCAGGAGCACAGCCCAAGTTGAAGGAGGCTTCCAGATGTCAAAAAGGTCACTTTTAGAAAAACTCACAGTTGACAGAGCAATCATAGATTAGGTTCTGGTGTTCCTTCAAGAATTCTAATGCAGAAAGCTCCTCACTAAAGAGCCACACAAGAAGTACCATGAAAATTTCTAGAATGGTTATCCACAAATTGGATCAATACCCCAGAAAATCTGATCCCATGACACAGTTCTGATCCTTTAGGAACACCTAACACTGACCAGCCCATAAGGACTCATGTGTATGATCTCTCTAGCCTGCTCAGAGGCCACTGGATTTTCTCTGCTGACCCTGCTTATCTTCATACAGGGAAGAAAGCATTCTTTCTCTAAGTCCTAAATCTATAACAGAGTACTTAGAGATGAAATGAACCTATTTTTTTAAAAAGCCTAAATTCCCTCAGCATTTAAAATTCTCTAAAATTAAAATTGGCTATACATAATTTTGCAGCTTGCCCTAATGGGTCAAATGGTCGTGTTTATTTGTTGTGCTTTACTCATCTTCAATTTCTAGCTACATCATTAACATAATACACCATACTGTCATGAATTAATCTTTAACACTGCATTTGAATGCAAACCAAAATTCTGGGCACTGTAATCAATATGCCATGAAAAGCAAAATAACTTCCCAAGGATTTGCAATGTTGAAAAGCAAACGTTTTCATTCCCCACCTGAGACGTGTTCTAGTTCCTCAGGGTTGCCCTCCAACAGACTTTGGCAGATCCTTAGATTCTAAACCCTTCTCTGAGAGTTAACCAAGCTGGGTGCCACTATCAATTCTCTCTCTTACAAATCTTTCTCCCCTAAATTTCGTCACTATACAGCAAGGAAGGAAGTCCAGCCAGCTGCAGAAGGTACTCCAGATTCCACTGAGGGATTTCACTGTCAGGACATCCCCTGTTCTCCTTCCAGGGACCACACTGCTGGAGCCATTTCCCTTTCAAACTCAGCAAAATGAAAAGTCGTTCAAAAAGCCTGTTCTAGGGGCGCCTGGGTGGCTCAGTCAGTTAAGCATCTGCCTTCAGCTCAGGTCATAATCCCAGGGTCCTGGGATCGAGCCCCGCATGGGGCTCCCTGCTCAGCGGGAAGCCTGCTTCTCCCTCTCCCACTCCCCCTGTTTGTGTTCCTTCTCTCACTGTGTGTCTCTCTCTCTCGTCAAATAAATAAATAAAATCTTAAAAAAAAAATAAAATAAAAAGCCTGTTCTAAACAATATAGCACTGCCAATACTGTGAGAAGTATTTGGCGTTTGTGCATACAAAATTATTTATGTATAAAATAACAATACATATAATTTTATGAATATACATATATGCAAATATATACACACCGATTTATATTTTCAGTTTATATGTATACATTATATATAAATATGTAATCTATTTACATATGCATAACTATATATATATATGTACATGTAGTCTGAGTGTGTGTATGCACACATGTACACATTGATTTTTAAAAATACACTGACATCTACATGGAGGTGAGCTGTCTTACGGGGCCAGGCATAGCAATGTGTCATTCAAGGAAAATTCCAGTCCAGTGTTCAAAAAATAATTCAGATATTTAGTCAAGTCTCTCAACAGAAAATTCAAATGTGATTGTAATGAGCAATCTACATTCTAAAATGCCCTTTTCCCCATTTTCAAAATCTGAAACACTTGGCAGATCTATCCCTTCCTGCCCACCAAACTTCTTAACTCTCTACCCAGACTTGTCAGAGCGCTTCTTTTTTTTTTAGCCCTTGGGCTCAATCTCCCTACCCCCATCCCCACACACTCAAAATCAATTATTCTCTCATTTAGCAACAGCTCTCTGCCCTTTCCAGAACAAATCAGAGCTTGTTGGATTTCCTGCTTTTTCACTTCTACCCCCCCCACCCCGCCACCATCCTCAAAAAGTCATCTCTCTCCCCTGATCTGGATTCTGTGTAACAACCCACGACAACAAAGAAGCTGGATTCTGTGTAACAACCCATGACAACAAAGAAGCTGGCAAAAAAAAAAAAAAAAAGAGAGGCTATGAATCCTTACACATTAATATGTTCTCCTATCTCACACGTCTATCAGAAAATATGCTTAAGATAGCATTTTTTCATCATCTAAGAACATTCCAGAGTTTTGATATCAGATGGACACGTACACATTCTGCAATTTAATTCCTCAACTGAAATGTTAGAAGAGTCAAACAAAAACATATATGCTAAAAGACTACAAGTATCTGTTAATTAACACTGTTCTCACCTGGCGTCTTATCTCCTAACATAAACTCAAGTTTTTAGCTTGAAAAGTTTTAAAGTAACTCGGGGACTTTAAAAGTACCTTCCCTAGCGGCTAAATAACACACATATTGCAAACTCATAAGGTAAGCTTTCTGGATACCACATCTCTCAAAGTTATTTCAGCCAGCCTCTGTACTGTACTCTCAAGACAAAGGAAAGATCAAAATATATATATATATATTAAACCTCTACTATCACACCTATAAGTTATGAAGATAAGAGGAGCTTCAGAACCTGTGGACTTCCTGTTATGTGCCTGGAGGACCAATAGATAGCATTATGTTTTTAACTGCACGAAAAATTCCCCCCCCCATAGGGAAAACATATGCTTTAAGCAGCGCAGAGGATCTGAGGGATTTCTACTATTGCATGAAGCTGTTTTTTTGGTACCTAGTTCCCATTTAACTGAATTAATTTAATGTCCAGTTTCAACTGCATTGTTTTCCATTTAAATTGCTATTACCTTTGAGGAGTAAAAGCTTCATAGTCTACATGCCGAAAATTACTTGATTCCTCCCAGTCCTTGCCTTAAAGATTTTACCTATGAAGTGAAGGTCAAAGTCGTGTTTGCATTTTTTTTTTCCTTCAATGGTCTATGTTGGAAATCCTACAGATATTCTCCTGGTGTCATAAACAGATCACTTGTGTATTTCAAATATACTATAGGACTGAAGATGAGCTTAACATCTCTGTAACCATAGAAAACAACCAGTAAAATCAAGAAGCTAGATTACTGTGTAAAAAGTTTAAGATATTTGATTAACAAAGGGCTTTCCAGGGTTTTCATCAATGATTTTAATATTCCTAAAAATCCAGACAACAGCAGTACTGTTCTCACCTCAAGATAATTTTGGCGTGGCTTAATAATACCAAGGGAAAGAGGTCACCAGTTATCCCATATCGCCAAAGAGTATTCATAAGTTAGGGCTGTTCTACTGTGGCTACACAAAAAGCCAGTAGCCAGGGATTAAAAGCAAAAGAGAGAATTAGGCTATTATTATTTCTATTATTTAGACAGGTTGATAATTAAGTTGACTTTTAAGTTAATATTCGACTGTCACATATGCTCATCTCTGATTGCTAAGAAGTGACAAAGGCAGACACACTGTGAGAAATGAGAGATTGGGTTTTGGAAAGCAGGAGGGAAATAGAGGGTGAAGAGTGTGACATGAGTCTTTCAGATCTTATAAAACTTGTTCCTCGGTTTTGTTGGAGGGAAGAGGGGCGGGACGTGATCCATCTTTTCTTATAGCCAGGAGAAAGGCAGGCTCTTTGGACCATCCATACCAGAGGTGATAGAACTGGGATTCTATGGACCAATACAATGACACTGTGTCACAGAAACATAAGCACAGAATCTCAGATTTCTAGTCAGGCTGAGTGAATTCCAGTGAAACGAGCATTCGTTGAGAGCCTACTTTATGCATTGTCATAGGCACTGTGTTAAGGCGTCAGCTAACCCAAAAGACCCCCAGTTCAAACTTAAAAAAATTAAAAAAATTAGAAACTGACATCTCTTCAGATAATTAGAAAAAGAAAATTACCCTAGGAAAATCATGCGCTAAGGGTCCTAATTGGCCAGGAGAGCACAGAGTGAGTATTAACCCCAAGCCCCCCTCGGCAGGGGAGCTTTATGAGGCCCCCAGCAGCCCCAGCGGCCCTGCCGCCAGCCTTTCAGAGGTGAGCTCCAAATCCGACACCACAGCCTCACTGCAACAGCGAGTCTCAGTCTGCACAAAAGATGTGGGATCTTTAGAGACATCATTTAAATGCCAATTTTCATGCTTCCTCTTCTAAGTTATGGCACTTATAACATCAATATTTTAAACAGTTCAAGTATTTTTTCACTTCTAAATGAGTCATTCACTCTCTTAGCAGAGAAGAGGTAAAATAAAATGTCAATGACTAAAACGTGAACTCCTTCTTCAAAGATACAGTTAAGTACATTTCTCACGATTCAATGGTAATTGGCTTAGAACTTGAAAATACAATGCCGCATCTGACAATGGGAATTCACTGGGCTCCACAGGAATCCAAAGGCTGCCACAGAAAGTGGACCCAGTACGATGGGAATTACACTTATTCCACTTCTTAGGTAATTTCCTCACAACTCTCACTGAGTTTTAAATGAATTATTTGTGCCATTCAGAATTCACACGCACCTACTCACCAATTCTGGGTACTAACAATTGCTGTCTCCAGACCGCCGCGCCCAAGGACTCCCCTGCCCAGCCCAGCACATCAGCTGGGGCAGACTGTCCCACAGGGTCTCACAGCCGCCACATGAGGCCTTCCGTAGCTCCATGACAGAAGGGAGCTTCTGTGGTTTAGATGGTAGCACCTTCAAAGTCACAGTCAGAAGAAGCCTAGTGAGAAGTCAGAACCTCACTTTGGATCAGTGGTTCTCAAAATGCTGGAAGCATGGGAATCCCCTGGGGAATGTGCTTTACACCCAAGTTCCTTTTTCCTGTTCCCAGAGAGTCTGGGGCAGGAACCCAGGGGATTTTGTAGCCCCAGGCAGCAGAGCACACTCTGCAAAGGGCTACCTTCCATGCCCCGGGTTTCCAAGTCCTGAGATTAAACCCTCCCCACCATTCGACCTGGCTCACAATCTGATCTTCAATGTCAAGCAAGAACACCTGCATTCTCTGGCCATCCCTTAGAAACAGTTATCCAACCGTACTCCATCTGAGCAAAAACGTCATTTCTCAGTTTTCCAATGTGAAAAATGATGATCACATTCTATCTCCTCACTGAATTGTAACAAACAGCAAATAATAATGCACAAGGAAGTGCTCTGAAGCACACAAAGGGTATTCACAAGCTGTAACATGGTACTCAGGTAGAGCATGCCCAACTCTTTAAATAATAAAGCACATCAGTGTAAAATCCTGAAACTTGAATTATACATATAACTTCATCTTTCAGGGTTCTCCCATGTAGATCTGTTCCATGTCCCTCCCCCCCTCGGTTTTTATTTTAATGAGTGAATAAATAACTAGGAACCAAAGATGTTGTACAAGGATCACTTATTTTGCAAAAACTAATCAGACTAAATCACCACTTTTAACTCATCAAAGACAAAGAACAAATGGCTTAGTTTTAAGAACACATGTCGTTTCTCTGAATTACCCAAGTAGTAGAAGCTCTGCAGAATTGGGCTAAATTCACTGCACATCTATAGTACTGAATGATTTCCATAAAATAAGAGTGTCTCTCTAGACTCACACACCATTGTAAGACTCTGAGAACATGACAGAGCAGCACTCAAAAACTCTCTGGGTCCATAAAAATAATGGGCCCAAAGTAATCCCATGGATTATTCCCAGAGTGTTACACAGAATTACAATGAAATCATATTAGGTAAATGAAATGGTATAAGGAATCTGAAAGGGTGTGAAGCATGAAACTCAAATGTCTAGCCACTTAACTATAACACAGGTTTTATGTGAACAAGTATCAATAACTCCAAATTTATCTAAATGAATTCTGGAACAGCAGAACAGGCTTGAAAATTCAGTACCACAGCAAGAACTGGGAATAGCACAAATGAGAAGGCACAGAAAAGAAGAAGAGAAACCAATATGTCAGCTAAAAGTGAGGAGAACCCCAGAGACAATGGATCACCCCCCACCCCACCAAAACAGCAGTACTAGGCCAACATTCTTCCTTTATATGACAAGTGATGGTGCTCTGTTGTCCAAACAAAAGGATGAATTATACCCTCTTTTACTCTGAAAAATCTGCTCTCCAATGGCAGCCCATACAAGGATAAGCCCCGGTCCCATCAGTGTTCTTTCACACTATCTCCACCCACTCAAGACTCTTTCGTCTTCTCTATACCTGCTCTCCAAACTCTTCCATCAAAACTCAGTTCTACTTCCATCCATATCATCAGGTCAGCATTTCCTTGTCCCACTAAGATATGTCACTGAAGTCCGTGATGATTTCTGGGGACCCCGTCTGTCCACAGCTCTACTGAATATCCTAAACTGTGTACAGGACATATCGGCATTTGAAATATGCATACGGTTAAACCCTTTAGCTGAAGGCTAAGTGTTGGAAGGCCAGGGTTATAATCTCCCAACTGCCACTGATGATCTGGGCTCTAGGCAAGTGACTGCATTATTATGTTGCCAATTGTTCACGTGAAAAATGGTGATCACAATACCCTATACCATCTTCTCATTACATTTATGCAAGCATCAAATAATAACAGATAATAAGGTACTCTGGATTACACAGGGGGATACATACAGATGCTGAGTAGCACTTTGCCACCACTTTTCTTCAGACTACGAAATCTGGGGCGCCTGGGTGGCTCAGTTGGTTAAGCGACTGCCTTCGGCTAGTTGGTTAAGCGACTGCCTTTGGCTCAGGTCATGATCCTGGAGTCCCTGGATCGAGTGCCACATCGGGCTCCCTGCTCAGCGGGGAGTCTGCTTCTCCCTCTGACCCTCCTCCCTCTCATGCTCTCCGTCTCTCATTCTCTCTCTCTCAAATAAATAAAATCTTAAAAAAAAAAAATTAAAAACAAAACAAAACAAAAACAGACTATGAAATCTGAAGAAGAAAATACATTTCTAATACCAACAAATGCAAGGCTAGATTAATCAAATCAGATTCAGTCAACTAATCAATAGACAATATTATTTCAATAAATATTTTTCATGAAACATGACAATTAAATGATGAGAATGATTCTTCAAGAATCATTGATTTCCCATGATTATTTCACCTCAGGTATTTCTAGCATTTGTTAACTGGCAACCTAGTATTACAGAAAACATCTTTTTTTTTTATTTATTTTTTATTTTTTTAGTTCAAACACAGCTGGTTCTGACACTGAGAAGCAGCTTGATCTTGGGAGAAGTTACTTAACCATTGCTAATTACAACTGGCCTCACTGGTAGAGAGGACCACTGTAGGATTACCAGGAGCGTTTGAGGAGATGATACAAATGATCAAACACACTGTGTCAGTGTTCTTATATGCTACCCTTCGTAGCTATTCCTTTTGGGATATTTAATATTAGGATCATCTTCCAAATAAACTGTGGGGGCTCCTTCATGTTAAGCTACTGCCTACCTAGATCCCTAACAACTTGCACCATAAATGATTATTTTGAGACTGAATTCACAAATGAATGGGCTTGAAATCAAACAGTTAATATACATAATGCAGTTTGAGCTAAATTAAGTGCTAAATTAGATGGGTAGTGACTATAGGTTAATTCAATAAAAGTGCAGAGAAGAGAGAGATCAGTGGGAATATGGATATTTATGGAAGAGAGATGCTGTGCTTGGACACGCAGGATAACCACGACCAAAATCAGCTACAGGAACAGAGAGGGTATTAGGATGAAGCAACTGCAAGCAGCTAGTAAATCTTATATATATTAACTCCTTTATTTCCCAGAAACTCCACAAGGTAGGGACTATTATAATCCCCATTTTATAGATGAAGAAACCGAGAGAGAGATTAACTAGCTTGCTCAGGTCACAGAAAAAAATGTTGGAGCCAGAACATAAATATAGCCAGTCTAGTTCCAGAGTTCACGCACTTAACCAAAGAATCACTGAGCTGAGCCCCAACATATTGAAGCAGGAAAGTGAGCAGACCTCACCGTGGCAGCTGTAAACAGAAGAAAAAAAAAAAAAAAAAAGAATACACTCTGACTAGTTGAATCGGAGAGATAATACATTTTTAAATATCGGCTCAGAAAACCTCTTGGTAGGTCAGAGAAGCATGCTTGAATTCTACATAGCAAGGAACAATACAGGTGGAGGAAAGCCAAACCACATCACAAGTCTCTTCCAGTGGAAATACCACTGTCCCTGTCTTCCAGCATTTGATGCCAGAGCGTCTGTCACAACCTCCTCCAAATAGCCAGATGTTCCCGCCACTGCGCTTACCCCAAGAGCAGTCTTCCCATAAGCAGGCAACCCTGCATTGCCACCTTCTGCATCCCTCCAGTGCGTCGTACAACTGACTGGCAACGAGTCTATACCCTAGCTGTACGAGTCTAGGAAGTGCAGGGGTTTCTGTTTTTGTTATTTTTAAAGATTCTATTTCAGGGGGATTGGAATCACAATATGGGAAGCCAGCAAAAAGTCAAGATGATAAAAGATGTCAAGCAATCACAAAAGAGCATTACACACTCTGATAACACGCTGAGAAGGTTTGGTGAATCATGTCAGCTACATAAAGTAGGGTCAGATCATGTAGGTACAACTTTACTTCATTTGAAAACAATTTACTCTAACAAAGGCCATAGGTCTCTTAAAATAGCAAGGCATTTTTCAGGGCATAAAGATGATAATTTATGTAATTCGAAAACTAGTGATATCAATTACTTGGTGGCTTTCTTCCCCAACTATTTCAAAATGTTATAGCATAACCATATGCATTACTTTTCCTATAAGAAAAAGCAAAGAGGGCGCCTGGGTGGCTCAGTTGGTTAAGCGACTGCCTTCGGCTCAGGTCATGATCCTGGAGTCCCGGGATCAAATCCCGCATCGGGCTCCCTGCTCGGCAGGGAGTCTGCTTCTCCCTCTGACCCTCCTCCCTCTCATGCTCTCTGTCTCTCATTCTCTCTCTCTCAAATAAAAATAAAATCTTTAAAAAAAAAAAAAGAAAAAGCAAAGATATTAACTTAAGAAATCAGTCACATTATAGATCATATACTATTTTTGCCTCTCCTAGTTTTCTTACTATTTTTGTAAGGATCATTTTTCAAAACAATGGAAATTTTGAATGGTGGCAATATAACTCTCTTTGTGGAAAGAGAAATTTAAAATATTCACTAGAAAAATTGTTTTGTTTTATGAAATACAAAGTTATTTTTAAACCATTACTCCTTTAACTATCATGGCCATATGTGTTTCTGAACAATATTTCAAATGCCTTCTACAGTAACAAGTGTTTCTAGTTCCGTATGTTTAAGCAAAGTTAGCTATATTTGATGAGATACAGTACCTCTGAATAAGTCCAAGAATAAAGAACTAAAGACATTATTTTTAAATGTGAATTAAGTTAAAGGCAGGTATATAGTAACATAATATCAATATAGGTTTATTGTGTAAACATACAGATGGACAGTACCATTTTTTAATGGATAATGGAGTCTTATGAAGCAGTATAACTTTGGAGTATCAAGTCTTTCAAGATCTATGTGAATAACTAGGCATATATTTTAACTTACATACACCATGTCATATACATATATCATTTTATATCATTAAATTAAGAAGAAATTCAAACTACAATAACAACTGCAAGAGCAGTTACTTTGTATTGCTTAATACATAGTGCACTATGTTAAGCCTATGCATACAATTTCATTTATTCTATCTGAATTCCATACCCCTTACTATACCTGAATTTAAATATAGGGAAATGTTTCACCTCCTTCTCAAAAACATTTCTGTAGTTCAAAAACCCTGCAAAGAAATGTGAATATACCCCAAGGAGAATAATCCAAGGAGGAGAGATTAAGGCAACATCTCCACTTATATGTATTTGTGGAATGTCAATGTGGAAATTAAAAGCCGCTGTGGTACAAACCATAAGAGACTCTTAATCTCAGGCAACAAACTGAGGGTTGCTGGAGTGGAGCGGGGTGGGAGGGATGGGGTGGCTGGGTGATGGACGTTGGGGAGGGTATGTACTATGGTGAGCACTGTGAATTGTGTAAGACTGATGAATCACAGACCTATACCCCTGAAACAAATAATACATTATATGTTAATAAAAAAATTTAAAAAAAAAAGAGGCCACTATGGCAATAAAATTTGGTGGGAGGAAGATGAGAGCAAATGACAGCACATAGTCATGCAATGAGAACAGAAAGAGAGAACTGTCTTTATATCTAATTTATGACTCAATAAAACAATAGACATTAACAGTTTTAGCATATTACTGATATTTATTTATCATAGTAATAATGATGATGTATATGAAAATCATTTTCCCTTGCAAAGTGGTTGAGGATAAGAAACTGAAACTTCCAACAATATAAGTTTTTATTGGGGTGCCTGGCTGGCTCAGTAGGTAGTTTGTGATTCTTGATCTCAGAGTAGAGAGTTCAAGCCCCACGTTGGGGGTAGAACTTAAAAATTTTCAAAACAAAAATTAAAAAAAAATAAGTTTTCATTGAATACAATATTGACTGTGGTGGGGGGGACATATCCTGTACATGAGAAGATCATGTGTATGGGCCTAAAAACAATGTCCAAACTGTCAGGTCCCTAAAATGTGCCCAAAGCCACTGTACTGTTCATAGAAAATACTTCACCTCAAATGCCTTGCTTGTTCTTTTAGTGAACACAATAATATATTGATGATCCATTTTTAAACCGTCTGAATACTCATCTTCATATGAAATTCATAACAAAACTTGAAGCGACCCAAGAGATGTATTCTACTTCTTGGTTAGAGCTGACTGAGACAAAGGAGGTTAGAGGTTTTAAACCTACAACTGTGTTCATTTCTTTCACACTGAAAACAAAAAAGTATACACCTGGGGTTTAAAAAACAAACCTAAGAAAAGTACATTCTTTTTCTTAATTTTAAAGAATAATAAGATTGTCTTATTTAGCAGATATAGGCTTTAAGAGTGAATACTTTCAATCATCATCCTCATGGCTTCACTGAAAAAGATATAATTAGTTACGACAGGAGCACAGCATTGAAACTGAAGTTTGAGAGTTGGAAAGAGGATTGATCATGGGAACTATAAGTCATCTGAACATCAAAGTTCATCTACAATTGACAAGAAGTAGATATTCTTTTACTAAGAAAATCTTCTGACAATATTCCCTTCAGACAAGAAAAAGGACTAACCAGTGGATCAGAGACAGACTCATTTTTCCATAGTCCACAGACACGACCAGTCAGCAAGATATTAAATTGATCAAACTTTCCACCAGGTGGAATACGCCTTGGTAGCAAAGTATGCATTGTCCTCAGTGATGACTCTGACATAATTTGTAAAGCAGTTAAAAAAAAAAAAAGCAAGAGTGGACATCTTTATGTTGTTACATATTTATAAAATTCTGGGCTCTCAAGATCCTATGACAGAGACCAAGAAGTTTTCTAGAAGGTGAATCTGATATGTGGTGTCAGCTCTGCTCCATTAGATTTCCAAAACTGACAGACACACAGTGAAATACAATTTTGCCCATATGATGAGACCAGGGAATATTTTTGTAATTTCTACCTACTGTTAAATACCTGCAAACATTATTTTATATTAAAACAAACATATAGTAAAAAATGTTTTTTAATCCTATGCAATTAAAAGAGAGACCCAAGAGTTCATATTTACTGCAGACTACTGAAATGGCCACGAGCCTCTCTAGGTAAATTCGCATTTATTGGCATGCTCAACTAAAACTTTCTGTAAAATCTGCTTAAATCCTTCTTAAACATCAATATTATAGTGGGAGTTATTTTATATCGGATTGTTTGCAATGTTCTAGTTACAACAGCTATCAAAGCTGAGCAACAAAGAAAGCTTGCAATAGTGAAAAGATTCTGATTCACAAGACCCGGACTCAGTTCCATCCCTGTTACTTACTGGTGGTGTGACCTCAACATACAAGATCTCTGCGATTTTCTTTAGTAATGGGGATGACATTGCATACTCCAGGGTTTACTTAGGTGCAAAAACATGTAGGACTGTTATGTCCTATAAATAAATGATCTTATCATTATGCAATGTTCCACTTTATCTCTGGCTATATTCCTTTTTCTGAAGTCTATTTTGTCTAATATTAATACAGGAACCACAGTTTTGTTTTTGTTGTTGTAATTTAGGATATACGTATCTTTTTCTATCCTTTTACTTTCTGTTTGTTTAAAAGAATGTTTAGTATAGATTTATTATGTTCCTGGAAGAAAATATCCTAAACTATTAACAGCTTTTATTGCAAGATAATGTGATCATGCCTTTAATTTCATCTTGAAAAGTTTTTTTTATATATTTAAATTCTTTAATAATAAAAATGTTATCAGACATAAGAATTCCAGTGTCTGATATGGAGAAGGACAAGCCTTGTCCACAATCAACAAGATAGGGATGACCTACACCCAAGTGACCTCACGTTTCACACAAAACTTCTTCCTCCAGAGTCAGAAGAAGGGTGTTGTTAAAGCCAACATTTATTTAAGAAGTATCTATTGTAAGTAAAAATAGGGCCATTTACTCACACATGGTTGTTGCTATAACAAGCAGGCTTTTTAAAAAGTCAAGTCCCATGTGAAGCCATTTGAAATGATTTCTGCTGAAGTCTTCCTTCAGCCACTCGGTTCAATAATCCATACAAGCTCTCTGGTACAGTTATGAATCATCAGTTCTCCGGGCTTTTAAACTTATTTTTACGGGCGCCTGGGTGGCTCAGTCGTTAGGCGTCTGCCTTCGGCTCGGGTCATGATCCCAGGGTCCTGGGATCGAGCCCCGCATCGGGCTCCCTGCTCAGCAGGAAGCCCGCTTCTCCCTCTCCCACTCCCCTTGCTTGTGTTCCCTCTCTCGCTGTGTCTCTGTCAAATAAATAAATAAAATCTTTAAAAAAAAAAAATTTATTTTTATTTTTAATTGAGGTAATGAACACAAAATATAAAATTTGCCCGCAACCATCTCTATATGTGCAGGTCAGTAGTGTTAACCACATTTACATTGCTCCATAACAGACCTTTTTTCATCTTGCAAAACTGAAACTCTACACCATCAAACAACTGCCCACAACCCAGTCCACCAAACCCCTGACAACCACCATTCTCTTTTCTGTTTCATGATTTTGTCTACTTTTTTTTTTTTTTAAAGATTTTATTTATTTATTTGACAGAGAGATAGCGAGAGCAGGAACACAAGCAGGGGAGAGGGAGAAGCAGGCTTCCCGCCGAGCAGGGAGCCCGATGTGGGACTCGATCCCAGGACCCTGGGATCATGACCTGAGCCGAAGGCAGACGCTTAACGACTGAGCCACCCAGGCACCCGATTTTGTCTACTCTTGATTCTATCCTGTTACTCACTACGTACCTGTATCTTTATATTTAAATAAAACATCTTACAGGTGGCGTGTAGTTAGGTCTTGCTTTTATTCCCAAGCTGACAATCTATCTTTTAAATGGAGTGCTTAAACTTTCTGTTCCACACAATTATCTACATATAACGTTTAAATGTACCAACTTGCTCTTTGTTTTCTATTTCCCCTATCTGCTCTTTGTTCATCTTTCCTCCTTCCTGCCTTCATTCAGAGAAAATGGAGTATTTTTAAAAATGCTTCCAGTTCATTTCCACCGTTGGTTTATTAACTACATTGGCTGTTTTACTGTGTGTGTGTTTGCTTTAGGATTTACAACATACACCTTTAACTTAATACCATCTCCCTTCAAATAATACCATATCCGATGGTATTATTTCCTTCCATGCCCCCATCTCTGTGCTACTGCTGTTGCTCATTCAATATGTTATAAACTCCACAATGTGTTGTTATGTTTGCTTTGCATAATTTTCTCTTCAAAAGATTTTTTACGGGCGCCTGGGTGGCTCAGTCGTTGAGCGTCTGCCTTGGGCTCAGGTCATGATCCCAGGGTCCTGGGATCAAGCCCCACATCGTGCTCCCTGCTCTGCGGGAGGCCTGCTTCTCCCTCTCCCACTCCCCCTGCTTGTGTTCCCTCTCTCGCTGTGTCTCTCTCTGTCAAATAAATAAAATCTTTAATAAAAAAAAAAAAAAAAAGATTTTTTACATCTTTTATATTTGCCTGTATACTTACCATTTTGAGTGCTCTTAGACATTTCCTTGTGCAGATCCAGATTTCTATCCAGTGTCCTTTTCCTTTTACCTAAGTGAGTGACTTTCTTCTGTCTTGCATGGTATCTGATAAGAAGTCTGATTTTTGCGCCTTTGTATACCAGATATATTCCCCTCTTCTCCACTGGCTGCTTTTAAGACTGTTCTTCATTACCTGTTTCCAGCAATTTGATTATTTTATGCTTTGGTGTGGTTTCTTCTGCTTGGGGCTAACTGAGTTTCTTGGATACGTGGGTTTTTCTCTGATTTGGATAATGTCCAGCCATAAGTTCTTCAAATAACTTTTACTGACCCTGCCTATCCTGACATTTCCATTGTACATATGATAGACTACCTGAGATTGTTCCACAGGTCACAGAGGTTTTGTTCATTTTGTCTTTTTTTCTGTCTGATCAATCCAATCAATTATGATCAATTGCCAGATAGTGGAACCTTTACATTATTGAAGGCTAGATCTTGTTGTGTCTTCTGGTAGAGTGCTGGATTTTGCTCTGGCATAATTAAGTAACTTCCAGGTCAGTTTGACACTTTCAGGGTTTGCTTCTCATGTCCTTCATGACAAAACCCAGTCCAGACGACTGTGGGACGAATTCAGCCCCATTACTAACCTGTGGCCCTTCTGAGACCCCTACCAAATGCCCCCATGTACAAAGGGGTCTCTCCATTCTGGTCTGTGGGAACTGTATGTGAGCCCTAAGAATTGCTCCAGAGGGGCACCTGGGTGGCTCAGTCAGTTAAGCATCTGACTTTGGCACAGGTCATGATCTCAGGGTCCTGGGATTGAGCCCAGAGTCAAGCTCTGCGCTCAGTGGGGAGTCTGCTTGTCCCTCTCCCTCTGCCCCTCCCCCATACTTATGTGTGCATGCTCTCTCACATGCTCTCCCTCTTTCTCTCTGTCTCTCCCCCTCAAACAAATAAAATCTTTAAAAAAAAAAAAAACTGTTCCACCTATTGCCTTCCTTGTTCTTTCCTTGTTTTCCTCCACGCACAGGTAGATCATTACTTAGCCAAACCCTTCTGAGAGGGCCACTTTTGAGGATCTCTGGAGCTCTCTCCATACAATTCCTTCCTCTCTGTTATTGTTCCCCTTAAAAACCAGTTGCCTTGGGGCGCCTGGGTGGCTCAGTCATTAAGCGTCTGCCTTCGGCTCAAGTCATGATTCCAGGTCCTGGGATGGAGCCCCGCATCGGGCTCCCTGCTCGGCGGGAAGCCTGCTTTTCCCTCTCCCACTCCCCCTGCTTGTATTCCCTCTCTCGCTGTGTCTCTCTCTGTCAAATAAATAAATAAAATCTTCAAAAAAAAAACCAGTTGCCTTGACCTTTCCCAAGTTCCCATCCCTGCCCACCTAACTCAGTGGCTGCTAGGCCCTATTTGGGTTCTTCCCCCTGCTTTGCCTTTAGGCAGAAGGCTAAGGCACTAGCAAAGTTCACCTCCTTTTCTGCCCTCATCCCAAGGATCACATTCTTAACTGCCTGTTGTTGCTCAATATGTAAAAACATTTCATATATTTTAGTCTGGCTTTCTAGTTATTTATGGTACGAGGTCAATTCCCATAGCAATTAATCCCCCGTGGTCCAAAGCAAAAGTCCCCCAAGGGTTAAATAAGCTATAATCACAGTTATAAGCTGTGAATCAGTATGCAAATATTAGCACATGAAAACACATCTAGATAAAGAGCAACTCTTGCCTCATGGTCCAGATTTTGTTTTTGAAATTCCACCACAAAGACCAGTACACGAAGGCACACACAATCATGCATTAGCTGAAATATTCCAGGGAGGTTAATTTTCCCTCAACTTGAAATTTCCAAATTACTCAGAGCATGAAATCTCTTTAAGAAGTGTTCCTTTTTACAAAGCACTGACCCTATAAAAATGCAAATGACTCCCGGAAAGAATAGCACTTTACATTTTCCTCAATTAAGGAGACTCCAGTTAGAACCGGTCATCTGTGGGTACCCTGAGCCATCACAGCACCAAGGGTTGGGAGTGGAGGAGACTTAAGCTGAAGGAGAAAGTACATTGCTTAACGGGAAAGAAGGAGGGCAGAATTATCAACTTCATAGCTTTGCCCAGGGCAGCCCCCAAGGGAAAGGATTTGTCTGCCTGCTATATTTCCCTTGGGTCCTATCTGTAATTACTATCACAGCTCATTGATTTTCAATTCCTTCTATTAATACATTTATTGGCCATTCTGACATTATTAAAATCAGTCCAACTCCGCTTCTTTAGCGGAGGATAGCTCTTCCTAAAAATGAGTTTTGCAAGTACAGATATTTTTTCCTGCCCTTTTTTTTTTTTTTAAATGGTCTTCTTGGATTAGGAATAACACAGCTTCTGCATATGTTTTCCTTTGAAGCCAGGGAGTGACAGGCAAAGATTTCACTACAGATCAAAGGTTCTCAAGCAGTGGGTCATTGGAGAATATTAAATGATAAGCAAATTCATATGTCTAAGATAATTCCACGAATTTACTAGCTCCGCTGGCTTCTGTTCCACAGTAGGGGAGGTAATAATGAGCTTCTGTTAAAGGGCACTGCAAGTGGCAGTTTTACAATGCGTTTTCTTTTCTTCTGATAAAGTAATTAAAGTAACACTGTCTTGCTAAGCTTTTACACACAGATACATATTAAACCTTTTATGTTAAATTAAACATACGGTTTTACTGAGGAAAAGAAAAAGGTTTGTTGTTGGGTTTTTTTTTTTTCTCTCTCTCTCTAAAGCTACTAAATTTTAATGTAACTGCCTGTCTTAAACATTCCATAGCACATGTCTAGGTGCAGCTACAATATTTGCACCTGTCTATTTCTTTATTAAGCCTAAAGATTGGGGTCTTTTCCAAAATAGCACCTGTCTCAAAATCCTCAATATTCTACAGTCTGGCCCTGGCTCTCACTTACAATAAATAGCATCCGAATCACTATTTACTGAGCCCTGCCTAGCTATAAGCTCCTTGTACTGAGATGATGAGGAATAATGAGAAGCATAAAGCAAAACTCCACTCTCCAGGGAGGTACACTATAGTTGACTTAATGGTGCTAGTCAGTCCTTTGTGATACAGAAATGCCTTCCCCGCCTTGTTATGAATGCCCTGCAGAATGCTTTGCAAAAGTTACTGCAAGCTGCCTCTAGGAAAAGGACCATCACTCCCTTCTGTCCTTTTTTTCTTTTCAAGATTTTATTTATTTATTTGACAGAGAAAGAGAGAGAGAGAGAGCACAAGCAGGGGGAGCAGCAGAGGGAGAGGGAGAAGCAGGCTCTCTGCTGAGCAGGGAGCCCGATGCGGGGCTCAATCCCAGGACCCTGGGATCATGACCTGAGCTGAAGGCAGACACTAACCTACTGAGTCACCCAGGCGCCCCTCTTCTGTCCTATCTCTAAAATTAAGGAGCTCATAGGAATCCCTGGCCTGACGTTTTCTGGTACTAAGCCATGGAGGATACAATTAAATCTGTCTGCTGCCACACCTGCATCCTTCGGGGCTCCACAGCTGTGGTCAAGTGGCATGGGGCTTTGTCCCCCAGCGGAACGCACAAGGGTCTTTTACGACCCAATCACTGACTGCTCGGAACACTTAAAACTGGCAAAACACCCAATGTCTTTCTCCCTCTCTCTGCTCCACTCTTGCTACCACTCTCTACCTAAAGGCCCATGGCTAGGAAATGCACCTGCCCTCAGGGGAAGGGAGAGGAGGGGTAACCACAGGCCTGAGCAGGGCTGTGGCTGGGGGAGGGACTCGGGTCAGCTCCTTACCCGCACTCAGAGAACAGTGAGGGGGGCTGGGCGAGGCATGCTTCCTGCAGGACTCCCTCTGACGCCTGTGCACTGATGAATTTTTCTGTTTTTATGTAGAGGGCTTCTTCTCTTTGTTAAACATTTTACTTTCAAGAATCTCAAATATATACAAAATTAGGCAGAACGGTTACACGGGACCCCCCCCCCCCCCCCCCCCCCCCCGCACCGGTTATGTAGCTTCAATAATGATGGACTCCTGGCCAGTCTTAGCTCATCTTTCTCCCCATCCATTCTGCCCTCCCGCCTCACTTTGCAGCAAATCCCAGACACCTAATCATCTCACCTGTAAATATAGCGGTAAGTTATCTCAGAAGTGTACAAACTCAGAACTCCTTTTTTAAAAAATTGTGGCCAGATACCACTGTCACACCAAAATAGGATGTCATTTTGTGTTAATATAATCATTGATTTCTGGCTCCATTATCCCATTTTTTACGTGATAAAATCTAATCAGAATTTGGAATATTTCTCCAGATACGCTTAAATAAAAATTCAAATAAAAAATAAGGGTTGCACTTGGAGATTTACCTTAAATCTTCTTTTACAATTCTAAATGAATCCAGATGTTTAATCTCTACTAAATACGTTATGAGACCTGCATCCATAGAAACTGAAACAATGGGGCCCTTTTTATTCCTGTTTTTCTTCAAAGGGAGAACATTTATTCAGCACCCACCGCATGCAGGCAGGCTCTTAGGAGGCTGCAGTTCACTTCACTTCCCAGAAGAGGAGAAATAGGTGGATAGAGACCAAGGGGACCCACACGGCTGGCCCCTGGCAGAGTGAACATCTGAACTTGGGTCTGTCCCCTTTTAAAGTCTATGCATTTCTACCTCCACACACAGGTAGCTTCCTTGTGGTAGGACTGTTAAACTCCCAATGGGAAATGCTTTTTCTCACTCCTGGCCCACTACCAGACTCAAAGAATGTCAGATGGAACCTGGGCCAGTCTTAACACCCCCACTGTACAGATGAGGACATAGAGGCCTGGAGTTATGAAGTCACTTCCCAAAGCCATTCAAGCTGGTGAGCTGCAAGGCCAGGAACAAAAATCACATTTTATGTCTTTGAGGCAGTACCCTTTCTCTGTCACCACCTTATCTCTGGGTGGAATCGTTCCAGTCCTCTTCCTCCTGCTTTAGTCCTTTGCTTAATAACATGTTAGAACATCCAAAGGCTGACAGCATCTGGGAAGCTCTTGTAACAGCAGGACACAAGCACCAAAGGTCACAGTCAAAGTCATTCCAACCCTCCTTGCTGTGCCCCTGAAGCGTATCACAAGAGCTCACGCCCTTCCCACGGATTGCTTAGCAGCATGTGCTGCGTTACCGACAAGCCCGAAGAAAACTGAAGTCACGTTTCAAGAGACTACAATAATAATCTACTTAGGTATCATAAAACTAAGGATGCAGGAGTCACAGAATTCCAAACAGAAGGCAGGCACACAGAATTGGTGTCCATATGTTACTGTACCTGTTCAGTTCACATAGCTACAAGATGAACACCATGCCACCAATGAGAATGTCTGTTTCCAACATTTCCAATTTTTATTTTTTTGTTCACAACAACCCTAGGAAGTTGACAGAGCGGGTTTATAATGAGCTAATGACTGGTTTCATATTTTTTCACCATGCCAGTTATAACGCCCAGACAAGCAAAACATGTATTTCTTAACCACTCGCCAGGTGCCAGGACCTACAAGAAAAATACAGGAAACAATTCTTGTCCTCTAAGAGCTTACAATCTGATTGAAGAGCTATGACCACCTTCACACACCATAAAACTATTAAGAGAATGAGGCAAGGCAGCCAGAACTTTTCAGAGAAGAGAGAAAGCAGAGTGGCAAACCTAGACCCATTCCACAGTCTTTCTTCCAGCTCCGAAATGTGGTCATCGGGTCCTGAATTCCTTGGAAGGCTGGGGGGATATGTATAGACCAGCTGACAGGGACTATTTATAGCCAGGAGAGGAGAACGGACATATGCGTGCGCGCTGCACTGAAAAAGGAGGGACATGTAAGGTAGTGTATCTTTACAATGCCGCCCGGGGCCTGAAAGACACAAAAAACTTTTCTTCCCCAAAAGACTGGACGTTTAATGTCTATGTCCTAACAACACCCTTGAAATTAGGTCTTCCAGAGTGATTACAGAATCCAATCCTTGACATCAAGCTCAGGCTTTCTCATTCATTGTTGTGATGCACAGATTCATTTCTATAACTTTGTGTTCCTTGTTAGTAATATCTCACATCTTTTTCAGAAGCCCATAATCACACATAGGATTATCTTAATTTCACCACTGTTTACAGTTTCTTATAAAAATAATCAAACTTCAACCAGCTTTTAACAGGAAATGAGGAAAGAGTCCTATAAGACGGAAATAAGGAAATGTTTAGAATTCTAGTATTCCTTATCTAACTAAAATAGTTCTGGTTCTGAAGTGATACCGTATATCACCCATCCCCGTTATACCCCAATTAAAAACTCCAGTAAAATGACCAAAAGCGAAGTTCCCTAAAAGTCTAGATTTCATCCCTAATTTTAAAGAAGAATGGATTTGAAATATTATAAATGACTAAATACAAATTACTGTACTCCATAAATAATTAGGTCATAATACATTTCATTAAACACTGGGCTGCTTCTCTTAAAGCTTTACTGTAAAAGAGAACAAAATTATATCTGCCATATATTTAAGAAGTACATACAAAGCTTAGGAAAAGAATAAAATCAAGTTTCTACTTGCCTTCAACATGCACAATCTAAATTAGGGTTAAAATACTAACAACAGCTCCACTCACAAGGAGGAAAATTGATTTTAATGACTAAGCATTAAGTAAAACCTATGAACCTACCATTTTCCCTGTCCCTATCTGAGGGCAGTAAATAATGTCTAGAAGTAATGTGGCATGAGGTTCGTATTCACAATGTAAAACCCCTGGGAATCCTGGCTTTTGTTTTTTGTGCATCTAAATCCTTCATGCCAACCTTACCTTACCCCTGAAAACTGACAGTAAAGGAGAAGTATCCTGACATCCTCAAAGATTCCCAGAGCTAATAACAACGATACACCACCCTGGCTCCGACCAGTGGCGCAAGTAATACTCTCTTGTACTTCTCTGCCTTCCTCCAACATGCATGACTTGAGTAGATTTACTGCTATTCAAGTTGAAGAACATCTCGTGAAATAAAAGCAACAATGTGGAATATACCACTCTTTCACTTTTCCATCAGCGACGGAAAAACGTTATCCTCTGTGAATGAGACACTCTGGTCTGTGTGGTGTGTTCAACTTAAACACGTGGTGTGTAGAAATGTATCTTATGAAACTGATGCTCATGCACTTAGATTAAGAAAACAGAAATTCCAAAGAAATAAAACAAATCCTTCTTATGTTAGGTTCAACAGCAAAGGTAAAAACTACTTGGCTTGGAAGACATAGAGTTTAACTTGGTGAGTAGGCTAGAAAATCCAGGTGAACACAGGACTTTTTCTGAAGCCTTGTCTACAATGAACAAATAATACCAATCGCCACCACACGGTGTTTTCGATCACGATGCTCCGCTAAGTGTTAGGTCGAACCTATGTGAGTCTGTCGTCATGTCACGCACAGAACGGAGAAGGTGTGTTATTGGCTGACGTACCCCACAAAGTTCACTGCAGAGCTACAACAATCAACACTGAATATAAACTGTTTCAGACACAGGCTTAGCATGAAGAAGAGAACTATGCATTGAGATGCCATACATCTCGCCACAGATTGCTCAGGGATGGGGAAGTTATTGGAGAAACCCTCTACATGCTACCATCTGGATTCATGCCCTCAGTTCCTCATTATGAAGTCCCTCTCATACATCAGCATCCGAACCCCTTGAATGGAGTCCCACATGAACTCACGCACACAGATTTCTTAAGTGAAATTTTATTTACATTTAAAATGTCTTCTGGTTGCTCACTTACAAAACATTACCAATGTTTTGCTTTTTTTTTTTGGTAAGAGATACATTAATAAGATTAAGATTAAATATTTACTTAATATACCCTTGTTTCGGACATCTGTAGTGTCTCAGTGGTTGTGAGTTAGTAACACAGGTAGGCAGTGTGCCCTCGGGCACGCGGTCTGTGCTTTCTCACTTAGATACAAAACAGGGTCAGCCAATGCTGCAAGCAGTCATATTGCCCTTATTATAATTTTAACTAGCGAAGCTACAAATGTTAACAATTACAAAATCACCTAAGTTCTTTTAAAAAAGAAATCCAGCTGTGTCCTTAAGTCTTCATATTTTCACTAGCCATGCGTTAATTTGTCAATTTTGCTATGTATTGTTATATAAGTCTTCTTTCGCTTTATTTGCATTTCAAACTCACCAACTTAAATTTCATCAACTGTCCTCTAGTCCTCATGGTACATAAAAGGGTAAATACAAATGTCACAAGAAAAATCAATCCAACAAACAGGAACATTCCCATACCTGTACTCCTTAACTTCCTAAGAAAGAAACAAGTCATTTTGGCATGGAGGTTATATTCCTATCTTATTTTTTAATAATTCCTCTTTGCTTTGGATTTTTATTAGCTTTTCAAAACCTTCACTAACTTAAATAAAACCATATGGTTCTTATAAGGTCACTGTGTCTTCCTAGTTTCAGGAAGTTGTCTTTTCCAAGTTAGTAATGTTTGAGGTTGCAAATGGATGAGGATCAACCAGTCTCAGATGATCTTTACTTGAGAGAAAAAAGCATAGGCCAGCAAACGTCAAGATGCTCTGGAAATGACTGCCGCTATCATAAAGAGAAGAGGGTGCGGCATCGTTGGAAACTTACCCCTTGTTCAGATTCCAAAAGCTCTGTTTTGACTCTGACTGACGGCATCCCATCAAGCATTAACATTCTGTTCTCAAAGGTGTTGATATTCTGAGTAAAAACAGAGAGAGAGAGGGAAAGTCAGCTATAAAGCATTCAAATGAGGGCATCTGGTAGACTCTTCCTTCATAGTAGTACATTTAGTACTGCTAACCTAATTTTTTTTAACAATGAAGTATAATTAAATGAGAATATCAGCATAACCAATTATCCCCCCATTCTGAACTATCATTTGAAATAATGACCAAGAAGTTGAATTAATCAGTCTGATTCTCTGACCTCTGGGTTGGAGGTCAGACTATAATAAACTGAAGTAAAGAAACCTTAACATTAATTTATATGGGGCTGGAACAATTCATCACACTTTTGCAATAGTGGAAGGAAAGAGAAGGATGTTTCCTTCTTCCTTAGTTCCAGAGGTTGTATGTGTGCAGAAATCCACAAAGGAGAAAAAGATAAAAAATGACCGTACGCTCATATTATCGTCAAAGTCAAAATAATTTTAAAAACAATATAATTCTAGACACTGAACTTCGGTATGGCACTTCAGATCAAAGGAAAATTTCTATGTATTGACCCCAAACATCTATTTCAAAAACAACTCATATAAATTTTGGATTGAGAGTGAATTTTTAAGCTCAAGTCACAACCAAAAAATAAGTAACAATTTGTTTTCTATTTTGGTATGTGTTTGGCTGAATTTACCACTTCTTGAAAGGAGAACCTTATTTCTATTGTGACTCACTAGAATTTCAAACAATATTTATGAAAAGATTAAATCAAGGTTATTCTCTACTAATTTTCACTGCTTTGGGGATTTTCTAAAGTCAATAACCTATGAAGGGAGTTCGAAAGACACTTACTATTGCTTGCTTCAGGCCAAAATCACGTTTTAAAACATGTTTAGAATGTCAAATTTACCTTCATCTACTGACCAAACTAAGAAACTGAAATGACTAAGTTTGAGTTTTTAGAATGGCTCCTTTGCTCAATCACAGAATGTAAGCACATGACTCTAAAGTGGTCTCCTTAAAAAAAAAGAGAGAGAGAGATCTGTTTCTAAATATTTTGCCTACCTTTGATGACAAAGGTTAGTAGCATTTTTTTTTAAAGATTTTATTTATTTATTTGAGAGAGAGAATGAGAGAGAGAGAGCACATGAGAGGGGGGAGGGTCAGAGGGAGAAGCAGACTCCCCACTGAGCAGGGAGCCCGACGCGGTACCCGATCCCGGGACTCCAGGATCATGACCTGAGCCGAAGGCAGTCGCTTAACCAACTGAGCCACCCAGGCGCCCCGGTTAGTAGCATTTCTAAACCTTCAGGTTTCTGCCTCTCACATAGTTGCTTTTCTATCAAATAGTTAAATAAAAACAACTCCCACTTTGATAAATCATAAATGTTTTTATTACCAAATAATACCAACAGAGTGCAGTATAGTAAAGCTCTAATTATCTCTATTTCTTGCCACTCCTTTTTGTTTAAGAAAAATAAGAAATAAAATTTATAGGGCCTCTTATCAGAAATATTTGCTCTGAGACATCAACAAGAAGAAAAGGCAAATTTACTCTAGAGCTAACTAATGAGCATTTAAAAATTCCATGCTACCTAGTCTATTATGTAATAAAAAGGAAAGAAACTACTGTCAGATTCTTTTCTTAGAAATGCGCAATATTATTAAAACTGGCAGGATGTATTTTTCTAAATTTGTGCTTTTGACTTGTCCATATTTTTTAGGCATTTTGCATCCTAATAGCTTCGAGCAGAAAGAACTGTGGAATCCCTGGCAAGCTCAGTTAATGTGTTCCAAGCTTTAAATCCTTTCATGGAGGCTGGTGAGTTGCTTACACATCAGGCATGGATCTCAAATCCTAATGTGTCACTTGCTTCCGTGGTTGGAAGCAGCCAGCTTGGCTTGCAACCACCCAGTTTCAAGAAAGCCTTCCTGCAGCCGGCCAGCCCTCCACGCCCCTGCCCTTCACAGCAGCCAGAAATCTACCCTAACAAAGCATCCTGTAGGCTGTTTGGTTGGTAGACAATGAAGAATGAGTTGATATTGCTTCCTACCCCGGAGGAGGTCTTGCCCAGAGGAAAAGGGAAGATGCCTTGCAAAGGCAGGGAAAAGACAAAGAGCGATTCTGGAAAGACAGGTTTAATGAACTGGTTGGAATCTGATTAGAGGCTAATGTCCCTCTTAGTGCTTTGTACCAATTTACAGCTGATAGACTTTAACCATGCTCCTCACAGGCTGTGATAAACTCATTAGTTTAAAAAATGCAAGCCAACCAGAGTCTTTGAAGTTAAAAACTGATAAATCATGAAAACCTGACTGGGCCCACGTTCCATTTAGCACATTTAAATATCACTGTATTTTCATGATTTTTTTTATTGTTATTCTTGAATAATCCTACATGTGTTAAAGACAGGATGTACATTTTAGTTTCATATAAAAGTGGAAAAATAAAACACCTCTCGAGAGTTTAAGAAATTAAGTTTTCCTTGGAAATATGTCTCTTTCCATGATTTTCCAGGATCATCCACAGCCACAACCAAAATAAACACCATGAATAACAATGTTCACAGCTAAGAAACCAATCCTTAACTATTAAACTCAACTAATGCAGATTCAATTTATATATATGCCTAAAAGCAATACTGTAAATATACATAAAGCATATTAATCTCTACATTCATGATTCTAATCCTGTTTAGTATATACATAAGCACTGAGCATCACACGATATTCCACACCATTCAGAAAAGGTTATGGGTTTTATGGAGCTCATGGTAATTGTACAGCATTGAGGATATAGTTCCTGGGACAAAATATCGATAGATTTATCTCCCTAAGCTAAAATCAGATACATACAATCTCAGTTGACTGTAGACTTTAAATATGTAATAAGCTCTAATAATTTGAAATTGCTGTCAAACGTATCTTGCCATGATCTTAATCAAAATACATTTGCTGTGGAATCAATAGCTCAATTGATTCCCAAGAGGCAAATAAAATTTCACAGTCATCAATTTTAGTAACATCGTACTCTTTGTATATTTATGTTGTAATGAACATTTTGATATTATACAACTCTGTATAATTTATATATGTGTATGTATATATACATGTACACACACGTGTATACATTTACAGTGCTTGCTTTGTATGAGTACATTTTATTAATTAAAGCAAAAGTTAACCATCAGATTTATTAGCTGGCTATTGACCAATTACATGTGCACTGAATGAGAATGGTACTCTGGACTTTCCTGTTTGCCAAATAAGATTTGGCAACACAGAAGTCCAGCTGATAGTAGCTCTCCTAGTCAAAACCAGGACAAGCACAACCTTCAATGATCCTAACATCTCAAAATATTTTGAATGGAATGTGCAGGAAGCATACGGACCAATGCTCAATGATCATCTCACAAAAACAGAATGAATGGGGGTGGGACTTTCCCATGGCAATTACTAGAATTTGTCCTCCTATTCCCAAAATGCAAGCCTTTTCTTCACCCTCCTCCTGACCAGGGGCCATCCAGTTCTTTGGAGAAAACATAATTGTTTTATCATAACCCCAAAACTTGTGCTGAAACACAAGAGAATCAGTGAATTCATCTTGCTTTATACAAGTAAGAATCAACAAACCTAAGAGATTAGAATTACACACGGCCAATAGTTTCAAATGTCTATCACTATACAACAAACCACATCATCACATAAAAAAATCATTTTATTATTATCTTGGTAACAAACAAAATAACAACACAAAATATTTGCATATTTATTAAGGACCAGACCTTGTACTAAGGGATTCTCATTTAGTCCTTACAGCAACCCAGGAAGTCAATGCTATATTCTCTAAAGATGGACATCTGAGATACAAGGAGGTTAAATTGGCCAAGGACTCAAGATAACCAAGGGGTACAGCTCTGTTCCAAACCAAGTCTCCCTCTCCCCATCCCCCATCCTTCCTCCTTCTCTTTCCTCCTCCCTACCTTAGCCCCGCCCCCCCCATCTCTCTCTCTCTCTCTCTCTTCTTCTCCTCTCTCTCCCTCTCTTCTCAGGAACTCTGGAAACTCCATTAACAGCTCCTCTCAGGACTGAGCTAATTTGAATTGAATGTGCAACTTCTGGTCACTGGTGAGTATCAACATTTTGGGGAATATCAGTAAGAGGTCAAATAAGCCATGGTTTCAAAGTGATTTCCTTTTGTTTTTTCTCCCCTTTAAATTAAGCTTTCAACATATTTTCTTAGCTTGATGAGATTATGCATCCTATCCTAGAAATACCTCATATTTAGCAAGTCAAACCCATCCTGATTACAACATCCAGAAAAATCCACGGTAATCTCATCTGCAATCCAGTGTTTTGAAAATATTCATATACCCTTGGTAGCTCATTCAATATTTACACAACAGTTTCATGCACTTAGATGATACAGGAACTTTACTCTCTACATTTGATATTCAAGAGAGATACATCTGGGCATCACATTTAATTTATAATCTCTTAGATAACCATATTGGCAAAACTAAGAGCTAAACTAGAGACCTACTGGAACTCTCAAATCCCCTTCAGCGGTTTCAATGATTCATATATATATTATTTTGAAATATCTGTCTTCATTCTTAAAAATAGAAGTCTTCCATAAATTCCTCCCACTGAAACACGGAATTATGTCTCTCATAAGGACTGGTAAAACTGTACCTGCCATGAGGCAACTTCTATTTTCCCGATAGCAAGGATCATTCCTATGTTGGCAAGTACTAAATTACCACAACAATGCAGTTCACACTGATATTTTAGAAATGTCATCTGAGATTCCAAATAACACTCTCCACCCCAGCATTAATACTAAGTGTAATAGAATGTTATTTTTGTCATTCATATTCTGAAGAACTGCACACACTTGGGGGTTGTGAGTTAACCAAATCTCTCCATAAACATGCAGTGAATGTCTCTGCTATGCCAAATTCACCTCCTTACAATCACACAACATCTGTGAACCATGAGGCCCTGTGGCAAATAACAGGGGCAAGCCAAAGACTGAGGAACAGAAACCAGGTTAAAAAAAAAAAGGCAGGACAATATCATGGCAAGAGAAGTGCCCACCCACCACCAACATCCCTAGAGAGGGAGGGCAAAACCTCAGTCCAGCTGGGCCGGTATTAACATTGCAGGAAGAGATCTAACATGCAGGGGCACGTATGGGGTTATCAGGATGAGGTAACAAGTAGTCTTGATATCATGTAAAGAAAAAAGAATTATTCAGCCATAAAAAGGAAAGAAATCTTGCCATTTGCAACAACATGGATCAACCTTGAGGATATTATGCTAAATGAAGTAAGTCAGAGAAAGACAAAAATCAAATGATCTTGCTTATACGTGTAATCTTAAAAAAACAACCGAACTAAAAACACCAAAAAAGGGCGCCTGGGTGGCTCAGTTGGTTAAGCGACTGCCTTCGGCTCAGGTCATGATCCTGGAGTCCCGGGATCAAGTCCCACGTCCGGCTCCCTGCTCAGCAGGGAGTCTGCCTCTCTCTCTGACCCTCCCTGAGCAGGGAGCCTGCCTCTCTCTCTGACCCTCCCCCCTCTCATTCTCTCTCTCAAATAAATAAATAAAATCTTTAAAATAAATAAATAAATAAATAAATAAATAAATAAATAAATAAAATAAAAACACCAAAAAAATGAGCTCATAGATACAGAGAACAGACTGGTGGTTGCCAGAGGCGGGGTATGTATCTGTGTGTAGGGGGGAAGGTTGTCAAAAGGTACAGACTTCCACTTATAAAACAAATAAGTCACACGAATGTAATACACAGCATGGTGACTATAGTTAATAATACTGTATTGTATATTTGAAGACTGCTAAGAGAATGGATGGTAGAAAAAAAATTTCCTATATAAGGTGATGGATGCTAACTAGACCCACTGTGATCATTTCACAATATATACAAATATCGAATCATTAATGTCATACACCAATCACACAACATCTGTGATGTATCATCTAAGTGCGAAACTAACATAGTTATACGTCAATTATATCTCAATAAATAAAGACAAGAGAGAAGTGAGTTTAGTCCTGGAAAAGGAAGCCAGAAACAAGACTCTCTACAGGTCTAGTAGAAACTAATTCTGAGGGTTTAGCCCCAGCAGAGGCCAGACAGGAATTAGAAAGCACATGCCCAGCCCAAACCTCCTTCCCTAGGCACACGCATGCAAACAGAAACCAGGCACCGTGAGCCCAGGCAGAATGACCAACACAGCAGACAGGCTCCACACATGGAAAATCACACTGGCAACACAACTACAGGATGATCACAGGGATCATAATTTTAAAAATAATAATAGTAACAACTATAATAACAAGAGCTACCATTTGCTGAGCATGTATATACTGAGTGTTGTTTCATGCACTTTCATTCATCACATCATTCGTTTGTATGTTTAACTGATTCATTCAAAAAAAATACTGAGTATCAGGCACTGTTTAGGTATTTAGGGTATTATCAGTGAACAGAAGGGAGAAAGTTTTATAGAGTTTCATTCTAGCCATTTATTCCCCTCCCTTTTTTTTTTTTTTTGCTATTCCTTTTAGACAAGAAAATTCAAGTTCAGAGAGATTAAGTCATCTGCCCAAGATTATGAAAATGGCAGGCAGTCTAACTCAGGGGCTAAGTCTACTTTCCATGGCTACCAGGGGTAGACAGCCTCAACCGCTGACTATTCAGACATTGGCTGCAAACTGCAGGAGCCCAGAGCTGCCTAAGCTACTCTGGCTAGTGTGCTTCAGGCTCCTGAGATCTGACAAAAGGCTGGAACCAGGGCTGAGGCGGGAGCAGCAAGGCAAAGGCAGGCTGATTAGAGATACACTGAAGGCAAACAGTATGAACGTTGTCTAAAGTCCTTACCCTGCCCTACAGGAGGTACCTTGGACCCCATGTCCAATGAGCCTCGAACCAGCTACCCAACCCCATTTTATACTCTGCTCAGACTATATTTCAGCGATGTCAAAAACGTCCTCTCCTCTGGGCCTCTGTGTATTCTATTCCACCTTAATACACATCACTACTGACAAATTCTTTATTTGTTATTACACTGGAATGTAAGTTCCAGGAAGGACATGACCTTGTCTTCTTGTTCATAACAGTATCCCTACCCCCAGACTTAATAATTGTGTCTAACACAGTATGTGCTCAGTAAATATTTGTTGGGCTAATGAGAACAATAAATGTAGGCAGACATAAGGTCAATTCATTCTCCTGGGTCTAAGTGACCCAGGTGATAACTGATGGTTGACAGATGAGAAGAGCATAAGCACAATCTTATTAGGGCTATAAATTACCCCGCCATTTATGAAGAATGGTAAAGGATTTGGTGTGGCTGGAACATACTGCTCATTGGAGGAGAAACTGGAGAGGAGATCAGGTCAGGTTGTAAAGGGCCTTGTATGTTATGGCACTTTATTTATTCATTAAAAAATGTTTCTTTAATGCCACTATATGCTAGCTGCTAGGGGCATGAGTGAACAAGATAGAAAAGCTCCCTGCCTCAAGAGCTAGAGGTACATGGGGAAGATATGTGTTTGGGCATCACACAATATGCAACTGGAAGTTGTGAAGGCCTATCTAGCAAAAACACAGTATGTTTAATAAGCTGTGTGTTTAGAAAGATAGCACTAAAATTAATTTGAAGATGGGGCGCCTGGGTGGCTCAGTCGTTAAGCATCTGCCTTCGGCTCGGGTCATGATCCCGGGGTCCTGGGATCGAGCCCCGCATCGGGCTCCCTGCTCCGCGGGAAGTCTGCTTCTCCCTCTCCTGCTCCCCCTGCTTGTGTTCCCTCTCTCTCGCTGTATCTCTTTCTGTCAAATAAATAAAATCTTTAAAATAAATAAATAAATAAATAAAATTAATTTGAAGATGCCTATAAACATATAGGACTGGATGCAGAAGGAAGAGCCAATTCATAGGCCACCCCAGTAGCCCAGGGGAGAGGTGGTAAGCTAGACCTAAGGCCATGGCAGGAGGAAGAAAGAGGAGGAAAAATACTTGAGCAATAGTTCATAGGTAGAATGAACAGTCTTTGATCATTGACAAGAAGGAAGAAGTAGGGTGATGAAACAGAGCAAGAGGGAGTGCCAAGGATGGCACTAATCTTTCTAGATTGTCCACAAAGTTGAGACAGGAAACCCAAAAGGAAAAGCCAACCATGCCATATATTCCTCCAATGTCCCTTAAAGGACCTACTCTACTCTGGGTTACATGAATATTTGGGTATATCATTTAATTTCAATATATTTTTGCATACTCAAGATCTGTGACCCACAGAGAAAGATTTCCCTTAAGCTGAGTAAATTCAAATCTTCTAAGAGACACATAAAGTCAAATGTATCCAAACTTGGAAACACAGGTTTGGTTGAAATAAAGCAAACATATATATGTCATTTTATTATCTACCTATTCAAGACAAGAATGGACTCTGCTTTTACTAACACTGCAGGATTTGTAAGGTTTTACAGACTTCCATCATTACTGAAACGTAAGAAAAAGAAGAAGAAAGAAAAAGAACAGATATTTGCCAAAGTACAAGTTTAAAAGGGCTGTACATTAACATATTCATCAGTCATTACCCTTTATGAAAATCGTGTGGATAATAATGAAAACACATCCAGAACACTGAATGGATTACATAATGAAATAACAACACCGGTCTTCTGTGCCTAGAGAAAATTAAGATGCCTATCGAGTATTTAGTCATTTGTTTTCTGTAGGAAACAAAGGAAATGACTACTGACCTATATTTCCACTTTTCCTGGTCTACAATGATGTCAAATGGCTCCTTATCAAATCCAAATGGATTATCTCCTAACAATATAGGCTTGTTGAGTGTCTGTCTCCTGCACAGCCTGAAAAAATAGCACTGAGGAGTTGGAAATAAGTAAAAGAACTTTGAGGAGAATTAAAAATCCAAGTTAATTTTTTTTTTATTTTGACTATTCTGATGAAAACAAAAAGACAAAGCTCGACCTTAAGGTTCTCCTCCGTAGCCAGAAAGATGTGTAAACTGCAAACAAGTAAACTAGGTTTTTTACTGAGTTAAGATTTTATACCAAACCCTTGAAAACCCTAGGCACAATATTGGTTTTTAATGCATGTTTCAAAAAGAGTAAAGGTAGAAAAGGGTGAATTGTACAGGTTATTTCATCCAAGAAGGACTGCCAAACCATGTAAAAGCACTACATGATGTTTGTCATGTTGTCAAAAAAATGTAACAAAAGTAATTGTTGTTAAAAGATTATATTGACAATGACAAAGCTGCAATAGTCTGCATTGTCTGGCCAGCCATGTCAGACACATCACAAAGTGGCCATGCATTTCCTCTCTCTTTTTTCCCCCAACACTCTGGATCCTGGGAATGCAGTAAAGACATTACTGGTTGACTGCCAATGCACAGGCTTGACTCAAAATGTAGTCTGTCAATTTCCAAGTATATTCACCTCTCGCTATGACTTTTCCAGATTCCCCAAATGATGTCTTCAGGTGTAATAATTAAATTTTATGTATCATCCAAATCCTGTGCTAAGTCAACATTTCTATTGGCAATGCTGTTACATATCTACTTTCATTTTTTTCCAATACCATGTCCAAGAATTCAAACTACCTGATCTTTTACCTTTTTAAAAGCTCTCTATTTTCCGTGTCTATGCTTTTTTCTGTATGCTTTCATAATTGCACAGAAATGAAAGTAGGAATAGGATATTGTCTAGAACATGGGCTCAATAAAATACACTTCCTGGGTTAGACTCAACATACTTGTTTGGTGTATAAACTTATGGTTTCAGTTTTCTTATCTGTAAAATGCAGGTAACTTTCTACTTCACAGAATTGTTTTAAGGATTCAATGAGATAATGCACACAAAGTGTTTCAGTACTTTACAAGTCTTTTATGTTAATAACTATATTAAATAATTTTTATTAGTAGTAGTAAGACTATTTTATCCATCCTTTCCAAACTTACTCTTTTTTTTTTTTAAAGATTTTTATTTTTTATGTCAAAGAAAGAGAGAGGGGGCACAAGCAGGGGGAGCGGCAGGCAGAGGAAGAAGCAGGCTCCCCACTGAGCAAGGAGCCCCATATGGGACTTGATCCCAGGACCCTGGGATCATGACCTAAAGCTGAAGGCAGACACTTAATCGACTGAGCCACCCAGGCGCCCCTAAGCTTACTTTTAAGAATGGATGTTCTCATCTGATTGTTGTTTGACTCTGAAGAACCACTCAGGTTTTTGTATTGGATTCTATGAACTATGATAAAAGTAGAATGAAAACAGTAGATTTTTTTTAAGATTTTATTTATTTATTTGACAGAAAGAAAGAGAGCACAAGCAGGGGGAGCAGCACGCAGAGGGAGAGGGAGAAGCAGGCTCCCCCACTGAGCAGGGAGCCCGATGCGGGGCTCGATCCCAGGACCCTGAGATCATGACCTGAGCTGAAGGCAGACGCTTAACCAACTGAGCCACCCAGATGCCCCAAAAATGGTAGGTTAAAAAAAAAAAATACTGAGGATAGGAACTGAAGGAAGACTGAGCTACACAATTAAAATATAATTTCCCAGGAAAAATGGCAAGAATGAACTATGTTGTCTGTTTCAAACTGTGAGGATGCCCACCAATTACATAGGGACACAACCTGCCTCTCCCTGGACATCCCAGGGAGGGCATTTAATATCTCTAACTACTAGACACAACCATGAAGTGTCTGACAGCCCTTCCCAGCAACCAAATGCTATTTGATGCAGTTATTATGGTTCCCCTTCATATGACTGCCCAGAAATATACAGTTTTAAAGAAAAATACTTACTACTACAACATATCTAACATGTAGGTTACTGGAAAAGATACCTACAGAGTGGCCTATAATTCGAAAGGTAGAAAATTTTTGAAATTATTTGGAGAAAATAAAAGAACCACAGAGAAGATAAGATAAAGGCAAATGGCTGAAAATTTGCATATTCGGGGCAATATGAAGCTGATGATATTAACACCTCCACGTCATTATCCAAGCTGCTGTCATCTTGAATGTCCTTTCCCCATGTCGGCACTTCCTCATTTTATCAACCATTCTTACCCCATCTTATAATTTCTATAAGGTATGTGTATGTGTGCATGTCTAAGTAAATTAAATCCAGGACTGTTTTTTTCCCTTTATGGGTACTTCTCAAATTCTAAAATGTAACACAATGGAAGTCAGAAAAGAAACAAAATATATTCAACAGAAATCTGAAGTACACGCTTTTATTAAGGAATTATATAACTGCACAGCATTTACTTAGGCCTTGTAACTTCCTGCCAGCCTCTTAATAAATCTGACCCATAAAAATAGAAACAGTATAATTTTGAACCTGTATAACTTATTGCACCCAGGAAGTTTCTATTACCTTTTTCTGCTACTTGATACTGAATATGGATAAAATAAATGTTGCTTATAAAGAGAGTAAATATGCCCTGCTTTGGAAGTCCAATTCAATGACTCAAATATTCTTTCAGAGCAGGGCTTTTCAACATCTGCAATATGGACATTTAGACCAGATACTTCTTTGTTGCTGGGGCTTTCCTGTGCAGTTAAGATGTTCAGCAACATCCCTGCCTCCTACCACTGGATCCCCATAGCACTCTCTCACCCCCACAGTTGTACTAATCAGAAATTGTCAAATGTCAAAGGGAGGGGGATGGTGAGAGAAGGAAGGTGTCCCCACTTAAGAAACACTAGTTTTGTAATTACTGATATTATAAACTCATTAGGAAAGAATTTTATGTTGAATTTTATTACCCAATAACATAAACACTACCTCAATATTAAAAGAAAATAACATCCGATATAAAGACCATTTATGGTTTACTTTAAAATACACCTGCTGGGAAATTAGCAACATTTTATAAGATGGTTTTATTATTTTGTTTAAATTCCTTCTAGACCCCTTTCTGTGTATCCAAATTTTCCCACTAAACAAATGCAAAGATTCCAGAAAAGAGCTGTGAATTTGCTCATTAGTTCAGGCTACAGAGGCCTGACAGAAACCTGTGAGGATTTCAATAGTAATACAGCAATTTCAGGAAGTTCTCCTGACCCATTCTTAGACATGGCCAATGAGAATCGACCCATGCAGCCTGGAAAATCCCCAAAGTAAGAAACTGTAATTACCCAAACAAATATGGCAATCCAACTTGCAATGAGAAACTAGAAGACAGAGTTTTATTTATTTTTTTTTTTAAAGATTTTATTTATTTATTTATACGACAGAGAGAGACACAGCGAGAGAGGGAACACAAGCAGGGGGAGTGGGAGAGGGAGAAGCAGGCTTCCCGCCGAGCAGGGAGCCCGATGTGGGGCTCGATCCCAGGACCCTGGGATCATGACCTGAGCCGAAGGCAGCCGCTTAACAACTGAGCCACCCAGGCGCCCCAAAGACAGAGTTTTAATTCTTAGCTCTACATATGATTTACTGGATGATGTTTTATTTACTTTTCTTCATAGAAACTGGGACTCTAAGGTCACAAGGAAACCTTAGAAAATTTGACTGCATCTTAAACAAAAAGAGTCAAATAACAGAAAATCATAAATTAAGTCTATTAGTACATAAGGATTAAAAGTGACTTATAAAGGAGTTAAAGTACCATATATGGTCACATATTACATACGTGGTTATATATATACATGTATATGGTTATATACTATATATATCATGTAATATATTTAAATATTATATAATTACCAAGTATGATTATTTAAATTAAATATAAAGATCATTATTTTTCAACACAATATCAGATATACATGATCTTTAAAATCAAAGATATTGCTGCTAGATTTTAAGAGGGCAAAACATGGTAAAGTTGATCTTGCTCATAAGTACATGGCTTATTCCTAAAGATCAGACCACTATGAACCATCATCACCTTTTGAATGCTTTAAAATTGTAGGAACAATAGCCTCAAATACCGTAAAATGCAATTTTAATTTTCTCCTTCAACATTAACTTAAAAGCTTACTAAATTCTGAAAAAGCTGAAAATACACAAATAGATGAGAAACATCAAGGCCTGTGATCATTTTGGTAAAAACAATGAAAGCAAATGATATTCCAGAAAAATCACTTAACAAGCACATATATAAGTGTTTATAACACCATACTGCTTACAGTATATAAAAAAAAAAATCAATCTAAATGCCAAAAATAGGAAACTAGTTGAATGGATTATGGGACATACAAGCCACTGAATAATATTTATTCATTAAATTTATGATATGTAGCTTTTTGTGTTGAAGTAGATAATGATCATAATTAGTAAAAAAAGAGATGACAGGAGAATAGGTTGCCATATGTTTAGAAACAATGCTCATAACAAAGACAGTGTGAAAGAGATAAAGAGAAGAGGAGGGAGAGGGGCAGAGGGGGATAGGGACAGAAAAAAACTGAAAGGATACACATTCAAAATTACAGATGGCAGGACGTGGAGTAGTATTATTTTTCATTTCTGCTTTGACAAATGTTCTCACTTTTTATGAATTTCATAGATTATCTGTGTAATTAAAAGAAATATTTGGGTGTTCACATTTTGAGATAAAAAAGAACCAACAGGTTAAAAGAAAAACATGAAAAAAATCAAAGAGAAATCAACATTTTTATCTAGATACTCTCATAAAGTATAAAAGGGTCACCTCATTTCTGCATACACACACATGCATACATATACACAGAGTCGTGTATATTCGTGCTACAGTTAAAATTTAATTACTACAAATCTAAAAAATATGTAGATGAAATTGAAAGTAACTTATTGTCTAAGTTATATTTGTAATTGATGCACTGAAACCTGTTATATTGCTTCATGTGGGCTATCAATTGTCTGCAAATATTTTCATTACGCAGAGATCAGTGATATACTGCTATTCAATCTGCAAATTATGTTCTAGGCAATTCCATGACAAGAGAAAAAGGGACACATGATACTATTATCTTGTGCTAAGAGTTTACCCTGAGAAAAGAAGCCATGAGCCAAATACTTTTTTTTTTCCCACAAAGAGTGCCAGTGAGTATATTTTAAATGATTTTAATCTTGTGAAAAATCAATCTTTTCTGTTCTTGTGTGAAAAACTATAGGAGCAAAAAGATTGACACTCCTCAGATTTTTAAACAAAATACACTATCTTATGATAACCACAAACAATTATACTCTGCCCATTGTGCAGATCTCTAATTACGTAACAATCCTGGAATTGTTATTTGAGGAAATTCCTAGAGAGTGAAGAGGAAAAGAACTGGATTCTCAATGCTGCATTTTTGGAAGAACTAAAAGTATCCTCAGGGACTTTCAGTTTCCAGTCCACCACGTAACAAGTTTAAATAGTCACCAATCTATCGTAACAACAAGTAAAAAGCCAAATAAACAAAAATCACAACTTTTGTTAGATCCATTTGAGAAGTGAGGTCATAAGGCAAACTGCTGCCCTAAAAATTGGAGAGAAAGACAAAAGGATAAAGAGAACCACAGCTTGCCAGAACAAAGATCTTTGAACAAAATCTTTTGTGGGAACCAGTGCTGGAGAAGAGAACCCCGAACTGTAACTGAGGAGTTACTGGAGGCTCAGGGTGGACAGCCTGAGAGTTAAAAACTGCAGGGGAACGCAATTATGTGGGGTCCCCACGTTTTTGTGAGTTATATCTCCAGGAGCTGTACCACGTCCTGAATGTGAAAGAAAAATTCCCTCTTACTATCAACAGAGGGAAGATTTCCATGTGAAATATGCCAGAGCACTAAGTTCTTCTTAACAAGGCCTGGCCTTGGGAGAAACTCTTACCAGAGCCTTACCTGCTAGGGTCTTACCAGTGCCTAATCTACCTGCAGGAAGGGAAATACACAACTCCAACCCCCACCAGCCATCCTGTTCACATAAGAGGGGTGGGGGATGGGGACTAAGAAGCACTAGTGAAGTTCATAGTCAAGAGACACAGTTTCACCAAAAGACTGAGACATGACCATAGGACTACAAAACACATCTTTTTTCCCTATACAGTACCATTACTAAAAACCTATTTACTGGGGGCACCTGGGTGGCTCAGTCGTTAGGCGTCTGCCTTTGGCTCAGGTCATGATCCCAGGGTCCTGGGATCGAGCCCCACCTTGGGCTCCTTGCTGAACCGGGAGGCTGCTTCTCCCTCTCCCACTCCCCCTGCTTGTGTTCCCTCTCTTGCTGTGTCTCTCTCTGTCAAATAAATAAATAAAATCTTTTTTTTTTAAAGATTTTATTTATTTATTTGAGAGAGAGAGAGAGAGCATGAGAAGGGGGGAAGGTCAGAGGAAGAAGCAGACTTCCCGCTGAGCAGGGAGCCAGACATGGGACTCGATCCAGGGACTCCAGGATCATGACCTGAGCCAAAGGCAGTCGCTTAACTGACTGAGCCACCCAGGCGACCTAAATAAATAAAATCTTAAAAAAAAAAAAAAAGCCTATTTACTGTAGTTCATCTTATCCAGTATATCATGTCTACCTTTCAACAAAAAATTACAAGGCATACTAAAAAGCAATTTGAAGAGAATGAAGAAATGTCAGAACCAGAGTCAGATATGGCAGGAGTGTTGAAATAATCAGACCAGAAAATTTAAAACTATGTTTAATATGCTAATGGCTTAATAAAATTTAAAAAATTAAAAAAAATTTTTAAAAGCAGACAACATGCAAGAACAGATGGATAATATAAGCAAAGAAATTCTAAAAAAAAAAAAACAACGCAAAAAGAAATGCTAGTGATCAAAAACACTGTATAACAGAAATGAACAATCCCTTGGATGGGCTAATACAAGGAAGAGGAGGGAGGAATCAGGCATACTTTGATATTATAAGGCATTCACGCTACCCATGAAACAGAATATTATTTAGTGGACTTGGATTAGTTGTAAATGTACATTGCAAACTCTAGGGCAACCACTATAATAATTTAAAAAGAAATCTAACTGATATGCTAAGAAAGGAGAGAAAATGTAATTATATATAATGTTTAATTAAGACCACAAAAGCTAGAAAAAATGTGGAAGACAAAAATGGGAACAAAGAACAATGGCAACAATGGCAAGAGAAAATAGTAACCAATATGGTGAATATTTATCCAACTATATGCGTAATTACTTTACACATTAGTGGTTTAAATATACTGATTAAAGGACAGAGGGGCGCCTGGGTGGCTCAGTTGGTTAAGCATCTGCCTTCAGCTCAGGTCATGATCCTGGAGTCCTGGGATCAAACCCGCATCGGGCTCTCCACTCAGCAGGGAGTCTGCTTCTCCCTCTGCCCTTCACCCCACTCGTGCATGCTCTTTCTCTCTCTCTCTCAAATAAATAAATAAAATCTTTAAAAAAAAAAAGGACAGGGATTGTCAGAATGGATCAAAAAACAAGGCATTGCTATATGTTGCCTCAAGGAAATGCAGTTTAAATATAAAGACATATATTTGTTAAAAGTAAAGGGACAGGGCGCCTGGGTGGCTCAGTTGGTTAAGCGACTGCCTTCGGCTCAGGTCATGATCCCGGAGTCCCGGGATCGAGTCCCACATCGGGCTCCCTGCTCGGCGGGAAGCCTGCTTCTCCCTCTGACCCTATCCCCTCTCATGCTGTTTCTCTCTCTCTCTCTCTCAAATAAATAAATAAAATCTTTAAAAAAAAAAAAAAAAAAAAAAAAAAAAAAAAAAAAAAAAAAAAAAAAGTAAAGGGACAGAAAAAGATTTACTATGCTAACACTAATTAAAAGAAAGCAGCAGTATCCATTATTTCAAATAGATCAGACTTTAAAGCAAGGGGAGTTATCAGAGATAAAGAGAGATAATACAGAAAGATAAAGGACTCAATACTCCAAAAACACATAATGATCCTTAATGTGTATGTGTCTAACAACAGAACATCATAATATATAAGGCAAAACATAAATAGAACTTCAAAGAGAAATAAGTGAATCCTCTATTACAGATGGAATCTTTAACACCCTTCTATCAGAAAGGGACAGATCCACTGGCAGAAAACCAGCAGGGACAGAGTTGAACTCAACAGTACCACCAATCAACTGGATATAATTCACATCTATAGATTCATCCAACAACAGTAGATTACACATTCTTTTCAAGTCTGAATGGGACATTCACCAAGACAGACCACACTCTGAGCTGTCAAACACAACTTAATTAATTTAAAAGAATAGAAATAATACATTGTATGCCCTCAAACTATACCGGAATTAAAATAGAAAGCAGTAACAGAAAGATAGCTGGAAAGGTTCAAAATACTTGGGAGATAAACAACACATTTTCAAATAACAAATGGGTCAAAAAAGAAATCTCAAGAGAAATTTAAAAATATTTTGAAATAAATAACAATAAAAATACAACCTATCAAAATTTGTGGGATGCCAAAAAAGTATTTGGAAAAGCAAAAGTAGTAATTATAGGGAAATTTATAGCATTGAATATATACATATTTAAAAGGAAGAAATATCTAAAGTCAATAATCTAACATTACACCTTAGGAAACTAGAAAAGGAAGAGCAAATTCATCCAAAGTAAGGAAAAGAAAAGAAATAATAAAAATTAGAGCAGAAATCAATGAAATTGAAAACAGGAAATCAAAAGAAAAATCAGCAAAACCAAAAACTGGTTCTTTGACAAGATGAATAAAATCAAGAAGCCTAGCCAGGTTAACAAAGAAAAAAAGAGAAGATGCAAATTAATATCAGAAATAAAAGAGGAGATATCATCAGAGATCCAATGAATGATTAAAAAAACACTATGAACAACTCTATGTCCATTAATTTGATAACCTAGATGAAATAGATCAGTACCTTGAAAAATACAATCTACCAAAACCCACAAAAGAAGAAATAGGTTATCTGAATAGGCATGTATCTATTAAAGAAATTGAGTCAACAATTAATAATCTTCCAAAACAAAAGCACCAGGTAAAGGGGCACCTGGGTGGCTCAGTCGGTTAAGCATCCAACTTTTGGTTTTGGTTCCCTGATATCAGGATAGTGGGATCAAGCCCCACATTGGGTTCCATGCTAGGCATGGAGCCTGCTTGGGATTCTCTCTCCCTCTGCCCTTCCCCCATCACCTCTCTCCAAAAATAAAAAATTTAAAAAAAGCACCAAGTACAGATGAGTTCACTGGTTGATTTTACCCAACATTTAAAGAAGAAATTATATCATTCTACCATCTCTTCCTAACTCATTATGCGAGACCAGTATTAACGTATTACCAAAACCAGACAAAGACATTCTAAGAAAACTACAGACCAATCTCTCTCATTAACATCGATGCAAAAATTCTCAACAAATATTAGCAAAAGAGATGCAAGAATATATAAACAGAATTATACACTACAGACAAGTGAGATTTATCCAAGGTATGTAAGGTTGATTCAACATTAGAAAATCAACTAGTATAATCTCTCATTTCCTAAGGCTAAAGTAGAACAAAATCCAACATCCATTCATGATAAAACTCTCTGTAAACTAGGATTAGAGAGGAACTTTCTCAATTTGACAAAGAATATTTGTGATGGCTAATTTTATACGTCATCCCGACTTAGCTAAAGCATGCAGGATAGCAGGTAAAACATTATTTCTGGGTGTGTCTGTGAGAGTGTTTCCAGAAAAGAGATTAGCATGTGAATTAGTAGACTGAGGAAAGAAGATCCACCCTCATCTATGTGGGCAGGCATCAAGCGCCTATTGAGGGTCCAAGCAGAACAAAAAAGCAGAAGGGCAATTCTCTATTTCTCCTCTTGAGTTGAGGCATCCATCTCCTACTGCCTCAGACACCAGAGCTCCTGGTTATCCAGCCTTTGGATGCAAGGTCTTCCACCACAGGCTTTCTAATTTTTTTTTTTTATTTTATTTATTTATCTGACAGAGAGACAGAGAGAGAGAGAGAGAGAGAGCACAAGTAGGCAGAGCAGCAGGCAGAGGGAGAGGGAGAAGCAGGCTCTACACCAAGCAGGGAGCCCGATGTGGGGTTCAATCCCAGGACCCTGGGATCATGACCTGAGCCAAAGGCAGATGCTTAACTGACTGAGCCCACCCAGGCCCCCCTCCACCAGCTTTCTCAGTTCTCCAGCTTACAGATGACATCTTATGGCATATCTTATCCTCCCATAATCACATGAACCAATTCTCATTTTATATATATATATATGTATATATATGTATCTTATTGTTTTATTTCTCTCAGGAACCGTAACCAATATATCCATCTACAAAAGACCTACAGCTGACATTATACTTAATGGTGAGAAACCTGAAGTTTTCCACAAAGATCAGAAACAAGGCAAGAATATAAGCTCTCACCATTGCTTTTCAACATCATATTGGAAGTCCTAGTTAATGCACTAAGACAAGAAAAGGAAATAAAAGATATACAGATTGGGAAGGAATAAACAAAACTGTCTTTGTTTACAAATGACATGATCATTTATGTAGAAAATCCAAAATAGTAATGAGTGACTATTACAAGGTTGTAAGATACAAGGATAATATATACAAGTCAATCACTTGTCTATATAGCAGCAATGAGCAAGTGAATTTGAATCTAAAAACACACCACGATTTAAATCTACTGATTCAAATGCTAATCTTTGGAGCAAAGATGGTCTTTTCAACAAATGGTATTAAAGCAACTTGACATCCACATGCAAAAAAAAAAAAAAAAAAAAAACTAGACATAGATCCATAGACCTTATACCCTTCACAAAAATTACCTCAAAATGGATCATAGACATAAATTTAAAACACATGACTGTAAAACTCCTAGGACATAAGAGAAAACCTAGATGACCTTGGTATGGAGATAACTTTATAGATACAACATTAAATGCATGACCCATGAAAGAAATAATTCATGCTAGACTTAAGTCTCATTCAAGAGAATGAGAAAAGAAGCCACAGACTAGGGGAAAGTATGCAGGAGAAAAAGACGTCTGACACAGGACTGTTATCCAAAACATACGAAGAATTCTTAAAATTCCACAATAAGAAAACAAGCCACCTAATTAAAAAATGGACCAAAGACCTTAAAAGACACCTCATCAAAGAAGATACATGGATGGCAAGTAAGCATATGAAAAGATGTTCAATATCATATGTCATTAGAGGATTGCAAATTGAAACAATGAGATACCACTACACCTATTAGAATGGCCAAAATCTAAAACAGTGACCATACCAAATGCTGAAAAGGACATAGAGCCACATGAACTCTCATACTTTATTGGTTGGAATGCAAAATGGTACAGCCACTTTGGAAGACAGTTTGGCAATTTCTTACAAAACTAAACGTACTATACCACCCAGTAATCATTCTCCTTGGAATTTATCCAAATGAACTGAAAATGTATGCCCATACAAAAACCTTCAAAGGGATGTTTACAGTAGTGTTAATTCATGACTGCCAAAACATGAAAGCAACCAAGATATCCTTTGGTAGGTGAATGAATAAATTATAGTATATCCCAACAACTGAATAGTAACCAATGCTAAAAAGAAATAAGCTATAAAGCCATGAAATGATATGGAAGAAACTTAAATGTGTATCACTAAGTGGAAGAGGCCGACCTGAAAAGGTTACACATACTGCATGATCCAACTACATGACATTCCAGAAAAAGTAAAATTAGAGAGACAATAAAAAAACAGGAATGGTTTCTGGGGCTTAAAGGGGAGTGAAGGATAAACAGGAAGAGCAAGGAGGATTTTTAGGGCAGTGAACTATTCTATATGAAAGTACAATGGTCAATTTTGCTGTGAGTCTGAAACTGCTCTAAAAATAAAGTTAATTAAAAAAAATTCTCTGCTATACAAATTCCATTTTTTAATTCTAAAAAGAATAGATGCTTTAGAGCAGCTTCCAAAAAAGCAGTTAAAAAATACATGGAAATGTATGGTGATTAACATAACAAAAACAAAAAGAAAAAAAGAAAACACATTAACACCAAATAAATAAATGTATTCTTACTTTATTCAGAGGACATCAGAAATAATATCTAGACATGTGCAAGAATGCTAAGTCCTAAAAGCAACCACTCTTGCCAAGTCTATAAAACTATCAAAAGTAGCAGCATGCTATCCCAAGAGTTTTGAAGAAATAGACCAGTTTCCCACATTATATTTTATTATTTAAACATACGTATAACAGTGATTCAAATGTTATTCTATTACCCAATATTAAGTATAAACATTTTGTCAAGACCAATAAGGGACTGGTTAATAATCTCAAATACTAGGCAACATGGGCAAATATATTATTCTGTATTTAATCATTTTCCTCCTGGCAGTAAAGAAAATTGTCACCCAGTGTATTTGATATATATAAGACTAAAATACAGTTAAATAAGGCAATAAAACAGTTTTTTTAATGCCAGAAGATATCAGAAGGATATGGGTATATGTATATGTGCATGTGTGTGTTTATATATAAGTTATATCTGTTATAAGTATATATATGACTTTGATTTGCATGTTGCTGAAAAATGTCTAATGGGAAAAACAATTGCAGGTTTTGAGTCATAGCACTCTGCCTTGACTAACCTTAACTTTTCAATCGGTTTCCAACTTTTTTAAAGATTTTTTTATTTATTTGAGTGAGTGAGAGAGCACGAGTGGGGGGAGGGGCAAAGGGAGAGGGAAAGTGAGAGAGAGGCACACTCCCAGGACCTGAGCTGAAGGCAGACGCCCAACAGACGGAGCCACCCAGGCGCCCCTGTTTCCATTTTTATAGTGCATTATATGAACATCAAGAAAAATAGTTTTCGGTAGTAAGTCTTCCTACTTCCAACAAATAGCACAGGTTGTTCAACAATGTTTTTGGAATGTTTCTTTCTACCAATCATCCATCTTTGAAGTTAAAAAGGATTCAACAAAATAATTCCATTTCTCAATATGGAAAAGTCTTGTGATGAGTGAGTTCTTGGTATGATGCAGCAACATCAATAAACTTTTCATTGTCAAATACTTGATGGGGCAAACTTTAATATTGTGACAGAAAATACGAGGCAATATAAAATGCTAATAGAGTTGTCTAAATGTAATCACTTGGTACCACATTCTACATTTACATTTCTTCACGCTATTAGTTTTTAAATCAGGAACCATGTACAACTTCAATGCTAAAATCTGGTTCCCTGGTTGATAAGTGCAAAGATCCAGGAGAGTTGGCAGAAAGACTGCACCTCTTAATGACACGTGGGAGGTAAAACCTAGCACCCTGCAATTACGGAGAGGAACCTAAGCAGTAACAGCGTCTGAGGTTCAACTCATGGGCCTGCTTTTACAATTTATTCCCAGTGAAGCCAACAAATACAGAAACTAACTTGACAGGGCTGATAGATCCTTCCTAAAGTACTGTTACAAGTACCTGAGGTCTAATTTTAGATGATTCAGAATCTTCCAATCCAAAACTTAGACAAATGAGAAAGTGATCTGTGCTATGGTATAACTTTTAAGAGGAAACCTAGGTATTCAGTACTTTTTCACACCTACATGAATTGCAGCCAAGCATGCAGAGAAATAGTCTACAAGGAAACACAAATATTAATAAGCAGGCCCATGGAACAGTAAGCTCCTCAACGGCTCTTACCCGTGACTGACTATCCCTGCTCTGTTTATGGGACAGCTCATAGAACACAGGAGTACAAAACCAAGCCTACCTAGGTCTTTTTCCCAGGGCAAAAGAGCGCTGAAGATAGCAAAACTATACTAGAATTTCAGAATCACTTGATGAGAATCTTAGGTAAGTCTAGTTCTAGTATATACCTGAAAACTTTTTAGATCTCTCAATTCTTCCAAAATAATATCAGAGTAATCTGTATGAGGTGGAGTAAGAATGCTCAGACACATTAATGTTGATCTGAACCTGAAGTATAATTTCAGGGAAGCCAAAGGCCAAAACAGTGTCTATAAGCAGTGTTTTTACAGTATGGGACATACAGAATAGGTAGCAGGTCTACTGCACTGTGGGGTGACCAGACAAGGCTGGCCGTGGCAGACAATCCCAACGGCTCAAGGGATGGATACGTCAGGCACACCTGTAACCCATCTGCAGAACATCACTATCACTTGATGGCAGGTCAGTCGAAAGACTTCGCCTTAGGATCAAATACCTTCCACATGACTAGGTTACGAGCAAAACCACCACAAAGAACAGTGCTATGAATCAAAGCATGTCACTATCTTTATACTTTAGGAGGTAAGTGCTGCCACCATTATAAGTACATTTTTCTAACACAATAAATCTCTCACATATTTACTTCAGATGGAAGAATCTTCAAGGGAATAGATTTATAATCAAGTCTCCATAAGAAATTTTATATTTTAGAAACATACTGCATTCTTCCACAAAATTTAGAAACTGTGTTAACTTGCTTTTTCTTTTTCTTTTCTTTTTTTTTTTTTTTTAAGATTCATTCATTTATTTAAGAGAAGGAAAGAGCAAGCAAACACAAGCATGGGGAGGGGGGAGGAGAGAAAGAGAATCTCCATCAGACACCCATCCATCTTGAGCATGAGCTCGGCGCTGGGCTAGGTCTCATGACCCTGAGATCATTGTTCCAACAATCCCCTTCCGTTTTTCACCATTCATTTCTCCTCTCCAAAAAAGCCCAAATATATTAAAATCTCCCATTATAACCATAAGGCATGAGATGACAGGAAATTCAGTAGAGAAAAGGATGGTGGTTATTTAGCCCCTACGATAGCGTGCTCTTCAAGCTAGGACATGACCATCTCCTACCACTGAGCTACCTTTTCCAAGTTCTTGCAATGTAGCTGCAATGTAAATTAATTAAGAGCAGGCCACTCTCATCTTCTAGTGGTTGGGGCTATAAACCGCAGAGCAACTTGGCAGAAAATATTAAAAGCCATAAAATGCACATGGCCTTTCGCTCTAGCGATTCTAACTCTTGGAATTTATCCTAAGGTAATAATTAAGGATGTGCAAAAGAATATTTATTTCTCTGCTGTTTGTAATTACTGACTCTTGGAAGCAACCTAAATGTCCAAAAATAGGAGAGTGGTTAAATAAATGATCAAGCTATAAAATAAAATCCCACTAAGGGTCATTTCAAAAGACAGAGAAATGTGTCCACTGACATAAATAGGTTTGTACTATATATTCTTCAGTATAAAAACCAAAATACAAATGGCACATAGGAAGTTACCTCATTATTCTGAATGTAATGAAAATTATGGTAGCTTTGCTGGTCTCTGACTTCTTTTAAGTTTTCTGATACTTCTCGAATGAACACATAATGAGATATACCATTTTGATAAAGAAATTAAAAGAGGAAAAAATCTGTAAAAGAAAAAAAAAATGCCAGAGAAAAGAAACTAACTGAAAGAGGAAGGATTAGGGCTGTGCTTTAGGAAGAACTCCTTACAAGTGTGATTGTGAGGCTCTGAAATGTGCAGTCAGCAGAGGTCATCGACTCTCTTTTCCTTAGGGATCTATCTGTAAGGAAAGAGTAGCCAACTCTCCTTTGAGGACAGCTTGAATGCAGTCCTAACCTCTGTGGCCTCTTGCAGCTCCATGTGCAAAAGGATTGAGCCAAAATACAATTTTTACTCAGTGGCACGTAAGGTAGTCAATTCCATACGTAGCCACGATCCTCCACAATCCTTTACCCAATTCAAGAGAAAGTAACCCCTAAGGTCTCACACCATCACTGAAACCCAATGACCTTGAATTTATATGCCCAGCAATTTGCCAGCACTTTAGCCAGGAAATACAGTGGAATGTTAATAGTTAATATTCCACAATGCACAAATAACTTTTATCTAACGGACATATCCATGTGAATAAAAAATTCTAATTTCAGACACTTTTAAATATCCCAAACGGAGACAAAGAAAATGATCATGTCCATTTAAAATTTCCTGTGTTTACCTACAAGTTTTATAGATAAAACATTATAAATAGTGACCAAAATAAATGCCATGACAAGGTGAAAGACAAATAAAAATGCTGAATTCTGACAAGTTCCTTTGCTCTAAAAAAGCCATCAATTTTGTTTTCTGATCACTTCCTATGATTATAAATGTAACAGTTCCCAAGTCCATAATTAAATGCTTTTTTGACTTTTATATTAGTTTCCCGGTCTAATGAAAGGGATAGTAAGTGCAGAGACTGACAGCCAAATGGGTTGAACCAAGAATGACTGATTAAATAGGGTTGTGCCAGTCACCGAAACTGAGAAAATAAGGTTTGAGTAAGTGCGGAAAGCCATGGAATACCAAAATAAAGAAATCAGCCAAGACTGGAACACATACTTACAGAACTCAAATATGGTGGCATTCAAAGACAGAAGAATGAGGTGGATAATATATGAAGGGGAGTTTTTCAGGGACCCAGTTCTAAGGCAAAGTCAAGTGAAGGAAAAAAAAAAAATCTCCTGAGGCTCTCATGCCTTCCCCTCAGGATGAGGCCTAAGCCATCAACATTATACGCATGGTATCGGACCCAGACGACTCCTTCTTCTAAGCACGGTGAAGGCTTCCATTCTAAATAAGATCATGCAACTTTTAAAGCAAGTTATTCTGTGCATCTAAGTCTGGTCATTTGAATGAAAGAGTAAGTATGTCACAAGAGAGGTCTGTCCCTTTATCAATAAGCCTCACACAGCCTTCTTGGAATACTGTATTCTGGCGAGTTTAGTTTTTTTTATTCTGGAGAGTTTAGTTTTCTGTAGGGCTAAGGGTTTATCTTTCTCTCTCTTTCTTTAAGAGTTTATCTTTTTTAACTTCAAATGTAAAAGAAAAAGTACTAACCACTTGGGATGGAAATATTTCTAATATATTTTACATAGAAAGGGACATAAGTTAACGTTTCCTTGATGACTCAGGGCGATAATTATGAACCTTAAAGACTCTGCAATGTTGCACACAGAGATAACTTCAGGGCCCACTGAAGTGTGTCTACACTGCATAACCTGAAACTGTTGTGCTTCTTGTGCTCTTGTATCTGCATTTCATAGTCTGTCAGCCTTTTATTTCTCAATACCGTCATGTTCTTTTTATAGATGCTCCTTCTGCCCTATGGTGGAATAGAAAGAACACTGGACCAAGAGTCAAGTTGATTTATGTTATTATTCTAGCTAAATGACCTTGAACATGTCACTTGGCATCTTTGGGCCTAAGTATGATGAGGAAAATTCAACCAGATAATTCTTAAGGTCCTTTGTTAAAATGCTTATTACAAATTTGCTGTTTCTTATCTTAATATATTTAAAAAAAAAAAAAAAACTGAGTCAGCTAAACTTGCATGGAAAGTAATATAGAAACTTGAGTGTGCAACATTCTCTCATGTAAGTGAGGTAAACATGCCTTGTGTCATCTAGTTGTCTTCTCAGAGGTCTTACCTGTGTAACTCTCAATAGTCGGTGGGGTCTCAGACAGCTATGGTCTCTGGATAACTAAGACTTTACTGGTGATATGTTACTATACTTCTGTATGCCTCTATTTTACCAAATATTCTCAGTGCAAATAATTATTCAATATGCCTCTACCTCAGGCCCCCCAAGAACAGAATCTGTGTATGTCATCACTTATGCCTGTCAGTAAACTGACTGCAAAATGAGTACCCTAATCTTTTTAAAAATTTTTTATTGTTATGTTAATCACCATACATCATTAGTTTTTGATGTAGTGTTCCATGATTCATTGTTTGTGCATAACACCCAGTGCTCCATGCAGAACATACCCTCTTTGAGTACTCTAATCTTGAAACTTTTTTGCCTTATTAAATATTTGTTTAGATGACAGAATTGGAAGTTTTCTAAAAGACGGTCTTGTGAAAATACTTAACAAAACATAAAGTGCAAATGTAGAGACTATTTCTGTAAACTCTAAGGGAAGGGAATTTACTCTTCTTGTATTTTTTCTGGAGTCCCTGAGGCATGATTTCCATCTATTGCACATTCAGAATGACTCCTAGGAGCCTGAAGAAGCCACACTTCCATCTGCATCTCTCCCCCCTTGTACACATTCTTCCTTGAGAAATCCAAGTCGCGCTCACTGCTGTAATTCCATCTCTCTACAGATAATTCATCTCTAGCTCCCATCTCTCTCTTGAGTTCTAGGTCCCTATTCCCTATCATAACCTCTGTGGGGATTTTCTATAAGTTAAAGTGTCTCAAGAAAGTTGATAAAGCCTCCTCACTCACTCATTTCTCTTCCCACTTCATAATTTCAAAAACCTACTTTTTTCCCTTCTCCATTATTCTCTACTCATGTTAATGATATCAACATGTACCAAATGAGAAATCTAGGAGCACCCCTTGTTTCTCTTCACTCTATGATCAATGACAAAGTTGTTTTGATGCCAACTTTGAAATATCTCTCCACACCACTCATGCTATTTCCACTGCTAGAGCCTTAATTCAGGTCATCATCTCTTAATGACTATTAAATACCCCGTTTCCCAGCTGCCAGCAATTTCCCTTCCAATTTATATATATATCAGCAATGAATTATATTTCTATAAAACACATAAGGTTGACTTTTTTCCCTATTTTATACATATCTTCCCTATTATATTTATATTACATAAATAATGAAGAAATAATATATAAAACATTAAAAGATGTATTATATATCATACATAACTTTTATCTACAATATAATTAATATATGATTAATACAGAAATACATTAATACATATTTATACTCAGGGACGCCTGAGTAGCTCGGTCGTTAGGCGTCTGCCTTCGGCTCAGGTCATGATCCCAGGGTCCTGGGATCGAGCCCCGCATCGGGCTCCCTGCTTCTCCCTCTCCTGCTCCCTCTGTTTGTGTTCCCTCTCTCACCGTTTCTCTGTCAAATAAATAAATAAAATCCTTTAAAAAATACATATTTATACTTAGAAATATAATTATATAGGTATAATTTTTAAAAGTCTTCCTATTGCTTATGGCAACTATTTTCAATTTTCATTTTTTCATGAAGGATCAGAACACAAAGACTATCTTCTCAGAGATTCTAAAGCAATCCTAGACAACTACTGCAAATAATGAAAATTTATCTGACCAAACTAAATCGAATATATGAAGATACAGTAGTAGAAAAAGGAGTTAAAAGCCAAGGGGCTGAGTGCAATTCCCTTCAATATATCCTACATTCCAGAAGACCACTGGAAACAAGTCCCAGATTAGCTTCTAACCTCTCCTCTAATCCCTTCAACAATGTACAACCACTAGAATGGTATTTTAGATCTCAGTTGTACTAAATTTCTTGATTACCCTAGATCCAACATGACCAAATATGTTGCCCTAACAGTTCTCATTTCCTTGGATCATTGTCACAGGGCATCAGAGTGGGCTTTCTCAAGCCACTTTGGACAAACTAAGGAAGCCCATTAGTATCTATATGCTTCCAGGTTGAAGGGGTCAACTTCTGCAAGTTCTAACATGCCAACTGGCTACGCACACAGGAGCATGATAATGATACCAGCTCCTCATATACACACCCACTTCCACTCCCCAAGAGGTACCAGACTGTTGGACAACTTGGCCGCTAGCCTATAAAAATGTGGAAACACTGTAGGAACATTAGCCAATAAGGCACATACTGGCAGCAGAATCAAATATTTAGGCTCTTAGATGTACCCAAATAAATCGTTTGTGTGTTCTAACAAATGTTTTATTTGGAAAGCATTTCCCAGTACAGATGCTGTCAAAAGTACCCATTTTCAGTGGGTTAAATCAAGGTCTGGAAGTAGCAGAAGGGCGGGCAATGTTTAATTAAACAAAATTACATAAGCTGCAAAAAAAAAATGTTAATAGCAATTGGGAGGGTACCCTTGAAAAACAAAAGAGTTGTTAGGGGTTTTCAAAGTTAAATTTAAATTAGAACAACTGCAAATGGTAAAAAATTATAAACATAAATACCACAAAATGAGAAAGTTAACAGAACTTGGCAAGGGATAAAAAACTGGGCTGTTTTTAAAATTTTGTAATATATCAATAAAAATAGATGCAAAAAAAAAAAAAAAAAAAAAATCAAACAAGGAGTCGAGGAGTTAAGCATTATAAATTAAAACCTTCACTTGCCGGGATTTTTTTAAAAGCAATCAATCGCAAACACATTTAAGGGCTTTATACTGAGGTTAATAATTTGGGGGAGAGACATAATGCAATCCAAATACATGAACTTCCTTAACAAAATAAACTCTGAGACCAAACGTCAGAGAGAGCCTCTGATAAGCTGCCAACATGTAATGCAGGCACAATGATATACTCCAACAGACAGGAGAACTATTGACCCCTGTTCTTAGGCAACGATGTAATGCATATATAATTTATCTGGGCTACATCACCCTTTTCCGGTTTAGCTCCACCTCCATGATGACATAAGGCCACATTTTAAGAAATGCATGGTGAAAATTTCTCCTGAGGCTCAAAACAAGAAAACTCCTTAATTAACTGTGGCTAGACAGGTTTCATTACCAATTTTCCAGTAGATCTTGTGTATAACCACTGATGCTAATGAAAATACTACACTCATGATGGTAATATGAACTATGAATAAAGAGAGTTGAAAGACATTTTTTTTTTATTACCTGAATTGATAAGGGCTTTAAAAACTTCTGCTTGTTGGCTCGTATGTTTTCCACTCACAAATCAACTGGTTGCACAACTAAACTGGCCAAACACTATCACTGCTGGTGTTATGCAATCAATAAAGGTTTATTAAATCAAAGAGAACTGTACAAAAAGACTCTCAGGAAAATAAATGCTAAGTTATAGTGGCAAAGAAAACCTTCGAATGCTGGAATACTTTACTTTGAGAAAAAGAAGGGAAGAAAACTTAATATGCATGAGTATATAAAATCACAGCAACCTGTTAAAGATAACATAATTACTGCGTGAGTATTTTAAGACTGTTCAAACATTGTGAGTTTTGATTTATCAGGATAAAAAAAGACACTGACAATAAATGAAACTTCCCCATCAGCCTGACACATTTTCATTGTGAATGTTCCCTTAAAGAATCATGGGAGGTCTTTAAAAGAGTCTTCAAAGTCTGACTCCCTAGAATTACTCCAAACAATAAAATTATCAACACAATTGATTAATAATAATCATTTAGAACAAATGGTAGTTCCTCAGTCACAGATAATCTTTGAGACATATTACTGACAATTTCCTTAAGGATCACCTCAGTAGAAGTAAGCATACACCAATAGCATTTAAACAGAACATAATAAACTGGACGTCAAGGTTGATTTGAAGGTTTTCGTAAACTTTATAAATTTCAGTTTACTTTTATCACCTTGTATGTCTCAGATGGAATTCACAGTAATCACAGCTACAGCAGAACAACTCCAAACATAAATGAAACCAGTAACTGGTAGATCGATACGAGGTGACAGACTCCTGGCTAAAATCCTGCCCTGGTGTGACCCACCACTGCCCTTCTGCACCCTAAAGACTTAATGAATCACCAGGAGTACACTGACGATTGTGTACGTTTTACCCATGTGAGAAGTGGATTTATAACAGGACCAGAAAAGAATCATTCCCCTTTTGTGAGATAAATACCGTGAAGTAAAGGGTATGTTTCTACAAGGCCCTGGACATCCTGATTTCATGCAGGTAATGTACCAATTTTATAAATGCTTCATCATTTTAAATTTAAACATCCAGAATGACTGAAAATCTGGATGCCTAATGAGAGATCATTTAAAATGATATGCACTTTATAGTAAGTTGCTTCTCTGTTAGCAACAAAGGAAATGGAACATTAGCAACATACAAGTAAGGGAGCAATGTAAAGCCCACTTAGTATTTCTGAATAGGGTTTGCTCCAGAAAATATGGAAAATAGCCTTGTTATTTAACACTGAGGATACTCCTACAGGCCCCAAAGTAATCTTAAATATCTCAAATAATTACCCTGTGGAGAAAATTCCAGTTCTTTAATATATTAAAATCTATGCAGCAGGGCTCATGTGTGTCAAGAGGGACGTGACAGTCGGAAACAAAATATCAGGAAGCTCCTGAGGAGAAGCTCCATGCCACTCAGCTGAAAGGTGCAGAAATAGTTTGCATGCCTTTGTAAGGAGGTTTTATACCTGAGTGCTCCTTTGAAAGGGCATCATTGTCCACGTATGGCCAAAAAGGGGGAGAACATTTTGACACAGCATGCACATAATCCAGCCAAGCCCTTTCCCTCCTCCATTTCCCCAGAATAAGCCCCCTCCCACTCCTCACCTTGAATTATAGCAAAACGAAACAGGCAATAACTAATTCTTAAAATGTAAACACCAAGTGAAAAATCTTAGTTCTCCCCTATAATAAGAAATAAGGGAAGAAAGAGTAAATGACACTGTATCCCAGCAAACAGAATATCTACTCACAGGCCAAGATGAAGTAAAACGTATAAACACATCACAGGATAAAAGTAAAGAAGGAAAAAAATGCAAAGAGAGAAGAAAGGAAGGAAACAAGCATGCAAAGGAAGGAAAAACACTCTCATTCCTAAAGAAAACACAACCTAAAAACAAAAAGCTTCACATAATGGGAGAACTTCAAAAAATGATTACTAGTGAACAGGGGCTCAAAGATTAAATGATAAAACAATAGAAAAAAATTTTAAAGTGTTGCAGAGCAATCAAAATGTACTGAAGACCAAAAAATTATCAATTTAGTACTAATAAATAAAAGAAAAACAGCAATGGAATGAGGAAACATGGCTAAAAATGAGGAGATATGGCTAAAAATTTACTGATGTAGGGGGAAAAAAAGGTTTAATTCATCCAGTGAATACAGAGGAAGAAGAAAAATACATTTTTTAATGGAGAAAAGAGGCATAAAGAACAGACTGAAAAAATGCTAATCCTATAGAAAAGAACCCAAAAATTGGCCAGAAAAATACTTCAAGTAATAATAGTATGAATTTTTCCCTAACACGAAGGAAGAACAGATTGAAATAACAGACCATGTTCCAGGAAAAAATGATACAGAATGATCCAAAAGAAGTTATATCCTTAAGTCACTGAACTTCAAGATAAAGAAAAAAAATTCTGCAGGTGTTCCGGCAGAAACGAGCAGTTCACTTACACGCAGGAAATCAGATAGCGTCCCTGTTCTATGAGGAATACTCAGTGCCAGAAGGCAAAGAAGTAATTTACAGATTTCTAAGTGGGACCCAAGAATTTTAAAACAAAGCAAAATGTCCTCTGAATATAAAAGAAATAGATATTTAAACATGCAAGAAGTCAGGCAATACAGTATCCATGAGTCCTTCACAAAATAAATTATTCAATGGAATCTAGCCAAACACATCATTAATATAGAAGCTGTGACAAAAGGACTACTTTGGTACTAAATTACTACAAACTTCTGAGGAAAAGCATGATCCAATTATTTTATTAAATCAATCTGACCTTAGAGTATAAAAGTAGCTGATTAATATGCTCAAGCATAAAGTATCTTAGGGAATAAAGGACATGATATTTTCTTAAAATTACTTGACAATGAAACCTAGTTGACCAGGAGATAAATTATAAGAAATAGCTCAATGAAAAGCCATGGAAAAGAACCAGGATGAATATCAAACCAATTTAAATCTTTTGCTGCTTGACTACTTGATAAACTTTAAGAACACAGTGCAGGTTTCTTACTTTTCCAGAGGACTAGGTAAAGAGTTCTACACAAACAACGAAATTGCTAATTATTCAGTCATTCAGTAAAAGAAAATCTCCAAACTTAAGAACTGAATTTTCTATTGTAACTTCACCATATGCTCATTAGAAATTAATTCTTCCATTATGCTGTAAACTCTATAAATTGTTAATATTTTTAACATTCAATTCTTCTGCAGATATTAAAAATGAGAATAAAATCTCTTTTATATTTATGCAAAAAAAGAAATTCTTCCATTAATGAAACAAGTATTTTCATCTAAAAGTCTAAAATTCTAATCAACTACACACTTAGTATGTAATACAAAAGTAACTTTATATCTCTAGAAGCCCCTTTATCCTAATAAAAATATAGAGAGAGAATTTGAAAAGACAAAGGTTTATCCATTTATTCACCCTCAATTTTTGGTTAATATTTGAAATCTGGCAAATCTGTATTGGATACAAGATATCCAAAATTTCTTTTCATTAAACTGGACAGCAACATGCAAAAGAAAGAAACTGGACCACTTTCTTATACCATACATGAAAATAAATTCAAAATGGATTAAAGACCTGAATGTGAGACCTGAAACCATAAAAATTCTAGAGAAGAACATAGGCAGTAACCTCTTTGACACTGGCCATAGCAACTTTTTTCTAGATATGTCTCCTGAGGCAAGGGAAACAAAAGCAATAATAAACTATTGGGACTACATCAAAATAAAAAGCTTCTGCACAGCAGAGGAAACAATCAACAAAACTAAAAGGCAACCGATGGAATAGGAGAAGGTATCTACAAATGACATAACCAATAAAGGGTTAGCATCCAAAGTATATAAAGAAAATACAAAACTCAACACCCCCCAAAAAACATAAATAATCTAATTTAAAAATGGGCATCATCACTTACCATCAGGGAAATGCAAATCAAAAGTATAATGAGATATCACCTCACACCTATCAGAATGGCTAAAATCAACAATATAAGAACCAACAGGTGTTGGTGAGGATGTAGACAAAAAGGAAAACTTGTTGGTGGGAATGCAAACTGGTGCAGCCACTCTGGAAAACAGTATGGCAGTTCCTCAAGAAGTTAAAAAGAAAACTACCCTATGATCCAGCAATCACATTACTGGGTATTTACCCAAAGAATACAAAACACTAATTCAAACATTTATTTACAATGTTTACACTTACAGCAGCATTATTTACAATAGCCAAGATACAGAAGAAGCCCGAGTGTCCATCGGTTAATGAATGGCTAAAGATGAGGCATATATATATATATATACTAGATCTATTACTCAACCATAAAAAGGAATGAAATCTCACCATTTGCAAAACATGAATAGGGCTAGAGAGTACAATGCTAAGCAAAGTAAGTCAGAGAAATACAGATACCATATGTTTTGTTTCTTAAATTCCACATGTGAGCGAAATCAAACAAGCAAAGGGAAAAATACAAACCAAGAAAAAGACTCTTAACTACAGAGAACAAACTGATGATTACCAGAGGGGAGGCGGTAGTGGTGGGGGTAATGGGTTAAACAGGTGATGGGGATTAAGGAGTGTACTTGTCATGCTGAGCACCAAGTGATGTATGGAAGTGCTGAATCACTATATTGTACACCTGAAACTAATATAACACTATAAAAAATACGATAAAAAATAAAACTGTAAGGTGTAAAAATTAGATTTAAAAAATAAAAATTTCTTTTCATTATTTCAAACATCTCTTTTTACTCTAAACACTAGAATTGAATAATTAATGCATACTTAAACATAATAAATGAAATCAGGTAAGTGACTTCAGTGTTAATAAATTTCCTTAAATACAATCTGAATATTTCTCTTAAAAAAGAAAGAGATTTCAAAAAGAATCTCAAGAGTATTCAATTAACAACCTCAGGCAAAAATACATTAATAAAAAACATCTACAAACTATTAACTGTGGCCTTATGATTAATAAAATAAATAAAAGGCAGACATTTTACAAGGTATGCTAACGGCATTAATTCAAATACCTTGCACTGTATTCTAATATTATAATGCATTAGGTTTTTTGTAAAATGGCCCTGACTGATCTTTTTGTTCTGTCCCAAACTAAATTACTCATTAGTCTCTAAAGTTATGCTCTTCTTTTCTCCATCTATGTAACTGCTTGTATTATTCCATCTGCCTGGATCATTCTCTTTCACAACTGTTCAATATTAACCATCATTCTTCACTGATCATCTCACTTGAAGATGACTTTCCTTTTCTCTTACCAAAGTTTATTCCCTTCTTCAAAATCCCACAGTTTATATCTCCTCACTGCATTACATCATATTCTTGCATTATAGCCTTTTGTACTTGTTTTCCATGCTCACCCCTCCCACATTTCTCTTCTCTTTGCATAAACATGACTTGGGTGATCTCATTTATTCTCACAGCTCCAAGTCCATCAATATAGCCCTGACTTCCTAAGTTTCTACCCTGGACCTGTCTCTTGAGCAACAGGCTCAAATACACCCACTGGAAAAATCCCTTGAGATTTCTCCTAGGAAATTCCAATCTCATGGGTTTAAAAGATCTCAAGGTATTTTGCAAACTTGGTCTTCCCAGTAGCCCCTGCTGCACCTTCATCATTTCTGACTGCCTTTTTTGCTTCCACACCAAATAAACTAAATCTTCATGACTTTATCTCCTAAATATCCTTCAGGTCCATCCAGTTTTTTCTCCATCCGTGTAGCCAAGCTAGCCCCAATTTAAGACAGCATCATCATCAGCACCTTATCTGATGGTCTTTCCTTGTTTCCCATTCCAATCCTTTTAACATACACTCAGAAATTCATTAAAATGTAAATCTCATGTCAATTTCTTGCTTAAATCTCTTCAAAAGTTCCTCCCTATTTTCACAATAATACCAAACTTCTTAAACTATAAGGCTCTGGAGTTTGGCTCCTCTTTCCTGAACACTTATCATTCCTCTTAACACTCTACTCTCAAATCCTATCGATTTTCTTTCTTTCTTTCTCCTTTTCTTTCTTTCTCTCTCTCTCTCTCTTTCTTTCTAACAGATCCTCAGCTGTGCCAATGTTCTTTCCCCACCATTCCTACCCCTTCCCTGGTTTGTCCCTAATCATTTTTAGGTCTCTTTTTATAGTAGTTTAACCATATGCTTCCATTTTCATTGCGAAGTCTTCCCAATACTTACCCGAGTAAATCTGGGTTGGGTACCTCTGCTCTGTACTATCACAGAACCATATACTTCTCTGACCAAAGCTCTTTCCGCTCTGTATGGATAAATGTCTTTGTGTTGGTCTGCATTTACTACTAAACTCAGTGCAATTCCATACTACTCTCACCATATGCACTGTTGGAAGCCCAGAAAAACTGGCACTCCACTTGGCACACAATGAGTCATTAAAAAAAAAAAAAAGTTTAAAAATTAATGACTAGGACCAGACAGAAAAGCTCTTTCACAGCATACCCATATACTTTTTATCCTCTCTAAAGCAGCCAGTATGAAAATTGTTGTTCAGAGACAATCAATATATTTTTGAAAAATAAATGCCACATGTACACACATGAACTTAGGAGCATGCCCGTCTATTGCTTCAGGCTTGATAAATGACCATTTCAAGGAACAAGTGGCTCAACGTAGGAAACAAAGCTTTACACATTCCCTCTATCACCTCTCACACCCATTCACCAATATCCCTCAATTCTTACTCTGAAACATAAAGCTTCGCTTTATTCCCCCTCTCAGGTGTGACTTCTCCAAGCCAAGCCCCCACCATCTCACACTGCCCTACAACAGCCTCCCTTGAGTTCAGGTGGTTTTTTTTTTTTGCAACTTTGCGATCCATTTCCCAGACAGAAGCTCATGTCTTTTTTTTCACAACTCTTGACCATGTGGACCTCCTGCTTACATTCTTCAGTGAATCCGCCTACATTTAAAGTGAAATAGAATAATGTCCTCACAATGCTGAAAGTAACTAAGTGGTTGGAGTATGTATATTAAATTCAGACAAAAGAGGCATTCAGGCATTATAAAAGAAAAGAAAGATCCCTAAGTAATGAGACATACGGTCAATTTTTCCAGGAATATTAACAATTCTAAATGAGTATTCATCTACTTAGCATAGTTCAAAATATGTAAAGCCAAAATTTACAGGAATAACAAGAAACTGACAGAGCCATGATTGTAATTAGAGATTTTAACCAACTCTTTCAGTCATGGATAGATTAGCCAAGCAAAAATCAGTAAGGTTGGAGATACTGAGCAAAATAATTAAAAAGCTTTATCTACTGAACCAATACAAAATGATGTACACAATAAGAAAACATACATTCTTTTCAGACATACAAAGCATTTACAAAAATTGTCCTTGAAGTAGGCAATGTAGCAAGACCATATAGAATTATTATCCAGCAAACATGCTATAAATACAACACAATGAAATCAACACTAGGTAACTAAAAAAATAACTGAAAGTATATCTGAAAATTAAAACTGCTAAATAACTCATGATTCTAAAATAAATTATAATGGAATATAGAAAATAGATGGGACTAAATGATATAAAGAAATTACACACCTGAAATGCTTTGAGTATAAAAATTGGAAATTATTTAGCTCGGCAACTAAATCTCTAAGACGAGAATGTGAAAACACAAAGAAATTGTAAGAAGAATAAAGAAAAATAAAAAATTAACAAAATATAGACCAAAAACACAAAAGAATGAAAAAACAAAATAAAAAGGAATTATTTTAAAAGACTATAAAGCTGACAAATTCCTGGTAGGACTTATCAAAGGAAATTTAAAAAAAGAAATGAAGAAGGTAAAAATAATCACTGTGAAATAAATAAAAGGGAGATAAAAGTACAGAAACAACAAGTTTTTTTTTTTTTTTGGAAACAAGATTAAAAATATAATTAATGGACAACTGTAAACATCCTTGTTATGGACTCAGTTGTTTCCCCCCAAAGTTCTTAGGGTGAAGTCCCAGTACCTCAGAACGTGATTGTATTTGGAGACAGAACCTTTAAAGAGGTAACTAATGTAAAATGAGGTAAAATGGGTCAGCCCTAAGGCAATATGACTGATGTCCTTTAGAGACATTAGGACCGAGAGGTATACAGAGGAGAGACCCTAGGAAAGACCAGGGAGAAGACGACCATGTCTGAGACAAGGAAAAAGGCCTCAGGGGAAATCAACTTCATCAACACCTTATATGGGACTTCCAGCCTCCAGAGAAGAATATAAATTTCTCTTTAAGCCACCCAGTCTGTGGTACTTTGTTATGACAGCCCTAGCAAACTAACAGGATCTTTACACCAATAAATTTGAGAAAAGGGAACTTCTATGCACTGTCAATGGGAATGTGATTTGGTGCAGCCGCTGTGGAAAACAGTACAGAGGTTCCTCAAAAAATTAAAAATAGAACTACCCTATGATCCATTAATTCCACTAATGGGTATCTACCCAAAGAAAATGAAAACACTAATTCAAAAAGATATATGCACCCCTGTGTGTACTGCAGCTTTACTTACAATAGCCAAGACATGCAAGCAACCTAAATGTCCACTGATAGATGAATGGATAAGAAAGATGTGGTAAACATATTCAATGAATATCATGCTGTCATAAAAAAGGATGAGATCCTGCCATTTGAGACAACAGGGATGGACCTAAAGGGTGTTATGCTAAGTGAAATAAGTCAGACTGAGAAAGACGAATACCCTATGATTTCATTTATATGGGGGGGGGGGGGAGAAACAAAAAGCAGAATCAGATCCATAAAAACAGAGAAAACACTGATGTTGTCCAAGGCAGGGAGGGAATGGGATGGGCAAAATGGGTAAAGGGGAGTATGAGATACTAGCTTCCAGTATGCAGAAATGGATGAGCCATAGGAATAAAAGGCACAGCATAAGGAATACAATGATATTGTTTACGGGGACAGAGGGCAGCTACACTTGTGGTGAGCATAACAATAACATATAGAGATGCTGAAGCACTGTGTTGTACACCTGACCTAATGTAACATTGTGTGTCAACTATACTCAATTTCAAAAAAATTATAATAGAAAAATTAATGAAATAGCAAAATGCTGGAAAGAATAGAAATTCCCACTGCTAGAGAAGGAATAAATTATGGTCCAGCCTTTTTTTTTTTTTTTTTTTTGAAGCAAAAAGAATCACTTTATTCAAATTTCAAGCTTTCAGGCTTTTCTAACTCTTAAAATCTGGTAACAACTAATAAATACTAGTGTTTTTAGTGTACATGTAAGAATATATATGTGATATATAGCATATACACATTTTCTTAGGGATTTGTAAGTCATTAAAATTTTCTTTAGATATAAAGCAAAATGATTTGGGACCTTGGGGAAACCAAGTAACAAAGGCCACCACCTAAGTCTCAATCACAGTTATTATTTCTCTTCAATCCAGAGGACAGAGAAGACAGACCCAGAAGAAGATGGAAAAAGGCACCAGCTAACCCTCCCCTCCCTCCCAGGGTTGGCAATTGGAGATCTCTACTTGCTGCATCTTTTACAGCTGCCTTCCAAATACATGATGCGGATGCAAAATACACATTGAACCCCCTTACAGAGGTGTGACCTGGAGATTTGCAAAACTCTTCAATTGCCAGTGCTTTTGTATCATTCATATTAGAAAGAAAGCCAGGGATGAAGATAACTCCTGGACTTCTGCCTTTTAGCTTCTTACAAGCCAAGTTTGGAAGGCCCGGTTGACTAAGGAAAGAGACTAATGTCTTTTGTCTGTGAGCTGGGAGCCCGGGTGGTGTCCACTGGGGCTTCCTTGCAAGTAATACCTTGAGGCCACAGTGGAAGTCGAAGAAGACAGCCCCTCTGCCCCACCTCCACCAAGGTAGCCACTTGGCCACAGCTGCCATTCTATCCTGCTGTGGAAATCCGTATTCTCCCCAGTATGCATGAATATCAAAACCAAAAACTTTGCATAACATAAGCACATCACAAAGTAACATAAATCATATGGCATTACTTATATGATATGTCCCCAAACAAGCAAAAGTAAACAATATAGAGCTCACAAATATATACTTATAATTGACAAAAAGGAAATTGCAATGCAAAATTCAGGATGACTGAAAAGAGTCTTTAAAAATACTGGAAACGTTCTATTTCTCAAGTTGGGTTTCTTTTTGTTACATGTCTTATAAAATATATTCATTACATATATTCTTTTATACCTACCAAATACTTAATAACTTCAAGAAAGCTCTACCCTTACTTTTTCAACTAGAAAAGAAATTCTTTTAATTAAATAAGAATTTTGGGTGGGAGGGATGGGGTGGCTGGGTGACAGACATTGGGGAGGGTATGTGCTATGGTGAGCGCTGTAAATTGTGTAAGACTGTTGAATACAGACCTGTACCTCTGAAACAAATAATACATTATATGTTAAAAAAAAAAAAAAAAAAAGAAGAAGAAGAAGAAGATAGCATGAGGGGAAGAATGAAGGAAAATCGGAGGGGGAGACAAACCATGAGAGACTATGGATACTCTGAGAAACAAACTGAGGGTTCTAGAGGGGAGGGTGGTAGGAGGATGGGTTAGCCTGGTGACGGGTATTAAGGAGGGCAAGTTCTGCATGGAGCACTGGGTGTTATACGCAAACAATGAATCATGGAACACTACATCAAAAACTAATGATGTGATGTATGGTGATTACCATAACATAATAAAAAATAAATAAGAATTTTCAAAATTACTGATTTAAAAAAAATTGACATAGTTGGCTAGAATTTGTTTTATTAAGACAATATAGTCACCACACAATACAAGCAATTATTTTAACACAAGAATTAAAACTTATCCAAAGCATAAGAAATAGAGGGTAGAAGGGAAATCCTCAGAACATTCAACTAATCAAACTAAAAAAAAAAAGCACATTATCCAAAAAAAGTCTATGTTGCTACATGTCTCAACATAAAATTATTGTGCTATCACAGCTAGATTAATAATAATAAATATACTTAGTACAGAGAAGTACTTTTTCACATTTATTATATTTAACTATAGCCTAAGCAGTAAATTCAGAGCATTTATACCATAACATCAGTATAATTAGGAAAATCCTTCTCTTACCATTTTCCAGTCTTGTAAACCAGACCTTTTCCTCCACTACTGCTTACTAGAAAAGTCAACCTTAATTAAATATTTCAGGTTTCGTGTGACCCATTTGTCAATTTTTCAGGATCTCCTCTTCCTCTTCTATCACAAATGATCACACTCCTTAACACTTTCTTCAAAGAAGGAAAAAAGTAACAGAAAAATCCATCCTCATTTTCCTTTTCTCATTCTCTTTCTTTTGCTCTCATTCACATTCCACCCATCCACTTACTCAAACGTTTGTTAAGAAGATACCTACCAGGTACCTTTTGCTTTAAATTCAGAAACAGGCAAAAGTTAAACCTACTTGCTTAAACTGGATTTTAAAATCTGTGAATTGCAAGTTTCCCTTGTTGCCTTTCTTTCTCCCAAACCTCCCAGTCTATAATGGGCTATGTAACCTTGAGCAAGTAACTTCATTTTTATTGATCTTTTTCCTCCTATGCATTATCCAGTTGAATGAGATAATTCTTATAGTACTGTCCAACTCCAAATTTCCACATTTCTAAGACAAAGGTTTGAAATTTTCAGCATTACTTAAGAAGAAAATCTAGAAAGGAGCTGCTCTTGATGCCAACAATATAGCATCATCTCCTTGAAGCACAGCCATGCATCCTGGACTGCTTAAGGAGACTGAGCAGACATAAAAAGAATGACAAGGAGCTAGCCCAATGATCCCACTGATCTGTGCTCCTACCCAGCCAACATGTTTCCATGTGGAAAGAGCAACTGCTAGGGCTTTAGCAGTATCTCAGTTTCACAGTTAAAGGCAAAGTACAACTGAGATTCAATTTCTCACTCAGAGAGCATTAGAGACTTTTCCACTATAATTAAGTTCTTGCGTTACGACAACATGCATTGTTTCTGACAGAACAAAAAACAAGCAGCTTTTGTAGAATTGATTAGAACTGGGGGAAAGGAGTCTAGCTCACTCATAGCTGCAACATAGAAATCTCATAGCCTTTTAGCGCTCTTTGCCTCCCCTTGATTATTTGCACCAAGTTGGCCAGAGGTGGATCGTAGAACTGCCAAATTGCATGCCAGTTCCACCTCTGAATGTCTGTTAACTCAATTTTCTTTTTTTTTTTTAAGATTTTATTTATTCATTTGAGAGAGACACACACAAAGAGCACACAAGCAGGGGGAGAGGGAGAAGCAGGCTCCCCGCTGAGCACGGAACCCAACGTGAGGCTCGATCGCAGGACCCTGAGATCATGACCCGAGTCGAAGGCAGATGCCCAACCATCTGAGCCACCCAGGCAGCCCCTGCTATCTCAATTTTCTTCAAACTCTATGGGGAGAGATGAGAGGTAAAGTGGGGCTGTAGTAACTACCAAGTTAGACAAGTGAGCATTTAAGATGCATTGAAGTCCTGGTATGGAACCAGAAGAACTTAGACTATCAACCTGTCATTTAATTGCTTGAAAAGAAAATGCTGCTTACCATCCTCTAACCTGTAATCAGTCCTCCTTCCGCCCACACTTCACAAGGGCCATCTCCACGATCATTTCTCTACTAGGGCCTTCCACTTTAAGTGGCACTTTTAAAAATGACATACAAATAAATGTTACAAAACAGAGATTAGATGGATGCAGCTTTGCTACCAACCGCTGTGCAACCTTACACAAGTACCTCAGTAGTCCAGAGACTGATAAAGGTTGTCACCAACAGAAATAACCAATCTGGCCAGCAGACACACTCCCACCTCTTTCCACCATTTTCTCCTTTTTAGATCAGTGTATCATGGAGAAGAGAAGAATTCACAAGCATCAGTAGGATACATTCTACCGATAAGGTTTTGTGTCCTTTGTATCTACAGTTTGTCAACATTAACCCCCAGGAGAAGTTGTCACCACTGGAAAGAATGGAATCAAGGAAGGGAATAACCAGGTAAAGTGTCTTAATTCATAGGATCCTGACGGTTGAGGAATGGGAATTATATTTGCAATTAGTTTATAAGTAATTGGATGATTAAATTAAAATTTTTTATTAAAACTCAGAAAAATCTAGCAAGCATTTGCCCATAAACTAGAAACAACCCCCACGCCCCACTTTCTCTCTCTCTCTCTCTCTCTCTCACACACACACACACACACACACACACACAGCATAAATGTGTAACAGGTCTGTTCCACAAGTAATTGATCTTATTCAGCAATCTAATCGTTCCTATTCTCTGATTAGAATTCTACTTCTGAATTTACTCTAAATCACAAATTCGAGTCAAAGCCTTTCTGGGGTTATAGACAAAATTCTAGGAATTTTAAGCCAGGTTGTTTTGAAAAGCTTTTCTTTTTCTCTCTGAATCCAGTAAGAGGCTAGTTCTCTGCCTTCACTCATCTCATCACCTGCTCCTTTATCTTTGCCCCCAGGAAGTCCCCTTGTTCAGGATTTGCTAGTCCTGTACCAGGGCTCAACACCGACCTCCAGGAAACCCCCCCAAGATATGAGAGTTGACATGTGAGATAAACACCACTTTGCCATGCCAGCGGTGTTGCAGAGAAGCTGCCTGGGGCACCACCTTTCTAAAGCCAGCATGCTTCTGCTTCGGAAGTGCCATGGGGTAGCCCTTTGCCCTCAACAACCCACACTGGATCCCCCTCCTGTATTAGCACCTCCCGGGTCATGAACCCCAGTCTGCATGAACACCCACCTCCTTATTAACCATCCCCCAGAGCTGGTGACCTCCAGCTACTGCCTGCCCACCTAACCTCTAACCTACTGCTGTACCTGATAGTTTTAATTCATACACTGAATACCAACTCTTCAGATCACTCACACTCACAATCCTGCTCCAGTTTTCACTACTTGGCTAAGCCCCCAATGTCAAGTCAACTCACATTTCCACCAAATCAGAATCCCCCTTTTCCTTGTGCTATGTTTTGTCTTTCCTGTGTTCTCAACTGCAGCTCCCTGCAGCCAACATGGCCCTGGCCTGAGCCCAATCAATGTATGGCATTATGGAAGGACGGTCAAGGTCTAGTAGAGTCTCCGCCCCCAGGGATACCAACAACTGTGTCAAGGACCACACAAGGCCACAAATGATCCTGTAATTTCTCAACAGAGGAGCAGACCCAGAGAACAGTGGGCCCAGGCAGGTGGTTTTCCAGAGCAGAGGAGTCTTGTCTGTGCGGGCCTTCATCTCCAAGACAAGGCTGAGTCCCACGGGCAGGGCGGCAGGTCCTCAGACAGGACCAGTAGGATCAAGATAAGAGTGCAGAGCTCAAAAGGTATATGATCGGCAGTACTCAGGTGGAGGGCAGGGTGAGGAAGAAGAGCTGCAGGTGAGAAGGGAGAGAGCCAGCAATGTGGGATCAGTGGCTAGGTACTGTCCCAACTTCGCTGAGCTCAATGTGCATCTCCCAGCACTGGCTTCCCCACATAATCCCTCAGTCCCTGGGTGATTTGGGACATTCTGGGAAGATGCGGAAGGAACAAGTGAGACAGTGGTCACATCTGTTTCACACTCAAAGGTCAATGCAGAGCTCCAGATGCAGGCACAGCTCACATACACTGTCACCACCGGTGAGCTGGTGCACCTGGCTGAGGCAGGGACAAGTCCACCCCCTTGCCTGCAGCTCCCACAGGACCTCCCCAGCAGCTCATCCGATTCCCAGGCCATGATGTGTTTAAAGCAAACTGGGGTGCCAGTTTCTCCTCCAGTCCTCAGCATCCCCAAAACTGGAAGCTTGCCAGCAGCAAAGAATGTGTGTGGAGATCGGCTCACCCTCGCAGTTTCCAGTGTGCCACTGCTCCACGGAACTTCCTGCTCATCCTTCCTGCCCTGCTGACTTCAGGCCTAACACCAAATATGCGGAAGCCAACAGCCATTCGTAACTTGCTTAACTAGCTCCTACAACTGGATGAGGTCAAATCCTGATCATAAATCCCACATTCTCTACCATCCCCATGGTTCCACTTCTCTCATCAAACCATGACTGATACAGAATTTGGTACCAAAACTAGTACTGAAAAACAAAGCATGTCAAATGTTAATAATCAACTCATCATTCACTTGGAATATTTGTGAGTCCTACTTCCATCAGGCTGCGAGGTATGTTGAAGGACTAGATTATGTATAAGGTAAAGAACTCCACTCATTGTTGAGTCAATAATTATTCATGATTTTATTAAAAGTCCCTTTAGAGAACAGTAGGAAATTAATTCTTAGCTAACATCAGCTTGGGAGAGGGAAAGGAGGTTATTATTATTTTTTTTTTTTAGTGTACAGGTGTTAATAATATAAAATTAACCATATAGATATTATACTTCCATAAATGTTTCTAATAATCAATTACTATGTTGCTTTAATACTATAATAGTCTCATTAAATCAACACTGCTTAACTAAAATGGTCATGTTTAAAAGATGCTCATATCATTTTTATGACCACTCTTGAAATTTTCTGGTAAAATATATTATATAAATGACTTTGATAATGTACTCTAAATAGAAGGACATAAAGCTTAGCGGAAGAACCACTATAATCAAATGTACAGAGAAGGAAAATGTGTGAGCAAGGCAGAGAAAGCATGAAAGCATGTGAGCAAGAGAGAGAGGGAGGGGAAGGAGAGAGAAAATCATTTGGACACATAAATGAGCCTCAATAGATTCTGGCTGAAATATTTAATGATATCACTGAATATCACATTTACCATTAACTCCAAGAGGAAATTTTGCAGAGCCCTTTAATGCTCAGCCAAAGAAAAGAAAATACGGTTCGTATCTACTAAGATTTTTGTAAACAAAAGATCGTAACTTTTCCTGTTTGTTCCCATTTCTTCTAGTCAACATGACACGATCATTCAAGGCCCAGGTCAAATGTCATTTCATATTGTGGCCCACACTAACTCTTTCGGTTTCATTAAATATATTACACTATTAATCACACCAAATTGTAGTAACTTATTTTGCCTGTCCCTGAGATGATGAAGACTTGAGGTCAGGGTCTAAATTTAATTTGTCTTTGTAGCCCTGTGTCTAAAAAATAATAAATCCTAAATATAGGATTGCTGGATTCATCACACTGCAGGGTAGGTGTGATGATTAATTTTGTGTCAACCTCACTGCGCCACAGGGTGCCCACATTAAACATTATTTCTTGGTGTGTCTGTAAGGGTGTGTCTGGATGAGATTAGCATTCGAATTGGGAGACCAGTAAGTAGACCGCCCTCCCCAAAGTGGGTGGGTATCACCCAATCTGTTGAGGACCTGAATAAAACAAAAAGTGAAGGAAGGGAGGAGCCAGTCCTTGCCTGCTTAAGCTGGGACAACAGTCTTCTCCTGTCCTTGGATTTGGATTTACACCATCAGCTCCCTGGTTCTCAGGTCTTTGAACTTGGACCAAAATTGTACCACTGGATTTCCTGGGTCTCCAGCTTGTAGTTGGCAGATGATAGGACTTTTCAGTCTCCATAATCACATGAGCCCATTCCTTATAATAAATCATATATATCATACAGGATATATATACATTTTGTCAGTTCTCTTTCTCTGGAGAACCCTGATTAATATGAGAGAAGGTGTTGACATTTGTGAACCAACTACCACAGCATATCCAGTATCTTCAAGAATTCCTTATCAACACAAAGGAAAAATTTGGAAGTCCTCAGTCAAATCCTAAAACCAGAAGCTGACATATTAAGTAGGACACCCAGTACCCCCAGGCATGCTGGTACATCCCAGCATATCTTCAGTCAAAGGGAAAAAAACATACAAATACTATTTGGTCTGAGTAGCAAATTTTCCTAAAGCTAAACTGACTACATTCTGAACTCAATTAACATGGCTTAAAATAATAAAAATGGCTATTTTAATGAGCACTTAGTGACTGCCAGACAATATGCAAATGCTTTAGCATTTTTTCTCATTTAACCTTCACGGCAGTTTTTTTATAGAGTAGGCATCATCATCCTGGTTTCCACATCACAGACATGACAAGGAGATACAGAAGCCAGGGGAAGCCCTAGCAGAGCCACAATTAAAAACCAGGGGGCCCGAGCACAGAGCCAAGCTCTCCAACTCCACAGCAGGCTCAGCAGGCTCAATTTAAGTAGTCTTAAATTAATCTAAAATCTTACTTATTGAAAACAGCAATGTTCAGGAATTTTTATACCCTTCCTTTAAAACTCACTGAAAACTTTCAAAGCAAATTTAGAAAAAAGAAAAAGAAAAAAAACCCAACAACAAAACCCTCCATCTTCTGTGGAAGCAAACACAGTCAGAAACCCATACTGCCAAATAAAACATATCTGTCAAAGACTGTGAAATCTGGGAGGCCGCTGGGAGCTGACATATACCTCCTCAGACCTTAAGCAAAACACAGAATTTCCGAAAAGTAATAATCGCAGTTATGAAAGGTCTACCCAGTGAAAGCAGAGACAGTGCCAGTAGAAGAGCATGCGTCCAGACACAGCATTTTTTAGAGTCCAGCTCAGTCATCAAGGGGGTCCACCTGAGAGGTGAAGGGAGGCAGAAGCCTTTATCTCAAGAGTCCTTTACTGTATAATGGAAACGAGGAAGACTCTGGAAAGGACAGCTCTACTTAGAAAGTATTTGAAGTAACTAGCTCAAGTCAAAGATTTTGGACTCATCTAGCTCATACCCAAACCAGTGGTGCCCCTGTCCACAGCACTCCCTGCAATACTGGCAATTACTAGCCAATACTGGCCCCATTCAAGGATGGGTAATAACCACAGGCCACAAGAGAACTGTGCAAAAAAGCAGCAAATAGCAAGAGAAATGTAAGGAATAGGCTAGTGAGGAACAAACATAGGAGGACGAATTACCCAAGGAAACACATGAAGCATTTGGGCATAAATAACGCTTCATAAACTAAAAAAAAAAAAAAAAAATTATGAACAAAAGGGCCTTTCTTCAAAAAAAAAAAAATATTCAAGGAAGAAGTATAAGGGTTCAAATGATTAAAAGACAAGTTAACTGAAACTGATGAAAATAAGCTGACAGAGCTCTGAAATACTACAGAAATACTGTTTAAAAAGTCACTTGGGGAAATGAAAAATAATGCTGAATTTGACTGAAAACACAGTAAGAAAAAATGCTTAATGGGAAAACACAGTAAGTGAAATCAAAAAGTTAAAGATGAAGACTACAGATGTGAAAAACCAAGGAGAAACATTAGATATATTTTCAGGGTTACTAAAGAAGAGAACAAAACAAAAAGAAAATATACTTTAAATATGATTTAAAAATCTGAAGACATAAATACAGACTCTACTTCTCAGAGTTTAATGACAGGATCCAGGAAAAACCGATAGAGAATCATAAAAACCAAGACATAATCGATGAAGTTACTGAACTTTCTACATCTGAACAAAAAGCAAAACAAGAAAAAGTAGATCAGTTTGCTTCCGTCTTCACAGTGACACCAAACACCAGAGAGCAGTAAAGCAGTGGTTCCATATTTCTCACAAAAATAAGAATTAAGACTAAACTTTGATATCGAACTAAAGCTTTGATAATTATGGTTCACAATCACAAATAATAAAGAAATCACTGGCAATAACCTTAATCTTGATGGTAAAACAAGAAGAGGGAAAAGGGATTCAGAAAGAAATGTCACCAATTTTCCCATCTTCCGTAGCAAAAACTCAGAAGATGCTATTTTGAAGTTAAATCTGTTAAAACAAAAAGTTACCAGAACTCAAAGGATTTTTTTTTTCCACTTAAGTCTTTTTTTTAATTGAAGTATAGTTGATATACAATGTTATATTAGTTTCAGGCATACCACACAGTGATTTGACAATTCCTCCTTGACTCATTGCTCACCACAAAAAGCAGAGTCACCATTTGTCACTATACAATGTTATTAGAATATTACTGACTATATTCTCTATGCTATACTTTTCATCTCTGGGACTTACGTATTTTATCACTGACAATTTGTACCTCTTAATGCCCTTCATCTATTTCACCCATCCTCCCAGACACCTTCCCTCTGGCAAACACCAGTTTGTTCTCTATATTTAAGAGTCTTTCTGTTTGTCAAGAAGTAGCATCACACTGGTTAAAAGGACATTAATTTGAAATTAATAAATTCCTTCAGTTTAAGTTCACTTTCTATTTCTTCTGTTATATATTGGAAGCAAAATGAAAAATAACTCATTAGAAATACAAAGTATAATATGATATTTTCTGTAAAACCATCTCTATTTACTTGTATATTCACACACAGAGATGTTGTAAATAATGTTCACCAAATGTTAAAAGTTGTGAGACGGGGTGGTGATGGTGCATGCTTTAATGTTTTAAAAATGAGCAATACATCATCTTTTCAAATAATAAAGCCATTATTCTACTTTAATAATTGCATATTTCTCAGATCCCTGTATATCATTTTGTTCTCGTTTCCCAGATAAGAGAAATTAGACACCCAAAGGTGAAATGACTTGATGGGAGAGTGACCTAATTCAGGATGATATTTTAATAGTATTTTTTTTTTTTTTTTTAAAGATTTTATTTATTTATTTGACAGAGAGAGACACAGCGAGAGAGGGAACACAAGCAGGGGGAGGGGGAGAGGGAGAAGCACAGGATGATATTTTAATAAACATGTGATATACCTACTAGTTTCCATCATCATCAAATCTACTGATTTGGCTCAATACGAGGATGAACTTGTAATATAATTATATATGCCTGACAATAGGATGAATTGAGCCACACAGTAGGAAATTCCAAAGAGCACTTAATATAAGGCTGATGTAACCAACCAACTCTTCTAGAAAGTTGTCATACACGAAGCACATGTTAGAGTTAGTGAGCTGTCAGGGTGCTTCCAATTCTGAAAATGTTTGACTTTATGATGTGAAGTCATACAACAAAGTCATGAACCTCTCTCTTAAGCTATAATAGTATCAGTACCACGCTCACATTTAGAGTTCTGTGCTTTAAATCATTTTCACGAATATGTCATACTTCCCTTCCCCAGAAACAACTCTTGAAATAGGTAGGACAGGTGTTATTAGTTCCAGTATGCAGTTGAGAAAATTAAAATTCAGAAAAGAAGTCACTGGTCCATGATCATACAGACAGATCATTACAGAGCCAAGACTTGTTTTTCTGGGGTTTTCTGTTTGTTTGTTCTAGTCCATGTTTACCGTCCAAGCAACTACTCTACATAAATGCACAGTAGCCCAGCGCTGACCACGTTTTACTTACATTACCCTGGGGTTTTCCGAGCAACTATGCCTACTCAGTTCAAAATGGAAGAAAGGCTAGGTTGCTGCGATTCTTTCTATCCTGTGTGAGGAAAGAGCCTTGGAACTTCATGGAAAAGAACTTTAAAGCAACCACACTATATATGCCCATCACTATGCTATAAACTCTTTTTTTGGAAATTAAAGACTTTTTTCAGCAAAGCCTGCTGTTGTCCTTATGGTTTCCAACTACAAGAAGTAAAAGTCATCCACTGCTGATGCTAGATGGTTTAAGCAGCTGTTCATCAGAGGTAGTCCCAGAGCAGAAGTTTTAATGTGAACTCTGATAAGCCGGGCTAATGTATATGCACGCATACGTTTTGGACACCTGCTCTAAACCAGCAGCTGAGAAGCACTTGGTAAACATACCCTGAAGCGGCTGGAAAACAGATGGAGCAAAGCCAGGTTTGGGGAGCCAGGTCCCCAAACAAGCCACTTCATTCACAAGGACAGCAACTGGTGAAATACATTCGAGAGCATATATGCCATACTTTATGCCAATATTTGGGAAGAGAAAATAATGGAGGATGGGCTCTTTTCTGAATTTATTTGATGTTTTCTAATGGCAGAACATAAAGGGACAAAATCAAGTGCAATGAAATTGAATAAAAGAACTTAAAACTTGACTAAAGGAAAGGACTTAATGCAAATATAGCTCTTTTCAAAGAGAAGATGAAGACAGATCCCAGAAGTGAGACTCTTGGTGTGGCCACAAAAGGAATTCTGCACATGCTATTTAGGCCATTTAAATATTCGAACCTAAGCAGAAAGGCACAGCATGATATTCTGTGGCTCTTGGCAAGATTTTATCACCAGTGGCAAACTGGAAACATACTAAATAGTTTTAAAAGCCATATTCAAATGTCTTTTCAATTATGTAGACAGTGGGAATGTTGCTTCCACTGCTGACATTTTAAAACTTCATCTTAATAGTGACCTTGTCAATACACTTAAAATATAGAAAAGATAAATTTTCAAGCTCTGGAATTTTCTCCCTGAATCAGCATTGTTAAAACTAACAGCATCTGATTCGAGCAGGCTTAAAAAGAAGCACCAATGTATTCTCTGTTCTAAGGCATCTATAGCTGAAAATACAGACCAAAAATATGAAAAACAGCAATAAGATAAAAATAATTCTTCAGGCCAAACACATTAAGCGAAATAGTCACTGCTCCTTCCTCCACACAGACTTCTGAGACTTCTATAAGCTAGGGGGCACAATCATTTAGAATGAATCACATATATTATAGTCAATCAAGATAATATTTTCAGAGTTTTTCCTCGGGGTAAGTAGTAACACAATGATTCTCTTTGCCATTATCTTCAGTTGTCATAAAATTAGTTACAGAACAATGACACTGTCAAAATAAATAAACTCACAAAGTTAATACTGATCCACTCAAACATAAAAATTTTAATAACAACTGAATGAAAACATAAAGTAATAATACCAACATCACATATAAGGGCTAAACATATTTTGCATGATAATGAGTGAAGGTTTCCATATTTACATAGGGATGAGCCAGGAGAATTTAAATTTATTACCTTTGCCTTAGGGAGTCCATAATACCGTTTAACTTCACTTTATGAATGAAATTATCAGTGCTGTGCTGGTGCCAGCTCATCCCCAGCTCATGAGTGCCAATTGTTAAATTTTAAGGATCCCTGCAAGCTAGGTGTTAAATCACTGAAACGAACCATGATGAAAGTATTTACACCATGGGAATTGACAAGCATTACAGATTGGACCTCCCCGCCCCACCACCCAAAGCCAGTTTAATAGCACCTCACTGATCCACATAAAAATACACAGTATAGGGGTGCCTGGGTGGCTCAGTCGGTTAAGTGTCTGCCTTCAGCTCGGGGCATGATCCCAGGATCCTGGAATTGAGTACTGCATCAGGCTCCCTGCTCAGCGGGGTGTCTATTTCTCCCTCTGCCCCTCCCCACGCTCCTGCATGCTCTCTCTCTTTCTTTCTCAGATGCTTTCTTTCTCTCTCAAATAAATAAATACGATCTTAAAAAAAAAAATACACAGTACAATTAATTTTCACAAAGCAAATTTTCCCACGTAGGCAATACTGGGGTCAAGAGAAAGAACATTACCATACACCCCCAAGTCTCCCTTGTTTCATGTGTGAATCAATACTCCCTCTAGAGGTCTGAAAATCTTCCAGATACAAATATTAGAAAGGAGCAATTTTAGCAATGATGAGGGAAGAAGGCAATGTTAAATGAAAGATATAACCTGGAAAGTCATCTGTAAGCAACTGCGAAGGTAGGCTGGCAGAAAAAGACACAGCATGATGTACATTTACTTGACGGTAGCAGGAGCAGTGTGGGAAGGAAAATACGAAACAGCAGGTGGTACGCAGCTACACAAGGGTTATGAGGCACATATCTGCTGACCAGACCTGTAAAGTGTGAAAAATCTTAGGAAAGAGATAGTTTAACATATTGTAATTCTCTTTGTATTGCTTATGATTTTTTAAAAATTATTTATTTATTTGACAGAGAGAGACATAGCCAGAGCAGGAACACAAGCAGGGGGAGTGGGAGAGGGAGAAGCAGGCTTCCAGCGGAGCAGGACCCTGGGATCACGAACTGAGCCGAAGGCAGACGCTTAACAACAGAGCCACCCAGGCGCCTTTTTATATCATAACCAGTACAGAGTACGAGAAAAGCTGAAATAAATAACTGCCACACATAAAGTGATAGCCAGCATTTGATTACTGTTGAAATTCACAAGATTTTTTGTCCCCTCTAATTTAGAGGGGTACCTGTCCGTGAAAAACCAAAGTGAAAACCCCTTCATAGTCATCCTGCTCCTCTGAGGAAAGATAACACAGCTGGAGCAAAGAAGACCGCATATGACAGCAACCCTGTGCCATGTGCTGCTGGTGTCAGGATTATGACTAGGAACTAACACATATGTACACAAAATCTGGCTTCTTTTGTTTTTCTCTGTCCCAGTGATCAGCTGCATCCAGTGGTCTTCCAGTTCTCAATATTCATCAACAAACTGATTCTTTAATTCCAGCTTAAGTTCTAGAAACTGACGACAGCTAAACTTGCACAAAAAAGGGTTCCTTCCTTATAAATCTCTTCATATTTAAGGTTTAAAATTTAAAAATTACACTTTACAGATAGATGTATGTATCAAAGTATTGACCTCTGTCCCATACTCAAACACGTAAGTGCTCTAATGAGAATAACAGCCCCAAAGTAATGTTCAACCTAAGATTTTTCACTCTAGTTATAAAATTTGACTAACCGACCTTTATTGTTTTCCTCTTCATATGGATATTCATTCATCCATTTGTCTCTAGAGTCACATTGATCCTGCAAGAAACACACACAAAAACAAATAATGAGAAAAAGTTCCCCATGTTGATGACATTCTTCCATTGGCGGTGAACAACTTAATTCTGCAATTCTTCAGGCTCTTGATTAGTAGAATGACATAATAAACACAACAGCCAAAGAATATTTTTTTCATTAGTTATTTGTTTTTTGCTTGCTCTTTATCAGCCACTAAAGGGCAAAGTGGAGAAATGAGGGAACAGAAGTATGATCTCCAACTAGGACAGCTCCTGAGCACAAGATAATGAAGATCTGGATAAAGAGAGTCGAGGGAGGGAAGAAAAAGACCAGAGAGACAAAGGGGAGGATAAATGGCAGAAATTGGTTTAAAAGTAAATTTAATATATAAAAGTCACAAATATTCCTACTGGAGCACTTGGCTCCCTTATTCTTAGCAACCAAGGGATTTTTAAAGTAATGCTGTTTTCCAGAGGAAATGATCTTTTTTTTTTACCTCTTTACATCTGAAACAAATATGCAGCATAATTAATATGAATACTTTTCGGTGCCTCCATGTTGATCAATACCCAAGTAACTTTTTATATATTTTTTAAAGATTTATTTATTTGAGAGAGAGAAAGAGAGAGCGCGTGCGGGGTGAGGGGAGCAGAGGGAGAGAATCCCCAAGCAGACTCCTCGCTGAGCGCAGAGCCCACCGCCTGGGACTCAATCCCATGACCTTGAGATCATGACCTGAGCCTCAATAAACCAAGAGTCCAGTAGGATGCTTAACCGACTGAGCCACCCAGGCACCCCCCACCCCCAAGTAACTTTCAAAAAATTAATCTGATACATGCCACTTCTCAAAAGCTGCCATATCCCCAGGACCATTTGGATCTCACCAAATATAATTAAATATTGCTGGATTAGAGAGTTCTGATTACAATAAACCATTTGAAAGTCCTCCTGTTTATTTTCATTCAGCATTATGCAACTTGCTTCAGAATTCCCTTTTCATGAGGCAAATTTTCTTTGGCATTCAGTTAAGCCCGCTTAGTAGGCATAATTGATTTTGTTTTTTCATTCGGAATTACACTCAAGAGGGGACATGCCTTGGCGTTCTTAGCAGCACCCACTGTGTGTGGGTGGCTCGTGCTGGCGGCTCACCACTGCAGCATCGGGACGAGTTTCCTCTGCATGTATCTCCACACGTTTGAACAGAAAAAGGGTTCACTCACTCATAGGGCCATAAATGAAACCGAGCACAACTCACAAGTTCCATGGGCAGGGAGACTGGCCTTTAATTTTGTTCCAGTTTTAATCAATTAACCAATTTCTCCTCTCTCTCTCTCTTCCCCTTTGCCCCCTCCTTTCTTCCTCTCCACTTCTCTCTCTCTATATATATATACTATTTATATATAAAAATACATACATTTATGTCTCAAAATGCATCTAATATATACTATAGCCTTTACTACTAGAAATGCTACTAGAAAAGCAATATAATATAAATGTAACATTTTTTTTAATTTTTTTTTTTTTTTAATTCATGAGAATCAGAGAGAGAGAGAGAGAGAGAGGCAGAGGCAGAGGAAGAAGCAGGCTCCCCACCTAGCAGGGAGTTAGTTTCTCCCTCTGCCTCTCTCCCTTCCTCATGCTCTCTCTCTCTGTCTCTCTCTCTCTCAAATGAATAAATAAAATCTTTAAAAAAAATTTTAATAATATTTTAATATTAGTGGCAAACTAGAAAACTTCCTGGAAATTCAGAGTGTAATTATTCTATTTTACATTATGAAACCATAATATGGTATCCCTCGAAAGAATTAAAAAGTCATCTAAAACACCATGTTCTTATCAAACACGTCTTGTCCTTTCTAGCCTTCAAAATATATCTAAATCGATCAGTTCCAACCTAGCAGAATGTACTAGGTACGTCAAAAACTGGCTTCAATCTTACATTCCAATTCTGTAAAGTTTTTTTCCCCCCACACTTTGATATATCCTGGCCATTTTCACATGAATTTCAACTTCCTAATGCTTAATCCAAAATTCATAACCCTCTACTGTAGGGATACATTTACTCCCTAATTTTTGTCTAATAGTTTACGATTTTGTGCTACCATGATAACACTTAAACATCCTTCTATGTAAATCTTGTATATGCCGGGGCCTCTGCTAGCCTGGATGATGCCTTTGTGCAGGTAGAAAGGACACCCTCTCTGGGCAGACACAGAGAGGCTCCAATCAGGAGGGAGGGCCTAGCAAGCAGAGCCCGTGGTAGATTTTCACCACCATTCACCCCCCAGCCGGGCACCCTCATCTACCAAACTTAGCTGCTCTAAGTCTGCACCTTTAATTACTGCCTTAGAATATAGTTATAGAAGTATAATCACCGGATCAAAATAATAGGAACTTTTTTCCTGGTTTTTCAAAATATCTTTTTAAACATCCTACACCAATTTATACTCCCCACAGAAAAGGAAGCCCTGCTATTTCCCGAAACACGGCACATTACCTCACACGTTTCAGGGGGATCAATAAATGTTTGTCAAATGAGTAAATGAAGCTAGTAATGACAAACAGAAGAAAAACAAAATAAACTCATGTTTCTATCCATCATGCGGATTTTTCTTATCCAAGTAACTAGGGCCTCCATTATTGAATTTGTATTTTTAGATAAAATTAATCTGCTGACTAAAACATTAAATTATGTGAACAATACCTAACACAATATCCCACATTTTGACACCATTTGGGGACTTACAAAGTAGCCTAGTGATGTAATTTGTACTGAAAGCAGTTCTGTGACTTGAGTACATGAACTATTTTAAGATCCATTTGACAATGATGATTAGAGATTAATTTCGTACCCAAGGTAACTAGTTAGGTAATGTCAGGGTCCTTGTAAAACTCCTTAGAGCTCCACATCTGAACATGGTTCTTTGTGGTTTATCTCTGCAACCACCTACAACTTCAACGTATACCTCTGTATGTTTTATGCCTGACGAGAGCCTGGTATAATGCTAACTTGTTTTCCATTCAATTCACGCTCCTCAAAGAGTGTGCAAGCTCATCTCTTGTTCTGCAGCTCCCCTCCAGCACCTCATATTTTAAGTAACGCAAATGAAGACACAGTTTAGAGCTGAGAAGACCGATCCCTCATCTCGCCTCTGTCTCCCACTGGCCATTGGACCTGAAACAATTCATTCAACCTCTCTTGAGTCCCAATTTCCTTCTCCACAGAATCAGTGGTAACAGAAATAACTTGTTCTATCTACCCCACCTACCCTAACTGAAGTCATGTCTATGCAGCAATCTGTGCTGTCATTCACATAGGAATTCTCATTTAATCAGTGGTCCAGATATTAAGCAAAAAAACAACAGGGTTTCCCAAAATTGAGGCCACAAAATAGACAAATCTCTACTTTATTCATGCTAAGGGGCCTTTGTGTTGTTCCCCAAATCCCCATCAAAGTCAAGCCATGATATAAAATAGGAAAATGGCACATTTCCAGCAACAGTTAATATCTCATCAATTTCCTAATTAAAAGATTGCTTAAGTCTGCCAAATAGGTTTGTAAAATTATCCAGTAAATTTTCTCAAAGCACAGAAGTTCTAAAGGCCACTGTCCTCATCAAAAATTCATCGTACATGGTTTTGATGCTTACTTTCCTGGCTCCAAAAATGATTCTCAATTGTCAGGTAAGAAAAAGCAAAGGGTTGGTCACTTATTTCAACACACACACACACACAAAATGTGAGAAATAAGAAAAGGCACAAAATATTACATTTTGGAAAGAAGTTTAGATTGATTTTTAAACAAAAATATTGATGCCTAGAACCATTAGTAAATACTCCTGTTTAAACAGTGAGTCTGCAGAAATTGTAGCAACAGAGAATCAATCATCTTCTAAATTCTGTTCCTTTCTAACTCTTGTTTTCTCCCATAACATTTCCTAGTACCCTGGACAAGAGAACTGACCTTGGCCAGAATGCATGTGACTGCTACCCACCTTAATGAAGAAGGAGTTACACTTCAGGGCACTACATCATTACCCTGTAGTAACAAGCTGCTGGCTCTTCATCACATTTTAAATGATCCATTATGCTCTCCATCTTTAAAGGTGAGTGTTTAATACATTCACCATACTTCAGGACCCATAAGTACACTTGTTACTAGTTCCTCTGAAAATCCCATTTATGTGTCTTTAAACAGAGAAAGAGAAACACCTTTTAGAGGTGTTTATAGACACCTGACTAGTCAGGGTATTCCACTCTCTGCCCAAAGGTAATTTAGTTGCTCTGTTTCAAGTAAATTGAATTCTGGTAATTGTACAGCAATTCCATTTGGAATTCTGTCTTCTAGATTCAGTTTCACAAATCACTGCTTCATTAGTTGTGATCCTGTGTTTTCAAGGGCTGATAAAAAAAAAATCAGGTAATAAACGTTTACATACATATTCATATAACTTTTAAAGCCGATTAGGGAACCCGACAGGCAGGCTTTGTGAATTTAAGTCGTCAATATTATATAACAGATCCATCTTGGCCTTGCTATGCATCAAGGTTTTTGATCTATAAGTTGCCTTTTTTTCATTTAAAGTTATTTCTGTTTTATCTGTCGCAGTGAGTTATCTTGGGAACTAAAAATATTTGAAGGTTAATCTAAATATTTCTGGAGATAAATGCATATCTAAGTGCTACATTTTCATAGCTATTTTGACTTAAAATGAAAAGAGACGCTGAAGACACAAAGCAGTGAGCTTGTTGCTAGGTGACAGGTGACACCTACCGTATCTCTTCTGAACTTGTACAGCATGAGACATCTTACTGCTGAGAAAAGATACACGGATATCCGTGGCACAAACACCATTTTCTATAGAGAAGCAAACTAGTCTTCAGATACTCTTTTTTAACATAGGCCATAAGTAGTCAGCAATTTAGGTCTATACGAATATCCAATTTTAGAGACGCCTCTCACCACAAATAGGAAAAGACAGTTCATTATTTTCCATTTTGGGAATATGGTTCTACATTCTAAGTAATGTCTACATATGAAATACATATAATTTTCATGATTTGTAATTAAAGAGTGATCATTATTCTTTATATCTCACGAATTCTCAAAGTTTTAACAGAAATCACTTCAACTAGGGTAGGTAGAGTCCACAGAGAAAGCAGTATCTTTATAATAAGTAATCCAATTTCCATTAAATTTATTAACACAAGACCATCATAGCAAAGACCTGATGAATTAAAAAAGAAAATACAAAAACCTACAAGGTAGGTTATTTCCTGGATATATTTTATAATTACATACACACCTACTTTCTAGCACTACCTCCCTTCCTTGAGACAAAAACTCAGGCACAAAGTTCCACCCCTTTTCTTTGACTCATCAGGCAATTCAGGTGATGATATACAAACACCAAGAACTCTTCTATACCCACAATTTCAGGATCTCACATGAATTAACGACATGGTCTGCTCCATCTGGGGAAGACTGTGCTTTCTCATGTTGGGAAAAGATCTGAACATGAATACCAAACAGAATGAACACCAGCATTAACACTTGGCAATAATGTGACTTAAGGCAAGCGGTTTAACTTTTGCGTGCCCTTGTTCCTCATTTATTAATATTGTATCATGGGACACATGGGTGGCTCAGTCAGTTAAGCATCTGCCCTTGGCCAGGTCATGATCCTAGGGTCCTGGGATGGAGCCCCAGGTCCAATGGGCTCCCTGCTCAGTGGGGAGTCTGCTTCTCCCTCCTCCCACCCCCTGCTTGTGCTCGCGTGCGTGCTCTCTCTCTCAAATAAATAAAATCTCGTTGGGGGGGAGGCAACTATGAACATTGAAAAGGAGAAGGTACAATGTACTCACCACACACTCTGGCACATATTAGTTATTCAACAAATGTCAGTCCCAACCCTACTCCTTACATTTATAGTCAAGCACCCAAACTCCTATTTCCACTAAAACTTTCCTGAGAACTAGGAACAAACAATGACCTACTTGAATCCAAGTTACACTTCCTCAAGACTACTGTCAACCCGGGTTGTGTGTTTTTTACAGGAAGGTCCTGGGACAGACGACAGGATGACCCCCCTGAGCTCTCACAGTACAGTGTCTGCAATTCCTCCACTAAGAGAATTCAATGATGCTAACAGAAATAGGAGATGGGATTTCAGGTCCTAAATAACCAAAAATTCAATAATACTCCCTATGGAATTCGATTAGTTACACAGAAATCAATTGAAAATTCTCCTTTATAAAAATGTTCTTCCCTATTTCCAGCTTTATGTTTCTCTGAAATTATGCTTCCACCCAGGAATTTTTCACTATTAGCAAAGAGCAAACTTTAAGAACTAAGGTCTCACTTGGAGTAAGGTATGCCCCGAAGCTTGAGCAAACATTTAAGAACAGAGTTCACTGAATAAACAGCCCATTTTCAGAGGGAGGAGGTAAAGCAAAAGCACACTGACGTGGAAATTAATTACTCTTTTAATCTGTTTTCAGCTACCATTACACTGCATCATTCTATGCAGAGAACAAATAAACCTTTAGAAGAAAGTAACCATAGCAAATGAATTAAGCATTTCTTTTACATATATTGTGCTCAATACAATGGTTTGAAAAGTAATTTATGCTATGCTCATATTCAAGTGTAATTGCCATTTTATCGGGACTGCACAGTCAAAAAACTGATTTGTATTGCAAAGGACTGACAGGATGATTAAATTTTGTCTTCCTATGTCTAATTTATGTGATTTAGATTACAACACAAATATGAGCATGTGCGATTTGTACTCTCACAGGAAACTACGGCATATAACACTACATTCTGCCAAAAGTAACTTGGCCACACACGTTTGCATTCCCATATGAAGAACACTGACAACTTCCTCTCAATCTTTTCTATTGGGCTGTGTTTTTAACCATCATGCTAAAGATACTAAAAATCTCTGTGGAGTTTCTAAGGGGCTGATGGGAGAAATGAAATAACAGGGTGCCGGTTCACTTCCTAGCATTTTAAGCAAGTATAATGTGGTTGTGTGATTTATACATTAAAAAGCAAGCTTTCAGTTTTGAAAACAACTGAAAATAAAATCATGATCAACACACAGTTGATACCAATTAAAAATGCATAATTCACACAAGCCTAAGAATTCCTCGACTATTTCACTTCAGTGAGTGTTGTCTGCACATAGCGAGGCATATATATTACGGGGTAATTATACAAATTTTATACACTAAAGATCTATGACATAGTCAAGAAAAATAAGTTGCCTTATTCAGTATGCAGTATACATATTTGGCTTTCCTATTAATTATTGCCTTCTATGTTTAACTTGCCAATACTAAGCAAGATAAATTCCATTCAAATGCATAGTAAACAGTTTGCTTAGGGAGTAAATTTATTTTCTAGTCCATCACAACAATAGTTGATTACAATATGTTGCTCTTATCCAATTTTGAATTAATTCATGTGAAATAAAACAAATATTTATTAAATTGTAGGGGAAAACATTCCATCAAACTGCAAAACCTGAGTGGAAAAACAAATGGCACACATTTAATTACAGCTGACATTTAAATGAAATTTGCAATCTCAAAATATTTAACAATAATTAGAAAATATCAAACGAGATATTTTTAGGGTACTTTTTATGTTCAATCTCTTCAAATATCTGAGCCCAGAGGAATTTTAACATAGGCGGATTTTGAAATAGAATTTGAAGGATGGATCAAAGAGCTTAATAGATTTGTTTTACTGACATTTTGATATAATGATACAGAAAAAGAGGATTTATTTGATATTTTTAATGAATGTCTTCTGGGTTGCCAAATGCCTTACTGAACAATAGTTTTGTCCAGCTGAACTCATCAATCCAGTGTGTGCATTCAGACATCACAATCATTACCCTACGTAGCTCATAATCTGGCCCACCACAGATAGCAAGCTGTCATAATAAATACATTATCAATTAGTATTTCTCAATGATGAGCAAATTAGTAGACCATCAAATGGCTTGCTTAACCATATGTTTCTCTCATGACTAAATAATACCAGAAAATCAAAATACTATTTCTTGAGAATGACAAATGATATATTAGGTTGATTCTTGTTTACAAGGATCAAAGACCCCTTTAAACACTGGAAAACTATGGAAACTGGGAGTCAAAGCAAATATAATCCAAGTAATTGCTAGCAGATGATGAAGGTCTGCTGATTTATAATCATGATACTTCTTACATGGTATATATATATCCTTCTGTTAATTCATCCATGAATCACCTATATGCCAGGAACTGAGGACATTAAAAATCATATGCCACACTACCTGATTTAAAGAAGCTCACAAAGGCGAGACAAATATAAACAAGTAAAATAATTATAATAACAGCTACCATCTATTGAATATTTACCATATGTTTAACACTGACTAGCTGCTTGTATTATTTAATAAATTCGTGTACAAAGCATGTGACCTAGGATTCAATACCCACATTTTACAATAAAAATAACTGTGACCAAAGTCCATATTCTCTAGCCTATATCAAGTCACATCCTCAATAACACCATAGGAACTCTGGTGAAGAACAAAGTATAGTGGGAAGTTGAGGGAACCCACTGAGGCTTCACAGAGGAGGTGAAACAAAGTTGAGTCTTGAAAAGTGGGGAAGAAGAGGTATTTCAGGGAAAAGGTATTCATTAGGGAATCAATACATATAAATCTGAGTCTCAGAACAGGCATATATATATACAAACATGTATAATTTACTAAGTGTGTACACCACACACACACACACACACACACAGCATCCTGGGAACTGGTATATTTACACTAGCCAGAGCATGCCACCTAAAGAGGGGCTCTAACATGGAAAAGAAGTCTATAATGTAGAAAGAGGATTTGTTTCAAGTAAATAATAAAAACAATCTAAAAGTGTGACTTCCAGTGTCTTAGGTATGCTGTCTTACAGTATAAAGGGATTTACATTAGGTGTGCTCAATCAGGAACACTAAAGTGACTTAAAGAAGCTAATTCTACAATTCATATCTGTGAATTGTGTAAGACTGTTGAATCACAGACCTGTACCTCTGAAACAAATAATACATTATATGTTAAAAAAAAGAAGAAGACAGTAGGAAGGGAAAAATGAAGGGGGGGGAATCAGAGAGGGAGACGAACCAGGAGAGACTATGGACTCTGAGAAACAAACTGAGGGTTCTAGAGGGGAAGGGGGTTGGGGATGGGTAAGCCTGGTGACGGGTATTAAGGAGGGCACGTACTGAATGGAGCACTGGGTGTTATACGCAAACGATGAATCATGGAACACTACATCAAAAACTAATGATGTAATGTATGGTGATTAACATAATAAAATAAAATAAAAAGCTAATTCTATGAAACACTGACTATAGAAGACCTTTCTCACAAACTTTGTTACGTTCCATGATTTAAGATATTTCAGACATTCCCAACCTTCATACGTGAAATGTTTCAAAATATTATTCAAATATGAATCAGTGAAAATACACCCAGATACTACATACATGTGTGTGCACGCATGTGCACACACACACACACACCGCCAAGCACTAGTTAAAAACTCTGACTAGAGAAATACTCCTGAAGTGTATGTAAGTTATATGAGTAAGTTTATCTTTTTTTTTTTAAATACTCCATTAGATTAAAATAATTTTGAAAAGTGATAGTGGCAGCCAAGGAGCATCAAAAGCATATTGAAAGATATCTCAAAATAAAAACTGGCCAAACGCAGGCTTAAAATCCTATTTGGAGACATACATAAAACTAAAATACTAGAACTAGAATTAGTTCTATAAATAAATATGGATTAATCTCTACCCTAATAGTTAAGAAATGTTCACAAGGGAAATAACTATCAAATAATTATCGCAAGTAAGCAGCTTCAGTGCTCAGAGGTGTTTTTCCCCAATATGCACGGGGAATGTATTTTTACCTTTTAATTTAAATATGGAATCATTCAAAAAACATCTTTTTTTTTTTTAAGATTTTATTTATTTATTTGAGAGAGAGAGAATGAGATAGAGAGAGCATGAGAGGGGGGAGGGTCAGAGGGAGAAGCAGGCTCCCCGCCGAGCAGGAAGCCCGATGCGGGACTCGATCCCGGGACTCCAGGATCATGACCTGAGCCGAAGGCAGTCGCTTAACCAACTGAGCCACCCAGGCGCCCAAAAAACATCTTATTTTTAAAAGACAGGCCTTTAAATTCTCTAACTTTATGCCCACAGGCGACTAAATACCTCTTGGGAGATACAATGAGGGAAAGCTGCTGGACACAGAACTGAATTCATTCCGTTGTCTGAGTAGAGTGGTGTTAATTCTCAGTAGTTAGAAGAGGAGGAGGAAGAGTGGTTGCAGCATCAGCAAATGCACAGCCTTACACATGCTAGGAACTCTTCTACTAACTACTCTACTTGGATAGTCCTCACAGCCATGTGAGGTAGGTGGTATTATTCTTCTCATTTTACAGATGTGGAAACACAAAGAAGTTAAGTAACTTGCCCAATAAGCAGCAAAAGCAGGATTTTAAAATAGGCAGTCGGGATCTAGTCTTCATGATTTTAAGTAGTATGCTATGATGATTTCTTTTTTTTTGGTTCTTTTTTTATTAACATATACTGTATTATTTGTTTCAGGGGTACAGGTCTGTGATTCATCAATGTTACTTTTTTTTTTTTAAAGATTTTATTTATTTGCCAGAGAGAGAGAGAGACACAGCGAGAGAGGGAACACAAGCAGGGGGAGTGGGAGAGGGAGAAGCAGGCTTCCCGCTGAGCAGGGAGCCCAATGCGGGGCTCGATCCCAGGACCCTGAGATTAAGACCCAAGCCGAAGGCAGCTGCTTAACCCACTGAGCCACCCATGTATCCTGCTATGATGATTCTTATAAATAATCTTGGTATTATTCTGCATGCAAAGGCATGTCTATTTGTGGAAAATATATAAGCAAGCCAACTGAAACAAGATAGTTTGGGTATCTTCCTCTTAAACAGACTAAAATGAGTTATTTCTGAATTAAAGGCATAATCTCAGACCCTTCTCCAATGAAAGAAAAGGAAAATATATTCCAAAACTGAGGTCATTTGAAATCTTGTCCAATACTACAATAAAGCCAATGTTTTAAAAGTTTTTCCCTAATTAGAAAGTAACACTTTCATTAACTCATTTAAGTTTTTAGAGATCTTAAGATTTTGGAATTTCTGTACAATCTTCTACACGAAACCCAAGATTAATGTAATAAAAATCCTTTCTTCCTTTTCCTCACCAATGACCCAACCATATGCACAGATACAAAAAAAACTTAACTTTTCACATCAGAAATAACCTGTATTCTCTGATAATGAATTCAATATAAACCAGCCAATTCTGAAAATATATTTCAAAGGAGTATTTCTGAACTGAGCTTGAGTCCATTACCCCAAACAGCTATTAAAATACTTAATTTGAAAATTAATTTATCCTAACTTTGGCTAAATGTGTTTCCATCAGCTCAGAGTATTTAAATTCAACTAAATTATGGAGTCTTTTCTGGCTCTGAAAATACTAAACATGAACAGAATACTAAACAATCTCAATAAATTAACCAAATAATAAAGTTTACCCCATAAATAAATCTAAGCAGAAATAACTCATGCTTTCAACCAGTTAATTTTCTAAACTGTCATTAAAATAAAAAGAAATATATAATATAAAGGAACTATAAAGTCCCTACCTAATCATATGTACTGCTATTAATTCTCTCATTTATAAAATAATCTTCTCAATCACTAGGGATTCAAAAATGAAAAAGACGTCACATATCATATATTTTAAGACTAAAAAAAGGTTGGAGGCGGCATGCTGCTATTTGGGAAAGCACTGAGCCTGCTAAAAAAGCATTGGCAAATCTGGGGAACAGTAGATACCAGGTGTTGTGGTTTGACACATACTTCATCTCTGCAAAAAGCCATGGTATAGAGGATGAAAATAATTGCATTTTTGTTCATGAGGACCAAGTAGATGACAACTTGCTAGAGTCATCAAGAATAGCACTATGAAGTACATGAACAAATCTGTAGTTCAACTTTAATTTGAAAACAGCATTCAACCAACATCTAAATGAACACAAGTGTCACACAAGAACAAGCCACACACTTATCTGGAGACCTTTCTGGATGCAAAATTTTGTCTAAGACATAGTCATTTCCTTCATCTTGAGGGCTGCTGGTTGCTTACTTATATAATGACATTTCTTTTATTTTCACTCATAAACCTCCAACTTCAATATGCTTCAACTTTAAGGTTCATAAAATGCTTTATGACATATAGAGGGGTATCTTCCAAAATTCTCGTTGGTTTTAAGATGTGCTTTCTCTCTCTGTTTGATCTCTTCGGAAGTTCAGCTACCAGATATTTAATTCTTATCTCCCAAATAAATATCTCTAAACCTAATTTCCCACCTAAATCTCACTCTACGTTTTCCCACATAGATTATCACTGAATAATCTAACAAACATTTAGATTCTTATGATTTTTATCCAGATAGTCTTATCATGTCTGGAATTGTGATAGACACTGGAGATTTGCAGCCAAGATAGCTCCCTTACATGCAAATGGCTTACCATCTTACCATGGGGAAAAAGCCTTACTTACCAGCACCCCAAACTGAAGTCATTATTCTTTACCCCCAAAAAATCCTTTGCCCAGTTTCCCATTGCAGTCTGTGAAAACCATTAACATCCAGACACTGGAACCTTGTCTTTGAATCAATTTGAAGATTCTTTTCTAATACATATTACAACAGTCATATTTATGCCTCCTAAAACCTCTTCTGATTCACTTCTATAATCTTCCTTCACCACCTCAGCATCCTTAGCCCTCATTTAACAAGTCTGGATTATTGTTAATCTATCTGTCTCTAGCCTCTGCTCTTTCCAGTGCACATTACAAACAGACAAATATTTATAATATTTCCATCATGTTACTCCTGGTTTCAAGAATTTATCATTTATAAATTGCAATGTCTGGACCCCTGTTGATGACCATGACCTTTAAGGAGAAGCTGAAGTTTCTTCTCCTTCCTCTGGGAGGATTCTCATCACTCCCAACAGGCAAATTTCTAGCACTGTCACCTCTTCACATAAACACAAAAAAGCATTTGATAAAATGAACACATAGTAATCATTTTTTTTTCCAAGTTGAATATAAGTTCTTTTTTTTTAATTATTTTTTTTCATAGTAATCATTTTTAAACAATCAACCTTAGGGGCACCTGGGTGGCTCAGTCAGTCAAGCGTCTGACTCTTGATTTTGACTCAGGTCATAATCTCAGAGTCCCAAGATGGAGCCCAGTGTCAGGCTCCACACTCAACGGGGAGTTTGCTTGAGATTCTCTCCCTCTTTCCCTCCCTCAATTCGTGCTCACTGTCTCTCTCTCTCTAAAAATAAATCTTAAAAAAAAAAAATCAACCATAGATGTAAAAAAAGACAACTGCATTAACTTGTTGTAGAGTAGCTATTTTAAAATCTACCACTAGCATCACATTTAATGGTGAAATGGTAAAGCTTTCCCCACTGCAATCAGAAAAAGGGTATTTATTACCACTACCTCAATTCAACTTATGCTGTAGGTTTCAGCCAGTATCATGAAGACTCATTTTCAAAAATAAAGATAATAAAAAGTAAAACTGTGAATATTCACAGAATAATTATTCATGGAATGATTGTATTAGAAAATCCAAAGACTCTACAGTCACAAAATTAACATACGAATTTAGCATGGTCAATATGCAAAACTCAATATACCAGCAAAAAAAACCAACTATAACAATAAATTCAAAAGCCAATAAAATTTATAACACTAAAGAATTAAACACCAAAAAATAACCTTAATAAAAGATGTTCATCCACCCTGAAAAAACAAAACATTATTGAGAGAAATTAAAGAAGTCCTTAAAAAAAGGAAGGATATACCATGTCCATGGGTGGGAAAACTCAATATTAAAATGTAAATTCTCCTATGGGGTGCCTCAGTGGCTGAGTCAGTTAGGCAACTGCCTTCAGCTCAGGTCATGATCCCAGGGTCCTGGGATGGAGCCCAGCATCATCAGGCTCCCTGCTCATCAGGTAGTCTGCTTCTCCCTCTCCTTCTGCCCCTCCCTCCTCTCGTGCTCTCTCTTACTCAAATAAAATCTTTAAAACATAATAATAATAAAAAAAAGTAAATTCTCCTTAAATTGATTTCTACAGATCAATTTAAAAACCAATCAATAAAAGCCCAATCAAAATCCTAGGGCTATGTATTTGTGTGTGTGTGTGTGTGTGTATGTGTGTCTGTGTGTGTCTGTGTATGTGTACTTTAAACAGTTTCCAAATTTTAAATTAACATGTAAAGAAATAAGAATAGCCAAGGTGATCTTAAAGAAAAAGGACAAAGTTAAGGGACTTGTATTTTCATATTTCAAGGCTTATAAAGTTCTAAATAATTAAAATATTTTGGAATTGATACATAAGTCTAGATAAACTGATCAATAAACTCACATATAATTGGTCACCCAATTGAGATAAAGGTGGTACTGTCCCGCAATTAGGAAAAGATGGCTTTGTCAATAAGTGATGCTCAGTCAAAAGAATGCCATATTAGGAAAAAATGTGAATTTTGACCCCTACACCGCACAACATACACAAAAATCTACTCCAGATAAATATAGCCGTAAATATGAAAGGTAAAATAATAAAGTTCCTAGAAACAATAAACGAGAAAATCTTCATAATCTTATGAAGGGCAGAGATTCCACAAACAGGACGCCAAAAGCACTAATCATAAGTGGTAGACTAACAAATGAATAATATTAAAATCAAGAACTTCTCTTCATCACAATACATCATAAAGAGAATGTTAAGGCAACTTGTATATAGACAGAAGATAACTGCAATACATGTGACAGAATATCAGTATCCAGAATATATACAGAACTTCTACAAATCAATAAAAAAATATAGAAAACCCAAAAGAAAAAAATGAGTAGACAATTTGAAAAGGAAAAAATGAGCAATTTGAAAAGGGATTCTATGAAAATGGCCAATAAACACATGACAATGTTCTCAGCCTCTTTGGTCATCATGGAAATGTAAACTCAACCACAATGAGATACCACTGCAAATTCAACAGAATGTCTAAAATCAACAATACTGGGGAGCCTGGGTGGCTCTGTCAGTTAAGCGTCCGACTTTTTATTTCAGCTCAGGTCATTATCTGGGTTATGAGATCAAGCTCCACATTGGGCTCTATGCTGGGTGCAGGGCATGCTTAAGATTCTCTCTCTCCCCCCCCCCCTACCCCCGACTCGTGCACATGCTTACTACCTCTCAAAAAAAAAAAAATCAATAAATTAAATTAACAACACTGATAGTACCAAGTTCTAGTGATGATGTGGAAGAACTAAAAGTCTCATATACTGATGGTGTAAGGGTAACCTATATAAATAATTTGGAAAACTGTCAGTCCTCTAAAGTTGAACATATATATATCTAATGACCCAGTAATTCCACTATCTATCCCTAGATATATACCCAACATAATTAAGTATATATATATTCACAAAGTACATATACAAGAAGATCACAGCAGACCTATGTGTAATAGCTAAAAATATATACAACCCAAATGTCCATCAACAATAGAATGGATACACTGTGGCATAGTCAAATAATGATATACAGCAATGAGAAGTGATGAACATGAAAAATAAAATTCATAACACAGTGTAGAATAAAATTAAACCGTTTTTAATAAGTTACAATGGGACGTCCAGCATGATTCCATTTATATAAAATTCAAAAAGATAAAACTAATTGATGGTGACAGGAGTCAAAGTAGTGCTTATATTTGGAGGGTACTAATGACTAGATAAAAATACAAAGGAGACTTCTGGGTTGGTAATGTTTTAATTTTCTGTCTTGGTGGTAGATATATCAATATGTCCAGCTGTGAAAATTAACTGAGGCACAGCTTATGATTTACATAATTTTTGTACATCTGTCATTTCATAAAAGCTAATTTATGGGGTGCCTGGGTGGCTCAGTCAGTTGGGTGTCCAACTCTTGATTTCAACTCGGGTCGTGATCTCAGGATCCTGTGATCCACCTCAGTGATTGAGCTCTATGCTCAGCAGGGAGTCAGCTGGAGATTTTCTCTCTCTCTCTCACCCTCTCTCTCCCCCTCTACCCCTCCCCCAACTCACATGCAGGCACACGAGCTTTCTCTCTCTCTCAAATAAATAAATCTTTAAAAAAAAAAAAAGCTAACTTAAATTTTTTCCTATAAGAGAAAACTCGATTATACCAATTCATAATCTTAAATCAGATTATCCAAATTATTGGGTAGTGTCCAGTGTATGCATAAGTCACTCCAAAGTGAGCTATCACCAATGGACCAAGCAATTATTAAAAGGGGGCTACATGAGGCATTCTTGACCACAGGAGGGCAAGCAATTAGAAACACACCTGATATCCTAACTCCCTTGAATAACCTGGACCCCTAGCGGCAGTTTTTAATGCAAGCAAATTATACAATGCGTTTTGTTTGGAATTTCTACTGTTCATAGCAATATGCTGAATTCTTGTCACTCGTCACTAAACGTTATTTGATTGGTGAGATTCGTGTCAAATTAGATGGAGAAAACAACATGGTCCTTCTTCCTTCACTTTACAGTACTGCAGTACTACCATTAACTATTACCACCACTTGGTAAATTAGCTAACCTGTCTGGGCATCAGCCTCCTCATCTATGAAATGAAGAGGTTAAAAGATCTTCAAGTCTTCTTCCATTTATAAGGTTGCAGACCTACAAATCCTGTATTTTAAGAATGCATAGGGGTGCCTGGGTGGCTCAGCTCAGTCAGTTAAGTGTCCGACTCTTGATCTTAGGGGTCATGTATTCGAATCCCATGTGGGACTCCATGCTGCGTGGAGCCTACTTTAAAAAGAAAGAGAAAAGAGAAGAGAAAAAGAATGCATAAGTCTTAAAGGCATAAGCTATGAAATGGAATAAATGATTTTGTTGGTTTTTTTTTTAAAGATTTTATTCATTTATTTGACAGAGAGAGAGAGAGAGAGAGAGGGAACACAAGCAGGGGGAGTGGGAGAGGGAGAAGCAGGTTTCCCACGGAGCAGGGAGCCCGATGCAGGGCTCAATCCCAGGACCCTGAGATCATGACCTGAGCTGAAGGCAGACACTTAATGACTGAGCTACCCAGGCGCCCCTGAAATGGAATAAATGAATATTGGTTGACAGAGTTTGAGTTCTAACTGTGAATTGGTGAACTTATGATTTAACCAAACTTCTCACTCCCAGGGACTCCTATCCCGCCTTAGGAAGAAATACAATGGAAAACTAATGCATCAATTGTAACTTAGCATGCCACGTAGCTTTACTAGATGGCACTCTGAAGAGAAATTCTTAGGAGCTCAAAAGGGGACAATGGAGTAAAGTATTTTCACTCTTTCTGCAGCTGAGCCTGTGGACACACCAGTAGCGAATGATCCCCTGGAGGTGGCCTTGGAGAATTCTGAAGGTGAGCAGGGAGCATTTCCTTTCCAATTTCCAAGCACAGTTCCATAAAGCACCGCATTATAAGAGAGTTTATCGGTGACTGTAAACCGTCTCTTTCCCTACAGTTTTACCACAGCCAGAAATGAATGCGCAGAAATGAATCCGCCACTTTGTCTTGTGTAATTTAAAGGAGCCTATTATTTACAATAGTATCTCAGCAGTAAAAATATAATCCGTAAATCAGGTATGTGCCAGGCAGTGTGGCAGGCACTTCACACATTACCTTAGGTAATCTTCCCTGCGAAGAAGGGGTATTAACCTCCACTTTACAAGTGAAGAAACAGAGTGTGATGGTTATCAAAGTGCACAGCCGGCATCTGAACACACTTTCCTTTGATTCTAGAGTCCACACTCTTTTCCTCATGCCATAGTCCTCTCCCCAGGAGCGTGTGAGCTGTGAGCGTGACGGACATGCTAGGCCAGAACAAAGTCATGTAAGTTACAGATGTGGCCAGATTTCAGGAATGCCACCAAGCACTGCAATGGCACAAATCCTCACTGCGGCATCATCCTGTGGCTGGACCAAGCAGCCACCGAAGAGACGGCTGTTTGCGCTCTCGATTCGGAGCAAGAGCGTCTGCTGGCGTGAGTCTTGCTTGCTGCTGCTGTTTGGGCAGCCTTTTCCATGCCTGCTCTGCGGACTAAAAGGTCTAAATTGAAGTGTAACAGAGTTCCTATTTTCCAGTGCATTGAGTCTTCAATGTAGGTTTGCTCTGAGGTGTTGTGTAAGAACACTCCCATACACAATCCAGAAGTCCAAGAAGCCTAGATGTTACCGGAAAGTTAACCCTCCTGTTTTAAGACCATAAACAATTACTGCAGAGTTCATCAGGAGCAGTTAAACTTCCTTAAATCACTTTATTCACCGGATGCTGGATTTAGCAGCCTGTAGCTCTGAATTCAAAACTTACCTGTTCTACTTGCAAGTTCTAGGGCTATGGACTAGGCATATCTCTCTAAAATTCACCTTTTCCACATCCATAGAAATGGCTAATATTAATGTCTACTTTGCAGGATGTTTGTTATGTCTGGGTAATCTAAGAAATGCAACTTGCTGAAGGTCCTCCATAAAAACAGTAGTTATTCTTAGATTATTTTTTTTATTTAGAAATACTACTTTGGTTTTTAAAACACAGAAGTAATATTATTAAGCCACAGAATCTGCTGGATCCCAAAGGAGATCAGAAAAAAAAAAAGTCATATGAACTTCTTGGGTATCCTATATTATTATTATTATTATTATTATTATTATTATTATTATTATTAAATCATGCCAATTAAAAAAAAAAGTAGTTACTAAAGTCAACCAGATTTCCAGAAAACATACATTGATATGTCATACTCTCCTTGTACGGAGAAAGGGGCAACAGAGGATGGGTTTATAATTTTTCATAATAATATGATCCAAATAAACTAAAACCCACAGAGGTAGAGTTCACTCTGAAAATCCATTATCCAGAATTCCTATTTATGGAGATTATTTGGCTCTATTTTTTTTTTTTTTTAGATTTATTTATTTGACAGAGAGAGACAGAGCGAGAGAGGGAACATAAGCAGGGAGAGTGGGAGAGGGAGAAGCAGGCTTCCCGCTGAGCAGGGAGCCCAATGCGGGGCTCGATCCCAGGACCCTGGGATCATGACCTGAGCCAAAGGCAGACGCTTAACGACTGAGCCACCCAGGTGCTCTGGCTCTATTTTTAAAAACTTAATTACTTAATATTATATCTATTCCAGAATAAGTCAGACTTTGATTTTCAATAACTTCTTCACTCTCTCTTTTATTGCCTCTTTAATATCATTGGTCTTACTCCCTTATTAGGAAATCCACCTCTTGATCTCTTTCACTATGAACTTTAATCACTCATTCACTGAATCAACAGGACTTATCCTAGCCCTAAATCCCTAGTCCTGTTAAAAATAAATGATGCTAGATTTCAGAGAGCACAGATTTCAGCATAATTATAAAAAAATTGCCATGAAAGTATGAATTGAAATAGTATAAAATCTCTGCTTGCAGTACTACAGAAACTAAAGGCCAAAAACTGCTAGCGATTATACCAGTCATGTGTCTGTCTACTGAGCATCTGAAATATGACTGGTCTAAATTAAGCTGTTCTCTAAGTGTGAAATACACACCAGATTTTGGAGACTTTACCAAACAAAAACAAAAACAAAAAACCCTAAAATATTTCATTTATCATTTTATATGTTGAAATGGTAATACTTCGAATATACTGGGTTAAATAAATTAAAATTAATTTCATTTGCTTCTTTTTACTTTGTAATGTCGCAATTATGAATTACTTAAGCAGCTTGCATTATATTTCTATTGGGCAGTCGTTATGGTCCCACATTTCAAAGCCTTGCACGACACACTAGGAATTTTCCTGGCCTCTAATTATATTTTATACAGACCTTAAGGACATGTCTACTTTGTCCACTAAACTCCCCAAAGGTATGTTTTCTTGTTTAATCTAGTGTTTAATGTATTTGGATGTAAATGTATCACCAATTGTACTGTTAATTGAGCACAATCTTGAGCCCCTTGGAGAGCTATAATTGTGCAGAATGTATTTGATGCTTGCTGGTACCTGATTTTTATCTCACCAGTTTATTAATCTTCAGTTCTTTGAAAACTCTGCAAAGTGATCTCAAAAGCACTGTGTGTCTTCCAAAAGCACAATCATTCACGTACAGCCATGCCCGAACTCAAGTGTCAAAGGCTTTCCATAATCCTTATAGCCTATTAAAACTAAAAGATTCCCAGAGGACCAGAAATATAACATAGCATCCACTGTAACATCCTGAGAAGTAGCTGTATTTCAATCGATAAGATACAATGTAACGTATTCTGCATCACATACCTGCCCCACTGCTGATGGGAAATGCATCGGGCAGTATACATCATTAAACACAGCCAAGTATATTATGTTACGGCACCATTTGGAAACTCAGGCCAGACAATCCTCCTAAATTTCTAAATGTCAAACCTACTGACAATAACATCTTCATCCATTCTGTTTACTGGTGCTCCTTCTATGTTTCTTCTTAGGCAGTCCTCTGAGTAAACAAACTTGAATCACAGAGTTTGTAATTTTCATAATGTATAAATTCGTGAAAGAATTCATTATACATTTAAGGAATTTTCCAGCTCTTTTACAGACATGTGACAGTACCTAACAAACAATCACATATTATTAACTTTTATCAACCCTCATTTTTTTTTTTCACAGATGTGCATGTGGAGACAATGTCTTCAATCCCATGATCTCCACCAAATATCTCTCCTCTGCTCAGGTGGGGACCCATCCCTACCAGGCCAAGTAAGCAGGGCTATACTCAACAGACACTGGCTCACTGGTGAATAAACCTTTGACGTCAGAGAGGGGGTCTACCTGGTAAAGAGCACATGGATTGATTTCTTCTAAATCTGCAGAAAGACTTTAAGAGTTGACTGATCCCTACACCTCCCAAGGGAGGCCCCCAGGGGAGTGGACTCCTGAACCCACAACCTAGGACAACCTGGAAATGCTAGGCCATGCATGAAGTTACCAGAAGGCAAATTCAGTGCTTCCCAAACTTCAAAACATCCTCAAACTGTCTGAGGAAATTAGTATCTCAGCATACCTGTGACCACCCACAGCATGCCAGTTGGGAAGCTCTGCACTCATTTACTGAGGGAGCTACAAATCTAAATGCTAACAGGAGCCAGGAGGGTGAAACAGAGGAGTGCAGCCTTTCGAGAAAAGCGAAAAGTGGGAGGGAGAAAGGTTGCCCTCTCCGGAGAAGGCCACTGCTACTCAACTTCTGACAACATCTGCCCCGTAGCTATATTCAAATGAAATGAAGAATCTATAGCCCTTTACGAAATTTTCTAGTTAAAAAAACAATGGCTGCAATGCTGAACTGACAAAAACCAGACAACACAAAAACACTGGCCACACATCAGCCAGTTCATGAGATGTGTTACACTGTTTTGACCTTCAGATTCAAAATACCTAGGAGGCCAAGAAATTACAAATTAGAGAGACCCTAGATTTATCTGGGCCTTTGCCATGGTGAGCCAAGAAGAACAGAAATTCACACAATAAAACATGATGCTTCTTACAGAAGCATCAATTTTACTTGTAGGGTTTTGTTTTTGCTTTTTTTTTTTTGAAAATTTACATTAAAACAAACTGAGTGTATTACGAATACAGTTCAAAAATCGTATGATTTGATGTAAAACAGGAGAGTCAGGATACATCTACTACCTGTGGCAGGCTACTTTCAACCACATACCTGGGATTATTTCCTTCCTGAGGAAAAAGTTTGAAAAGTAATCTACTGGGTAACCAGCAGAGAGGACAAGAACCTCTTAAACTGGCTCTGAATAAAGTAAGATTTTTCAAGGATTCTTCCATAGCTTGAAGTTTTTAAGCAGTCCTGAGCCACTTAGATTGCTACTTCAAACGTAATCTGCATCCTCAGAATGTTCTAGAAGGCTCCTGGAAGACTGAATTTCAGCAGTTCAGGCCTGCCAGCCCAGTGGACAGAGGGCACCTCACTAACACAGTAGCACATTTGCCCCATTCTGTACCAGTAAATAGTTTTCTTCATGTGTTCTGCCTTTGTTTATGGGTAATGAATAAAACATGAAAATTGCTATTTGGAATATAAAACACTGTAGTTCTTGCAAATGGTAAAGTTATGCTGGCTGTAGTTTAGGGTACTAAGGCTGTTATTTATAGAATAAAACCCATTATCACTACTCAAATATTGAACAAGAATAGTTTGTGTTCAAAGATAAAAATTGCCACAGGGGACTACTGATATAGGAAATATGGCTGGAGAGATATGGGATGCATATTAAAATTTATATACTGAAAAGAAAAATGTATTTAACAGGTATATTTAATATTCCAGTAGCATCGACTGGAATTGTTAAAGTTATATTTGCTGACATTTCAATTATAACCTTCTATTTTCAGTGCCTTCAGTTCAATCCAAAAATTTTCTCCAGGCCCAAAAGTAATGTACTTTATAAGGTCTTAGTCTGCCAATGATTTTTTGGTAGTGTTCAGCACATTAAAACTTTCAGGGAAAAGACCAAAGGCAAATCTGAATGTTTTTCCTCACAAGATCACCAAATTTTGAAATGAATATAGTAGGGATTTAAGACAATGTTTTTCCAAGTGAAGCAGAGAGGCTGAGTTTGCCACTGTTAGTTAAATAATACCTAATGGAGTCAGGAATCAAACCAAGGGATTTTCACTCCAGATCAATGCTCCTAACTATTATAGTTTATTGCCTTGGCATTATCATAATTTGATATAAATATTTGCATATGTAGCAATTTATACATAGTATTAGTACACCATATATAGTATTTATAGTATTATATACCTATGATTTTATTTTTTTAAGTTTATTTATTTTAGTAATCTTTACACTCAGTGTGGGGCTTGAACTCAGGACCCTGAAATCAAGAGTCACATGCTCCTCCAACTGAGTCAGCCAGGCCCTCCTACCTATAATTTTAGAGTCAGCCAGGCCATCCTACCTATAATTTTAATCTATTTCATAGACTTCAACTTCTTAGAACTCTTACTATTAATGCTAACTTAATGGTATGTAACCTTCAATGCAATTACAATTTGTACATATAATTCTTTGTGCAATTTCTTGAAGTCCCCACTAAATTGCATTTTCAATCGCTGTGGGGCATTCTAGGGCTTACTGAAGTTGCTCAGCCTCTCTAGGACCCAGTTTTCGCATTATAAAACAGGAATAATAACAGCACTTATGTTGGAATGGCTCCAGGGATGAAATGCAAAAATATAAGTAAAGTGCTTAGCACAATGCCCAGCACACAGGAAGCAGTAAGTAAATGTTAGTCATTATCATTATTGTTGCTGATAATAATTTTACCCACCCTTTGTCCTTGTGACTTATACAGGGCTTGGCACATGAGAGGTGCTCAGTAAATAATAATTAAATAAATTAAGAAATACTTTAAGACTTTTTAAACAACACTCCCTGCCCCCGCCCCACTCCCATACATGCAAATATACCCTTTCTCTCCATTGGCAGTGCCATCTCTCAAACATGATTTTGTTTCTTCTACCTGAAACACAACTCCCCATCCTAATTTTCTTTTTTTTTTTTTAAAGATTTTATTTATTTATTTGAGACAGAGAGAAGGAGAGAGAGAGAGAGAGCACATGAGAGGGGGGAGGGTCAGAGGGAGAAGCAGGCTCCTGCCGAGCAGAGAGCCCGATGCGGGACTCGATCCAGGGACTCCAGGATCATGACCTGAGCCGAAGGCAGTCGCTTAACCAACTGAGCCACCCAGGCACCCTCCCCATCCTAATTTTCATCTAGCTAACTCCTACTTTTCATCTAAGTTTTGGCTCCCTTCTTTTATGGGAAGTCTTTTCTTAAACTGAGAGCCCATTATGCGCACCTGCTTGTGCTTTTTCACTGGGTTCTATTCTTGTTCCTAACTATCAAAGCACTTAACACCAAGTCTTCTTGATGTTTTTTTTTTTTTACTTGCCTTAATACCCAACTAGATTGCAAACTCTTTAAGACAGACACCATTATTTACCACTGTAAAGGTACACAACGTAAGAGATGTTCAAAGAACATTTGTTTAATGAATGAACAAATACATACTTCTATCTGAGCAACATTTCCATGGTTCTCACCCTCCCCAACAAATATCATAGTGGATTTGATATTTGGTTCAATTTTAGAAATGAACAAAAAGGGAAAGACACTTAAGATGTTTTGTTTTTAAGTGAACAACAACAAAAAAAAACTTGGACAAATTCCTCCCAAAAGATACCCAAATGGTCACAAACATATGAAAGGTATGCATCAACATTAACCATTAGGAAAATGTAAATTGAAACCATATGAGACACTAATACACAGCCATCAAAATGGCAAACAAAAACAGCAAGAAAGTATGCATAATAGCAAGAACATGGGGCATCTGGAACTTCCATATACTACTGATGAACATCTACATCGGTACACTTAGGAAAACTGCTTGGCAGTATCTACTAAAATGAAAACATATTCCTTAAGGCTCAGCAACTCCACTTCCAGGAATATGCCACAGAGAAATATGCACATGTGTATATATTCACATGGAATACCCCTAACAGCTGAAAACTGGAAACAGGAAAATGTTCACCAACAGTCAAGTGGATAAATCAATCTGTGGAAGTTTTTGATAAATTCATACACTGGAATATTATACAGCAATGAAACAAAAGAACACTACGGATACATCTCAAAAACATCATGTTGGGTGAAAGAAGCTTAACTCAAAAGACTACATGTTATATTCGTGTTGTGTTAAGGGATACAGTTGTCTATGGCGACAGAAGTGAGAGTAGTTGACTCTCATGTGAGTGGCTATGACTTGTGCTGGGTGGTTGTTGAGTATAGATGTTCACTTTGTGGGAGTTCATCCATTTGTACACCTATAATATGTGCACTTTTCTGCATGTGAACTGCCCTTCGGTGAAAAGGCGAACTAAAAATAAATAAGGGGCGCCTGGGTGGCTCAGTCATTAAGCGTCTGCCTTCAGCTCAGGTCATGATCCCAGGGTCCTGGGATCACGCCCCGCATCGGGCTCCCTGCTCCGCAGGGAGCCTGTTTCTCCCTCTCCCACTCCCCCTGCTTGTGTTCCCTCTCTTGCTGTGTCTCTCTCAGATAAATAAAATCTTTAAAAATGAATAAATAAAGGTCCTCACCTAAAAAAAAAAAAAAGTCGACACAGATGATTCACACAACTCCAAGAAGTCTGAAATCCTCTGAACCTGACTAGTCACTTGATTCTATCTGAGATCTCATCTTGATCTTATTTCTAACTCTTCTCTTTACTGGCAAATTCTATTTTAATCTATTTGCTAAATATAGACTTCATACACACAGGTTTAACATTGCCATAAAAAGGGATGGGACAGCAGAAATGGGGTCATGATCTTTTTATTACAAATTTTTTTGAAAAAAGAAGAGGTTTTCCTGAGAGAAGCTGGCAACTGTCACGAGAGAAAATGGATACACACATACATCCATGTATTTATATTTATACTTATGCAAACATCTCAAACAAATGGTCTGAGTTGGAAATAACTGGCCAAAGAGCAGTGAAAGGCCTGGAAAAGCAGAGCCCTGGCGTATCCAAGATGGCCCATGCTAAGGGAAGAAGCAAAGAAGGGGTAAGAAAGCATCCGGGCTGACGGTTCTAGCACTGTCACCAGGAGGCACGCCAGCTCTGCAACAACCCGGGAGGGGGCACAGGGCCCTGGATTATTTAGTGGTGCCTGCCAGCGTAGGAAAATGTGAGAAATTAGGGTTGGAATAACCAAGACCATGAGAAGGCCTTTAAAAGTCCTTATATTATAATTATTGCCTTTTACTTTTTTTTTTTTTTTTTTAATTAGAAGCATAAAGGCAACATCCTCAATAAGCTAAACTCTGACAGGATCTTACCAATTTTAAACTAGTAAAATGTGGCTACACAATGGATTCTTCATTTTCAAGCCCTTGCTCACTAGAAATTTTTCAGGCTCTCCCTCCCTCACCACTCACCCCCCCCCATTATTCTGCTTTCTTATGCATAATACATGGCTAATTATCTCCTGCAAAAGTGACTTAATATGCAGAAATGCCCTAAGGGTGAGCTCACCACTGCTGAAAAGGTATACAAAATAAATCCATACATATCATTTCAAGAAGGCAAATCCTCCTCTGGGAATGGGTCACTGTTCAAAACATTCAGAAATTAGATTTTACCAGACATTTTGTCTGTTTCATTGGAAATTATGTTTAACTCCCTAACATTCAAATATTTAGGCATCATCCTGGTCTTTTTACAGATCATTCAGTAGAACCTATTGCTCTGAGAAGCCACATCAAGTTTTTATTCTTTACCAATGACACCAACCAACCAAAGTCAGGCATGCTTTATTCATCTAATAGAAACCACAAAATGTGTATATATTTCTATTCCCATCCTATTAACTCTCCATATGAAGACTTCAAGCTGAAAAGAGTTTTTTTGCTATAAAGTAATTCCATTTCATTGTATACTCTCTTCAGATAACAAATATATTCATCATAAATCAGTAAAATTACTATAGAACTATCACAGAGAATGAAGCTATGTTGTTTGTGTTGAAAATTGGATTTCTCTGTCCAGAAGCTTACTCAAAATAGGTCTTTTTAACTTAAAAGTCCCTTGCAATCAAAGATCTGTATGTTTAAATCAAAGTAGGAAACAGATCAACATAACTTTGCATCTCTTCATGTAATTAGACCACAAAATAAAATTTCCTCTTTTCTGGGAAATTTCTCTTTCTGATGGAAAATCCTTCCAATTTTAACATTTTAAGAAGATAAAAATCTACTCCTTTAACAATGTCCTCAGCAAAAGCAAAAGCAATAGCAATTGTCCAGACTACAAACCACATGGAAACCCTCTGGTCTTTTCTTTCAGCTTCCCCCGTAAGAGTAACAGAAACTCCATCGCCGATCTCTGTGCTCAGTGTCACGGCCTGTACATTAAGTACAAATGTCAGGCAGTCATAAAATCTCAACAATTCCAAACTCTTTGGGGATCAAACATAAAATGGCATTCTGTTGAGTGGGAAATCCCATGGCCTGTGGCCATGTCTTCCAGGGGTTTGACATGCTGGAAAAGAAAAACACAGCCTGTCTTTAAAACGAGGTCATTCTTACATGGAATTCGGTTGTAAAAAAAAAGGCTTTACAAGCCTCATATTTATATTGGCTAAAATATCTTTTCATGCATATATAAACTTCAAGCAGCCATGCCAGAAATTTCAGCAATTCTTTGTTAATTGCACAGTTCTCATGGACTAAAGCAACTTCTATCTAGTCAAAGTGACACAAAAAAGCAAGCAGCGCCTGCCAGTGATGGATTCAAGTGCTCTACTCCTGTTCAGCATATCCAGGTCTGAAGAAAGAAGATGGGTATCTAATCACTACAGGACAAATCCCACAAAGCCAGCAGCACCTTACGGATGCCTAATACATCACACCGGAGGTCTGAGTACAGGCAGGACACTTGACAGGATGCAATGATTTAGAATGCACTCCAATTTTTAAGGAAGTCAGTGTTAGAGCCAGAAACAGGATAAATGAAAACTTTTAAGACACATGTTTTGAGATTTATAATCAGGTAGAGATAGAGAAGGGAAAGGAGATTAGACAAGTGTTTAGACTTTTCCATCAAAATATGGAATGGGAAAAAGATTTTAACACCTGCCACTTCCTTTGCAATTGTGAAGAAAGATGACTGACAATTCTCATGGGTTTTCATTACCATCAAGATCCAGCACCTTCCAAGTCTCCTACTACATAACTGTGTCAAGCAAACCCTATCTCTGAGAAAAAGTGCTTTCAAGTAAAGGCAACGCAGAGAAAAAGGAGGCACGAAAAGAAAAAAGCATTTTGGATTAAACTCAAAAAGATCAGCTGGGTGTCAGGAGTAAAATCATTTTGACTTGTTACTAATAAGTTCATAAAATTGCTACTCACATCTGGAACGATCAGGCAATTGACTTGATAGCATACTCACATTGTTTTTATCAAGGATAAAAAAGAGATGACTTAATATAATAATCCTAGTCTATTAATTCTACTCTGGTCTAAGGAAATAAGGGTCCTAAAAGTTGACGGTTGATGATAATTCCATGTCTCTAAGAAACTTTTAATAGGGGGCGCCTGGGTGGCTCAGTTGTTAAGCATCTGCCTTCGGCTCGGGTCATGATCCTGAGGTCCTGGGATCGAGCCCCATCTTGGGCTCCCTGCTCAGCGGAGAGCCTGCTTCTCTCTCTCCCACTCCCCCTGCTTGTGTTCCTGCTCTCACTAATTCTGTCAAATAAACAAAATCTTAAAAAAAAAAAAAAAAGAAAGAAAAGAAAAACTGTTAATAGAAGAAGCTACAAACAGGACATGATATTCTTTTTTTTTAAGATTTTATTTATTTATTTGGAGAGAGACACAGCAAGAGAGGGAACACAAGCAGGGGGAGTGGGAGAGGGAGAAGCAGGCTTCCTGCAGAGCAGGGAGCCCGACGCGGGGCTCGATCCCAGGACCCGGGGACCATGACCGGAGCCGAAGGCAGACGCTTAACGACTGAGCTGCCCAGGTGCCCCAGGACATGATATTCTTGAGATAATGATACTGGAGATCCTGGGAAATTACTAAGGGGGGCGGGGGTGGAGGAGGTGCCAGGAGGGAGAAGGAGAGAGGGAGGGAAGCAGGAGGAAAGGCAGGGAGGGAAAGAAGGAAACAGAAACAACACTAGCTTTAGTGTAAGATCAGAGAGAGAGCTTGGAGCTGGCTAGTACAGGCACATGAGAGCTGACCATGGACGTCTCTACATTCCCATAACTGCACTTCTGTAGCTTGAAATCCATCACGGTGTCTGTGTTGGGCCCAAGACTGATTTTCCAATGTAGAAAAGATGATGAATGACACAGAGAAAAGGAGGCAGAAAAGTAAATCTAAAAAGCACACCAACCCCCACCCCTACCCAGATGCAACCACTACTGACCACTCCAATCTGCCAACACATCCAACCCACAGACACCTCATTGGCCCTCTCTTTTTCGAAGATGTTCAGGAAAGTCATGCAATATGAAGAAGGAAGAATCAGATCATGAATTTTTGTTTTGCTGAAACTAACTTAATCTAAATCTATCCATTGTGCGTGCGTGCACGCACACACACACACACACACAAAATCTCAAAAAGTTTTAAATTTTAAGTATCGCTGCTATTCAGTGGAATATAGACCTTTCGACCCGTGTTTCTCAATGTTGGCTACACATCAGAATTCTCTAGGAGCTCTCTAAACTCTTTGAGCCATCTGAATGCCTGAACAATGACAAGTGAATCTCTGGGGTTGGCGCTCAGGCAGCCATAGGTTTAAGCTGATCCCAATGTGCAGCCAGACCTGAGAACTACGGCACTAGACCTAACACGTCTTACTCCTTGCTCTACACTAGTGATTCTCAACCTGAGTTGTATACTCCCAGATTCCCTTGGGAGGCTTTTAAGCATACAAATGCTCAGGCCCCACCCTGAAACAACAAAATTAGAATCTCCGGGGAATGGAAACACTTGCTCTGGAAACTAAACTGAAGCTGTGATTGAAAACTAATGCTCTTTGCACATTATCCATTCTAAGCTTTCTTTATGGAATTCCTTGAACTATTATAACTTTCCTGATTTTATATTCAACTTCTGTACCATTTCTAGTAGTACTAAGCCTTAAGGAACAACACTAAAATGACTTCAACACTTGCACCAAAAACAAACTCAGGACTGAACTTCCTGTTTACTGGCAGATGTAGGAAGTTCCTAGGGCTGCTGTAATAAAGTACCACAAGTTAGGTGGTTTCTAACAACAGTTACTTACTCTTTCACAGTTCTGGAGGCTGTAAGTCCAAAATCAAGGTGTAATTAGAGCCATGGTCCCTCTGAAGCCTACAGTGGAGAAAGCGTTCCCTGCCTTTCTCTTAGTTTCTGGTGTTGCCAGCAATCCTTGGTGTCCCATGGTTTGAAGACACCTCACCTTGGTCTTTGCCTCCACCATTACATGGTGTCCTCCCTGTGTAGTCTATGTCTCTTCTAAGAACACCAGTCGTATTGGATTAAGGGCTCAACCTACTCCAGTATGACCTCATCTTAAGTAATTACATCGGCGACAACCCTATTTCCAAGTAAGGTCACATTCTGAGGTGCCAAGGAGGCCATGAATTTTGGGAGGGAATACTATTCAACCCTGTCCAGCAGAAAAGAGGTGGGGGGGGAGGGGAGAACAGCAACTATGGTAAGAAGCATCAGATGTCGACTGTGAACAGGTAGTAGACTAACCAAGTTTCTAGGAACCTCAAAGAAAATAAAAGGAGTATGGAAAATGCAGTTAGAGTCAAGAGTGTCCCTAAGAGACTCATCTAGAAAGAGATACTAAGCCTTAACAGTTTATCACTACGACTGCAATGGAACCCTTCTTCCAACATCCAGCCTCTAAAATAACAAGTTGCCTACAGCTTAGAAGTTTTTACATTCATACTTCTGCTGTCAGTGCTATAGCAATGCCCCGGAAAATTCATATGAAAACTCAAGCATTTTCCAATAGATACACTGTCATACAAAGGATTATGATGGTAGTAACCATGTTCTAATGCGGAAGGGGCATTATAGAGGAAATGTGCTTTGTAGAATAAACTACCTCTAACAAACTCATACCCAATCACCAACCATATTTCAGAGAAAATACTTCCTGAATTCCAACTTCATATTCTAACAAATACCCATCAAAATAGTAAATTCTCCTTGATTTAGCACCTTGGTTGTCCATCTAATGGTTTATACATTGAATTGTCCTCACTAGCTATAGATGGCACAGAAGTTTCCTCCCCTCCCCAATAACCAAAGAAATAGATGGGTACATGTATCATTCTGTCATACTCAAAAACTCTGTGATATGCTAGCAGCCCCAGTGATAAAAGCAGCAATTAGCTGGACTACACCAGAATGGGTAAATGGGCATTCGAAGGAGAAAACACGTACAGTATACATGTAGCACAAAAATTACTGACCGTAATCATAATTCCTCAGGTACAAAGTAGTTTGGTCCCCAGATACATTTCATCTTTTTTGACCTCACTGACCTCATAAGTATCTTATAAACTGCCAATATAAACAAGTTAGTGTTGTTCACTTAACCACTAAAAAGATGAGCAGAATCATTTATTTTAGGCCAAATTTTGTTTTCATGAATGAAGATGCATTAAGAAAGAAAAATACAAAATCTCTCTAAAACATAGGAAATTAGGAAAAACTCCCATTAGATAGATTTTTATTGATTATTTCTGTTCCAATAAACTTCAAATATTTGAGACTCTACACAGTACCCGCCTCCCTGACACTTCTCAAACTTTAATGACTCAGTGTCTTCCTAACTACATTGAGTTCTCAACATAAATAAGGCAAAAGAAATCTCCCTTTATAACTAGCTCAGAGAGAAAAAAAATCTCTTCTATTTACTAGGCTGACATTTACTTTGATCTCTTACAGGCTCTTTCAGGTAACAACTTATATATATAATAGAGTTAAAAGTAAGCAAACTCCTTTGGGGATTTAAAATACCTTAGAAGTCATGAACAAATGCAAATAAACTGAAAACACAAGAAGAAGGCATCTCTATTGCTTGCCTTTGCTTAGTTTGACAGCAGTGTTTTAAAATACAGGTGAGGAACTCTTTCAGTGTAGCTGTGATACTTGGAAAGAAGCTTAAAGCAGTTTAATAACTTGAGTAAGATGAAACCAAACTTCTAAAAAAAAAAAATTTCAAAGGTAGCAAAAGGAAGTGCCTTTATGCAAATGTCATTCCATCCCAGCTACCTCTATTTTCCAAGAAATCTCCGCTGCTCATCTACCCAGAAGAGGTATCCAAATACATGTGATGTCCCATCAATGTAGCTGTAGCTTGAAAGTCATTTTGAATGTTCTTAATTATGCAATTAATTGGCTATGAACATTAGTAAATTACACATGTTGGACATTTCAGTTTCTTCAGTTTTAAAAAAATCCACGAATAGTCTAAGTAGTTGCAAAGGTTCTGGTATTTCATTTCCATAGGCCTATGTAGCCTCTAAATAGTTTACTAACATATACTGAGCATGAAAGCTACTCAAGGGAGTTCAGAATAACACAAGTTCATGCTCTGCCTTTTTATAAAGAGTCAATGTCATGAATACAAAATAATGTAGATGATACCATCAATCAATAAGCAATGAATAAAGCCATGAAATGCATTAGACTGATGTGACAAGACAAACAAAGGTCTACAGATATAGTTAAATGAAGACACCAAGTAGATACATCAGGAATCCAATCCAATTACTGCCACATAGAATCATTCCTCTAGAGTCCCTTGATGGGAAAGAAAATGTTATTTGGAAAAATGTAAATGTAACTTCCTCAAATAATTTAGATTTGCTAAAATTTTCCCAGTAAAAGAGCTGAAGTCTGGATACCCCTATTCAAAACTTGACTTTATTAATAACTGTAACTCATGTCAGATGGAACATAAACAAAAGCCAATTTCATATTTTTATTATTATAAAGTTATTAGAAATGATTAAACATGGATTACAAATACAGCCCAAAAAACTATCTGTAAGACTTAAAGGAAAAAGAAAAAAGATCTCTACATTAGAAGAAAAACGGGTTTAAAGGAACTTGGCAATAGTTCAACTACCAAAATATATGTGCAAAAAAAATGAGGAAAGGCGGAAGAGGAAAGAAAACCAGTTATTTTAATTCAAAAACAAAAAAAGTGGAAGATTTGCACATCGACTTCTTTTATAGCTTCATGCTTTCTAATAAAACTTTATATAAACGCTCCTTGAAGCTTAAATTATATAGTGAATAAAAACCACCTTGACTTGTACACTTAAAAATGGCTAAAAAGCCAATCTGATGTCATGTATATTTTACCACAATTAAAAAAAATAAAAATAAAGCAAGAGTTAAAGGTTCATCTACTCATAAAATGGAGAAGTAATGGTTTTCATCTCTGTAATTTACATACGCTTGCACATATTTCCAAGTTAGATACAGTCATGTGAAAAAATATATGGATTTAACTCAACTTTTGCTGTCTGAGGACAAGTATCCAGTCCTATTCATCTCTGAATTTCCGTTATTTAGAAAAGTGCTTTGCGCAGTGTGAAAAGCTGGAACTTACCAAATATAACATACAGAAAGAAAATGGTTGAAAACAGTAAATTTTATGTTAGGGTATTTTATTATAATTAAAAAAAAAAAATCACCTGATCCTGGAATCAAACTGCATTATCATTGACCTTGATTGATTTCTATCCAGGCGAATCTAAACATCAAATTCTAATCTTCTGTCATTTGTTTTCTGGGATACGGTTATATCCATTTTTAAATTTTCTAACCACTCTAGGGCCCATGGGAGGCCAAAAGGTATGGAAAGGAGGGGCCCATTTGTGCACCAAACTGATCAGCTCCCACAATGAAGTCATGTGCCCTGTGAAACTTGTCAGGTTCTTTCCTGTGTGAATCGCCACCTAGAAATGTCAGGGGCCTGCCTTGGGTTTCTGACAGGAAACCGTGCCCCTGAAGTGCAAATTCACACGGAGGGGAAGCTGCAGGGCTGAGACTGCATCAACAGCGGGGCAAACAGCAGAAGTGAGTCAGGCAGTGCTTTGCTTAAAAATAAAATGGAATAAAGAATCAGAAAAGAAATGAGCAATGGGAAAGAGACGCAGAATTAGTTTGACCAAAAATACAAATCAACTGCGCATCAGTAAACCTTATGGATAGCTTATCTTACAGCCTACAGAGGAACTGGCAAAGAAGTTTGAAGGCAATGGAAACTCAATGAAATCTATTCTTTTCATACTTTCATGTCTTCCTCCCTAATTTGCTTATTTTTTTTCTCTTTAGTTCTCACACTTTCCTCTATACCCCCCCCCCCTTTTCTTTTTCTCATCTAATTATGCATCTCAAGGAAATTCCCTTACCCCTTTCTGTCTATTCATTCAAGATGCCTACGTTCTGGGGGGAGGGGTTTGGTGAGTAAATACTAAGATCTGTCCTCCTACAACTTGGGTAAAAGAGAAAGTAAGCTAAGGAGAAAGACTTTGTATAGTTGGTTTTAATAGTAAAACTCAAGATAAAGATCCCCTGAGGCTATTTTTAAATGCCCATAAAACCAACACAGTGGTTTCCAATTCTTCATTTGGTGACTGGAGCTTTAGAGAATAAGAATTTAAAGGAAATGTTACATTAAGTCAAACAATCAGTACTTGGATATCTATAAGACAGAAATAAATTTTTAAAGGTTGGTTTTGTTTGTTAAACGTTGATGACTTTAAAGTTTATCTGTCATTTGTAAAGAAATAAGAAAAGGTGAGAGATCACTTGGTATCACTTCAATCAGCCAATTTAAAACTAATGCCCATTACATCCATTGATAGAAAGCGGTAGAAACAACCCTACTCCTGTGTTGCCTCTGGCAACACCAACTAAACAGAACCCTTTTAAAAAGGCACTTATGTTTCAAGAATCAAAATAGTTGACAGTCTTTGACACACTAGTAACATTCCTGAATTAATCCTCCCCCCTCCCTAAAAAAGGGGGAGGAGGGAAGGGGTGGGGAGGGTACTGTGTGTAAAAAAGCTCATTGAGACACCGTTTGTATCCGAAAAACTAGAACAAATACATCAAAAGGAAATGGCCAATTTAATTATAATAAAACAATGAAATAGACTTATTATGTTGCCATTATAAACTACAATTAAGAAAAATGGGATAAAAAGCAATATTAAGTAAAAATGATCTGCATATGAAGAATTAGTAAAATATATGAAAACATTTGTTGAATAAGTGTAGTGTGGTGTTGAGTAAGGTTTTTTCCCTATCTTAATTTGCATTCCTGACAAAACTTCATGTTTCTTTAAGAAACTATAGATACAATATAAATTTTTGTAAGTATATTTCCTAATATTATCTTAAAATACTAGATTTCAAATAGCAATGTTTATTGAAAAGACTATAAAGATTAATAAGGTCAGTCCTAGAATTTGTCTTAATATGATAAATAATACAATAAACATGGTTCTTATGTGGAAATGCTTCAAGATTTAAAAATGTTCAATTAGGGGCACCTGGGTGGCTCAGGTCATGATCCCAGAGTCCTGGGATGGAGCCCTCATCCAGCTCCCTGCTCTGCAGGAGGCCTGCTTCTCCCTCTCCCACTCCCCCTGCTTGTGTTCCCTCTCTCGCTCTCTCTATCAAATAAATAAAAAAAAAAATCTTTAAATAAAAATGTTCAATTATTCTTTACATTAACAGGACTTTAGAAGGCACTTTGCCGGGTGCTGCAAAGAATTACAACATATATGAGAACTGCATCATGATATAAGCTTGCATTATAAGAGAAAAAAAGCATTTTCACATTTTTTAAAAAGGAGTATATGTTATATGACCAATCACAAAACTCTAAAGAAATACCCTGCAATCATAGATGACATATACAAAAGGAGTTTGCAATTATCACTATTATTATTAATAGTTAGCATTCGTGGCATACTGATTTCCAGACACCTTGCTAGATATTTTCCCTGGTTATCACTTCACACAACACTAACTAGATGCTTTTAGTAACTGCATTTTTTTAGATGAGGCAACTGAAGGTCCCATAGGAAATAAAACTTTTCCAAGGTTACATGGAGGACATCCAAGCAATAATAAATGGTGGGCCTGGGACTTGAACCAAATTCTGATCCTTTCTTGCCTACTTCTCCAAAGTTGAAAAGAAGAAAAAAAGGAAAAAAAAAAAACTTATAAACCATATAAAACCAGGACTTTTGCTTATATTTCTTTATATAATCCCACTAGACTTGTTTTCCTCAGTTGTTTTAATCAGCTCTTAAAATGAAAGAACTGCTATCTACAGGACAAGAAAATTTCATGAGTGGTCATCTATTTTATTTTCACTGTTTCCTATTAAATGTTTCCAACTAAATAGAAACTTCATCTTTAAAATCATAAAATTAATACAGGCATGTTTCCTGATCATATTTCTCTTTAGGTCAGACTTAGCTACATCATGAATAATTTGCCAGAATATACTGGATTGGATATGTTTAGTTTTTATTTAGTGTGGAAGTCACTCGTGATTTTTAAGTATTCAGGAAGACCTATTAATGGATGTGGGCATCCAGGGCGCCCAGTATCATTCCTACCATTTGTTCTCAAGTATTTTTCTATGCACATGTCTCACCACTACACCAGGTGAGTCTGAGCCTCTAGGAAGAGCCTTACATTCTAATGTTAATAGCACCTTCCAACCAGCCCCTGAGCAGTTAGCTCCCTTCCTAAATAAAATGTGTGGTTCCCTAGAAGTTCAGTTCTGTAACTTTATCTCCTAAAAGCATAGCTCACCAAATCTTACCTCTAGACCACAGGTAAGTGCAGAACCAGGGCCGAGTGGGAAAGGCAGCGGGAAGGCAAGCATGGAAAGGAAGGTGGGGCAGGTCGGACCTGAGTCGTCCATGGAAGGGTCTAAGTTATTTGAAATGCTGTATTTCCTCAAAAATAGATGTGAATTTTCTCCATAAAACTCCACAGATCTTTTTATATTACATTTAAAATGTTTTAAGTCAGTATTTGTCTTGAATTCCCCAAGTCCATTGATGCCCTCAGAGATTTGGACCCTGAGCACTAGAATGAAGCCTAGCCAGGGCTAAACAGTGGGGGAGGGAAGGTTGTGTTTGCTTTATCCAGGATGGGGGAGGGCTTACTGGAAAACCGAAAACAAAAGAGATTACCTACAAGAGTCCACTGAAGATAGAAGGCTGCCTCTTTGGGATGAAGCATAGACGAGACTTCTGAAAAGAAGTTGCTGGAGAAGAGCTGGGAGCTGTGGCCAAGGCTTGTCCAGTCCTGTATGATTTCCCTGACATATTATCACCTCTTTTTTCCTCTACCTAATTCGACTCTGTATCTTTACTTGTGTCAATCTCTGGTCCAGTGAAATATTCCTTTCATTAGCAAAAGGATATCTCACCATCCCTTCAGGTGGCCCATAACAAAATTTTTAAACACCTACATGAGGAAGAGACAAAAAGTCCAAACAGTTTCACTGTTCCAGAACAAAACCTGGCTGTCATTTGCTCACCTCCCACACTCTTCCCTGTATCTGGCCCACTTCCAACTGACAGAAACTAAAGAGAAAATAATCATATTCTACAGATAATATTCAAGCCACTTAGTATCACATCTTAGAAGCTTATGGCAGACCGGAAAGGATACATTTATATGTTAATACAAACCACAAAAGTAGCATCCTGCCATATCCCCAAGTCTCTATAAGGGCAACATTTATGTTAACACAGTACTAAAGTCTTCTGTAAGATTTATCTCATTAAAATAAGGAGTTTAGATATAGTCACTCCTGTTAGACTACTCTACAGATGAGCAAACTGTAACTTGAAGGTACAAATCTTGCCTAATGCCACAGAAACAGAAGCAAGTGATTAAGGCAGCGCTCGATTTCACTCTCCACAATTCCAAACTAAATTTTTGAACCGCTTCACTATACTGTAACTTGTTAAAATCTACTTCCTACACTTTCAGTATCTGAAAGCAGTATATTTAACAAAGAGGAGGAGGAAAGGAGGGAGAAGGGGAGAACTAAGTACCAACATGTACAAGGCGCTATGCTACCTCCCGGAACTACAAAGGATTAGGGAGAGTTCAAGTCTTATGGGTTCATAGACTCCAACAATTCGCCACTCTTTCTAGAGGGAAACTTTCTCTGGTCCACCAATCTCCATCTTTATGCTCTCTCAAAATTCTTGCTCACTTTCTCCACAATGCCTACCTTACTCAATCGGCCTCGCAATGCTATTGTATCTCCTCCTTTACTCAATCGGCCTCGCAATGCTATTGTATCTGATACTGTATGTGATTTAAAATTCATTTGTGTAAATTCTTTTGTTTGAATCGCTTCGAATATTAAGCTTACATTCAATAAATACAGAGAGGGTTGTGTTCTACTTTGTTTTAAGTGATCAGCTGTACATACAATACACTGTATATTGAGTATTAAGCAGAGTATAAAATTCAGTTTGACCGGGGCCTGGGGTGGGGGCGGGAATCTCAGGTGCAGAGAACCAGATTACTCTTATTTCTAGGTTTATAAGAAACTATCATCAGAAGGTCTCCTTTATTTTACTTAGAGAATGTGTATGTGTTACTGGTGGTAATCTAATTTTTGTGTGAGGCACACAAGCATTCGTTACTTTATTAATAAACGTAATCAACTCGATTTAAATCATTGCTATGAAAGAAATATGATCTATTACCAAACCAGAATTTATTACTTTTTGTATAGACCCTTAATATGCTACCTGTTGACTCACAGATGTAATTTTCTTTCATCTATAAAGAGAACATTATAAAATGATAAAATAGCAGAATAGTTAATATCAATAGAATAGAAACAATATTACTTAATATATATTATTTTTAGTCATACCAAAAAAAATCAAGTGACATTTATGTTACTTAACAAAGTTAACTAAAATATTTATGAAGTCACTGACAAAAAAAAAGCAACTCTCAATTTGGCAGATTAATTTAAGAGATTAAATATGTTCTTCCTTGTTGCAGTAAAAAAAAATAGATTTTTCTTAAGCATTTCAAAGATTAAGTGGTAATTTAGTATTCCACATGATCATTTCCCAGTAAGTAGAAATCTTATTTAAAAAATGTGTGCTTTTAAATTTTTTGTTCTGTTATAAATACATATTTCCACAGATAAAACAGGTTAATTTAAATGTTGGGCTAAGCAACAAACTCAAGTCCTCATTTTCCTCATTCTAGTCATTATTTTAGGCAAATAGGAATAATCAATCACCTTTGGGGATTTTTATACAAGAAATCTCTTTACTGAGGTGGGGAGTCACACCAAATGATGTCCAAAGCCCCACCCAAACCAGAGTTTCTTAATTAAGAACTCTGTTCACAGGTGTGCAGAACCCCAATCAAACTGATCAGCTTCATTATTTCCTATGTAAAGTCTATGGAATACTGTTAATATATTATAAAAATACAGTTTGAAAACTGAAAATAAAAAAAACTGTGTAACAGGAATTTCCAAATCTGTTAAGCATGGACTCTTCTTGATTAAATGACTTTCCTTAATATATCTGTGAAACTGAAGAGAAACTTTTGGAAAACCAATATAATTAAGCCTTAAAGAAGGCCTTGACAACTTTTTTCTTAATTTCTTCAAATTTTCTACATTAATGCTTCACGATGGAAGCACTCTATAGTCTGGCCTCACACCTTACTGCACTGCCTGTGGCTCCCAGCTGACCACGACTGAACTAACTGCCTGTTCCCACTGGGCCCATTCTTGCTTCTGCCATCTGCTCAGGCTACTTGCCACCCTCAGCCACCAACTATCCAGTGTTCAGTGTCAATTCAATACTTACTTTCTCCATGTACTGACATATTACACCTCAGTATTGTTCAACCTTATCCATCTTATGTAGAGCCCTACCCTTCCAACTCAGACCTACCTCTTCAGTATTTTCATCTGAAGCTTATAATTTACCTCCTGATCATATACTCTGTTAAATATGGACTATCTCGGTCTGAAGTTTTGTTTCCACAACTAGATGGTTAATTCTGCATCTGGGACTTCTTTATGTCTGGAAATTCTTGGTATTCGGTAAATACTTGATGGTTTATTGATGAAAATAAAACTACATTTATATGGACTTTTTTTTCTTCTTTGGTTTTTCCAAAAGAGTATTTGAATTTTTAACTGCTGTATGTGTTTAATGTTCCATTATTTTTATTCTTTAAAACTCAATTTTGTGTATCTACCCTTAAAAATGCCTCAGAAAACATCATTTACTAATTTCCTAATATGCAATGCCCTGTGGGTGTTATTAAAAATGTCAACTACATATGCTAATCACTCATATATTTTTCTTTATCTCTTCTTCATTGAGGAAAATTTGACACACTGTACACAAAACTAGGGCCGCCTGTGCTTCTAAAAATTGTTATTTATTATATAGTGCAAACATTAAAAAATAGTTTTGACCTTTTTTCTTTTTAAGATTTTATTTATTTTTAGAGAGAGAGAGAGAGAGAGAGAGAGAGAGAGAGAGAGGATGAGTGGGGGAGGGGCAGGGGAAGAGGAAGAGAGAGAATCTCAAGCAGATTCCATGCTGAGCGCAGAGCTCCACACAGGGCTCAATCTCACGACCCCGGAGTCACGACCTGAGCTGAAATGAAGAGTCCGAAGCTTAGCCAACTGAGCCACCCAGGCACCCCAGTTTTGCCTTTTTTCTGATTAGAAAAAATACAATGTGTATATTCTAAAACCCTCAAAGAATGCCTAGAAGTATAACTAAGAAAATTAAAACCACTTGAAAGAGTAGTAGCATGTCACCATATTTGGTATATGCCCTTTCATACATTCATAAACATATACAAAAGTATGAATTCCAGAAGCTACTCGTTAAGTCCTGGCTCCACACTTTCTATTGGTGTGACCTTGAGCTCCTTAGCCTCCTGATGCTTCTGTTTACTAATCTGTAAAATGGGGCCAATAATATTTACCCAGAGCAATGCAGTGATTATTAAATGAGATGATCAATATAAAAGCACTTAGCAAAGTATTTAACATATAGCAAATTTTCAATGGTATTACACAGTCGACCCTATGGGTTTGGACAGCATGGGTCCACTTACACACAGATTTTTTTTTTTTTAAGATTTTATTTATTTATTTGTCAGAGAGAGAGCAAGCGAGCAAGAGCACAAGCAGGAGGAGTGGCAGACAGAGGGAGAAGCAGGCGGGACTCAATCCCAGGACCCTGGGATCATGACCCAAGCCAAAGGCAGGCGCTTAACTGACTGAGCCACACCCAGGCATCCCCAGATTTTTTTCAATAAATACAATACAGTACATACAGTACATACATGTATTTTTCTTTTAAGATTTTAATAATTCTTTTTTCCTAGCTTACTTTAGTGTAATAATACACTATAAAATACATATAACATATAAAGTACCTGTTATTCGACTGTTATGTTATTAGTAAGGTTTCCAGTCAACAGAAGGCTATATTAGCAGTTAAGTTTTAGGGGAGTCAAAAGTCGAACGGATTTTTACTGGCACAGGGCATCGCTCCCCGTAACCTTATGTTGTTCAAGAGTCAACTGTATATCCCTGACAGAAATGCCATTTTGTAATCTACTTCCTTGAGTTGACAACGCTTCACAGACTTGCCCATCTATAAATTCAATAAGGTTTTGTTTTCAACAGCAGGCTTAATGTTCCTTCTATCACTGTATCATATTTATTTAACTATCTATTGGGCATTTTGGTTGCTTCACAATTTTTAATGACAACAATACCCTAGTGAACCTAACTGTAGCCAATTCTTTGCACATATTCATAATTATATCTTTGGAATAAATTCCTGGAAGTAAAACTTCTGGTCCAAAGCTTACTCACTTTTGAAATGTTTATGTAGAGTTCCACAGAAAAGTAGAAGTTTACAACATGCTTCAACAGTGCACATACATGCATATTTACCACCCTCCCCAAAAGCTGGTGAGACCATCTTTCTAATCATACGCAATCGAACAGCAGAAAAAATGGTTCTAATCTGTACTTCTTGGACTACTGGCAAGATTACACACCAATTCAGTGGTTTACTGGTCACTTCTAGGTCTTCTTTTGTGAAATCCCTGTTCAGGTCTTTTCCCATCTTTATACTGGGGCACCTGTTTTACTCTGGTTGAGAGATTTCTTCCTTCTAACTATGAAATTTTCATTGTCACATATATTACAAATAGTTTTTCCAGTTTATACCTTGTCATTTAAATTTGCCAAATATTTATTATAAAGATGGGCTTAATTTTTTTTAGTCAAACACATCTATTTCCAATTTATGATTTCTGGAGTTGGTGTCACTCTTTAGAAATTTCTCTTCCATACAGATTTATAAAAGGATTCCCCTAAATCTTCCTTTAGTACCTTTTCTATATTACTCTGATTCAGTTTTTATGAGGCAAAGTATTTAGGGAGATGTATTTGAAATCTTAGAGTACTATTTCTGAAAATATCTCAGGTTGGACAAAGCATAATGCCTAGCCAAACCACTGGATTAAGGATGATATAGAAGCGGTTTTATCTAGGCTTCCAGAGGAGAATACTATAAAAAAGGCACATCATATACGCTGGCTTCATATTTTTAGCAATTAATTTTTATCCCAATCCATATACCTCTGTTCTGCTTTCCAGGCCTATTTATCCCACAGCTTATTTCACATCTGTACTCAAATTACTTCCTCGGGGAAAATGGCCTCACAAGGTGCCTATTACAAAGCGCTCAGAATTTCTCCCTTTAATCTATAGTCGATCCCAGTTGGAAAGGATACATTCATTTTGTTAATTTGATTACCTGAACCATAGCAGAGATGACTATTTTTGATCCTTATTGCATGACACATAGATGGGTGCTCAAGGGACAGAGGGAAGTTCCCAATATAGCTTTTTGTCTTGTTAGTGTACATTTGTTTGTTTTTCTAACAAAAATATAAAGTCAAATTGAAGCCAAACAAAGCTGGAAGACAGTCCTGCTTTGGAAGTAATCAATCTTGCCCTCACACAGTTTTAGAAAAGCCAAAGAGGCTCATCATCATGCTAAAAATTCATTCCTGACGGGTTGAAAAGGAAATATATATATTTCATCCCAAAATGATCTGCTGAATTGTTATTTCAGTATCACTTCATGCTCTTAAAAACAGGTAAACATCAGCATCCTCTCAGATGCTCTGCAATTTCAAATTATACACAAATGAAATAAACATTTGATGTCTAAAACTGGTAATCGAAGAAGAGTAGTAATGCAAATCTGTATAGGGTTTGCAGTTTACAGAGTATTTTATAAACATTATTTTATTGACTATTCACAATTTTAGTGTAGGACAGAGATTTTAGAGTCAGGGAAGGAATTCAACCAGAATTAACAAACCTACTCAGTGGAAGAACTTGAACCCAGGATGCCTGCCGCCTGCCCAGGGTGCATATTAGCTGCCCCAGCATGGAGCCCAACCCCCACCTCCTGCCTCTCTGAAGGTTCCCTTCTTGATGCCCAGCATTCATCACCTCCTTAGGAACCATCTCGAAATGCATGGTCTCTAAACCTTCACAGACTGCACTCAGGCCGTGTTACCAATGTATTCTGTCAGTACTTAAATACTCCATGGTCTATTATTTTCCATTACTGGCAAATCTCTTTTTCTCCCACTTGTAGATAAATCCTTTGAAGAGATTGTTAGTTCTTCAAAGACAAAAGCTGTTCTTAACTTCCCACAGTGCCTAATCTAAGAGTTAAAAACTGATTGTTAATAAACTGTAACAGGGGGGTTATGTTCCCAAAAAATGAAAACAAGCTATTTTTAAAGGCCATGCCTGACACTACTTCAGACCTGGTGTCCCCACACCCACCTGCAGGCTCCCAGATCCACTCACAGGGCACACGTGCACACGTGTGCACGCACACACACAAACACACACACACACACGAACACGCCCAACAGAACACAGTGTTCCCAAAGTAGGCTGAAGGTTTTTAAACCTGACGAGGTGGCAATGTTTTTCCTCACCTAAGACCCGGGAGTGGCATCTGGAGGCTTTTCTTTACAAAACAGGGTTTTCACATTAGCTTCTGCCCCAGCAGGAGCTCCAGGGTGAGGCAGGAAGAGGCTAGGAAGGAAGACAAGTACTAAGCAGAGACAGCTGGGAAAGGGCCCTTTCACTCCCAATGATGAAATCCCCAAACTTCCATTGTTTTATCTTCCAGCATCATGGAATGTGAAAGAGTAAGTGGGTGAGGGAAGAGGAAGAGACAGTGCCTTCTCTCCCAAGACAAGACAGGTTTCATGTTGATGAATCTATAGCCCAAGTGTCAACTCTACCATGGGGTCTACTTTTACCTTTGTGACATGAGAGTAAAAGATGTTCATTTTCAAAACTCCGAACTATTTCCCAAAAGCAAACCTTCCACAAGCATCTGTGTTTCCCCTTCTATATCAAACGTGTCCTTCATATGTGTATATAAACATGGGTGGTTATATCTGCGACCCAACCTGGTATATTCACCTCGAGATGGATTTCCTTTCAACACATAAGAGTCACAATTAGACACGCTAGGCCTACTGCAAGCATCCATCTCTATAGCTGCAATTACACACAAGACATCCAGAGTCGTGGCAATTAAAACCCAATGGACACAGCAATTCACTGCACATGAAAATGCATCAGTTTCTGCTCTTAAGGTCATTTCCTAAGATGTATTTGCCAATATTTAACTCATTAACACGGAGGATCCCCATTTTTAGCGTTCTACTTACATTTTGCAACCTCACGCATTTTCTGGGTAATGAATAGATCATGTGGGCTCTAAGTTCCAACTAACGAGAGTAGACTCCCATTATGATAATGTTGAGAATTCATAACTTTGGAGAAGCCAACTTCAAGATGTTTCCATAAAGCGGAAAATGTGTAAACTAGTCATGGGTGAGGGATGACCTACAGATGGATTAACAGTCATGAATACTATCACTGCTGTTCTCTTTTCCTAAACAGAAACATAACTCTTTTATAGGCCATAGTTAAGCATAACCAAATGCAAAGCACAGATTCAGCACTATTATAACCTGGTGTTGGGGGCAGTGGATAAAAGGGTAGCACAAGGAAGCCTTATAGAGATGGAACCATTCTGTATCTTGACTGTGGTGACTGTTACATGAATACATGTGACGAAACTGCACAGAACTATACACATAAGCACATACAAATGAGTGCGGGTAAAAACTACAAGAATCTAAAGAAGCTCTGCAGATTGTACCTTGTCCTGGTTTTGATTCTGCAGTACGGTCATGCAAGATGTTACCACTGGGGGAAACTGGGTGAGAAGATATGAGATCATCCGGTATTGAGGGGGGACTGGAGGAGAATTCCTGTTAACTTACAACTACTTAAAAATAAATTTTTCAAAAAGAAAACCTGTTGGTTGCAAAATCTGTTTGCTATCTATCCATCCATCCACCCATCCATCCACCCATGCGTAAATACATACGTTTAGTCAGGCATGTATTCATTCAACCAACATTTACTAAGCACGTACTACTGCTTGGCATTGCTCTACATGCTGGGGCTATAAACACTAAAATGATTATATCCTTCGAGCTCTAGGAACTCACAGCTTAGATACCCACTACAAAAGCCATGTATAAAGGAAAGAGAAGATACAATTATGCTCCATGTGAAAAAGACACATAACAGCCTGTATTTGGTCCACATCATAGTCAAGCTTTACAGGAAAGCAAATGTATTTGCCAATCACCATTCTAGTCGCAAAATAAATGATTATGTATAAAATGGTCATATTAACCTAAGATGCACATCATTAAAAATCTCAACCCTTAAGAGAACTTTTTGCTGAAGGTCCTTCTATCTTAAGAGCAAAGAACACTGAGTTACAATACATTGACTACTTTCATAGGAGAGGGGGGTTGTGTTTGACCTCAAAAGCTCAATGTTTCTTTTAAATTCCTTTTTGAGATACATCTTTGAAATGTTATTAAAATTGTTCAAGGAAAATTTACAGCTTAAAGCATGTAAAACTGAGGAGTGATAGTCTCTCAGGGGAAATAAAAATGCTTGATATTAAAATTTAAACATCTATAACTAATGAAAGAACATTAACCTGGAACAGAGGTTACTATTTTTCAAAATACAGCTATTGCAGGTAGGGGGTGGTGCCTGGGTGGTGCAGTCGGTTGGGCATCGGACTTTTGGTTTCAGCTCACGTCGTGATCTCCAGGTCATGAGATCGAGCCCCACATGGTGCTCCGAGCTCAGCACAGAATCTGCTTGAGATTCTCTCTCCCTCTCCCTCTGCACCTCCCGCTCACTCACGCTCTCTCTCTCAAATAAATAAATCTTAAAAAAAAAAAAAACAAAAAACCATGGATTCGCTTCATATGTTATGTGTTTCCTTGGAAAAGTTTTATAAAAGTAAACAACTTCATTTTAAGTTAATATGATCTTTTATTTAAGAGACTTTCTCTTTGATTCTGATTAATTTTGAATTAACAGTATCTCAACACTTTTTTTTTTTCACTCAACACTTTAATTTTCATTTATCCAGTCTCTCTGTCAAGCTGGTCTAATCAGATCTTTGGGTTCCCTCATAATTCTGATATTATATCTGAAAAATGCTACATAAGAAAACATAATTCTGTAAAAAGTTTAAAAATAAATGACACTACCAATATGCTTTAGCCTTAATATTTATTACAAAGTATTACTTTTGGAAATAGGCAAAAATTAAGATAAAGGACTAATGTAGGTTTCAAAAACATAATACAATTAGGATAAAGATGAAAATTCTACATATATTTTTAGCCTTAGCTTGGATGACTACTGGACTCAAGAGGGGAGGCAAAAATGGAAATACTACTACCATAAAACTGTTGGTTTACCCCCAGCACCACCCTGCAATGCCCCAAAATTTTCACACAGGACCTACTGTCCATAAATTCAATATAAAATTGTGCCTTACCTAAACTGTCATTGTATAAAGTATGTAGTATGGCTTGTACAAAAACCACACTCGTCAATGTCAAAACCCAAGTGTGGTGTTGAGCAGACATTCTGGTTGAAAGAATTAAACTACAGGTATCATATATTAAAATACATAAATGGTAAACCAGACATACAGGTTCCTTAACTCAAACTCTGGCTAATAAACAGCCATTAAAAGATCATGTCTCTGAAAACTTAATCTGTCACAGACTACGGGAACAATTCATCACTTTACACTTATATTTTTTTGAGTCTACTAAGTACCAGTCATAGTGCCCAGTGCTAAAACTTCAACAGGTCGTCCATAGTCGACAGGTTTCATGCCATCACAGAGAATACCTCTGAGGAAAAGAGAAAGGGGTGCTTCATGCTGCCTGCATATGGAATACAGAACTGGGCAATCTGGACCACTCACCACTACTAAAAAACACTGATGCCCTGAGTGGATGCCCTGGATGCTGACATCCCAGATCAGGTCATAAGATTCTAGAGGCCCCAAGAGCCTCCCTCCAGCCAAGAACAGTTTCAGGAATGAAATCGACTCCCAATACTATAAACTCAGTGCCAATATCAGTATTCCTAAAACTTCTCTCCCTTATTTTCAAACCACTTAAGCCTGAAGAAGAGACTCCCTGAGTACCTCATCTAGATACACGGACTGCACTACATAACAAAGCTATGGTTATTAATAGACATTTTCTCCACAATTTCTTTTGAGCTGTCCTCTCTCCTTAAACACACCCTATATATAATATTAAGTCATACAACCCAGGTTTTCAATAGCTGAGATAGTCAAAAAATGTTTATGCCAATTATCAGAATAATCATTGCCTCAGAAAAGCAGACTAGAACAAAAAGCAGCTCTTCTGATTTCCCTCCACCGTCTCCAAAATCTCCTGGACTTAAAAGCTTGACATCACCCCTGACCTCTCCTCGTCCACCCAGACCTTTCCCATTCTACTAGCTGCCAAGTCTTATAGGTTCTGAGAATGACTCTCAAGCTGAGCCCTCCTTTTCTATTTGCGCTGTCACCACATCCAGAATGGCATTAAATACAGCCCCCAATATAACCTAAACCACATCTCGAAAATTATTCCCTAACATGTCCACATCTTACCCAGCAACCATACTCGTACTACTTTTACACACCTTTCCTCCTTAGCACCTTTGCTCACTGCTCCTCCCACCTCAACTACCTAAAGACATCCCATCTTTACACCTGAGTTCTAATGCAACCTCCTCAAAGAAACCTAACTCCACCATCTCTGAACCCCCACAACAGGCCTTGTACTGTTCATATGCCTTGTGGCGCAGTTACTCGCGTAACTCTCTATTATGGAAGTATTTATGTAAGGAGAAGACTGACCTTGTCCCACCCAGTTCAAGGATGTATCTTTTTTTTTTTTGAGTACTGTGCCTCAGATGGGACACTATACACAGGAGATAATAAACAGTTATCAGATGGAACGGACCTTGAACGTTCATGGTAAGATACTGACTTATTCTCAAATTCAAGCACTGTGTAAACGTGGCTAAAGTTCTGATGAGTAGAAGGATAAGAACGTTAGTAGTTCAGCTGATGACCGCAACTGTTATTTCCTAATATTTATTATCAAATTCACCAGTATCCAATGCTCAACTTCATAAAAAAGGAACAAAAAATCAAAGATATGGCAATGAAATTCCCCAGATCACTGACTGACTTACACACATACACATACCCTGAAAGTGGGGTAAGGGAGACCCCAGGACAATATAGTAACGTTTTTCAGCATAATGCCTGGAGTCAGAATGCCTTGGTCTGATCTTGCCTCCATATTTGTTATTTTGTGAATATATGCAAAGTATATAAATTTTCTGCACCTTAATTTCAACATATGCAAAATAAAGATCAGGGTGCCTGGCTGGCTCAGTCGGTAGAGCAAGCAGCTCTTGATCTTGGGGTTTTAAGTACTAGCCCCACGTTGGCTATAGAGATTACTTAATAAAATCTCTTTGGGGTGCCTGGGTGGCTCAGTTGTTAAGCGTCTGCCTTCAGCTCAGGTCATGATCCCAGAGTCCTGGGATCGAGCTCCGCATCGGGCTCCCTGCTCAGCGGGAAGCCTGCTTCTCCCTCTCCCACTCTCCCTGCTTATGTTCCCTCTCTCACTGTGTCTCTTGTCAAATAAATAAATAAAATCTTAAAAAAAAAAAATAAATAAAATCTTTAAAAAAAAAAAATAGGGGCGCCTGGGTGGCTCAGTCGATTAACGGTCTGCCTTGGGCTCAGTTAGTGGTCCCAGGGTCCTGGGAAGGAGTCCCATGCCAACATCAGGCTCCCTGCTCAGCAGGAAGTCTGTTTCTCCCCCTGCCCCTCCCCTGCTTGTGCTCACTCTCACTCACTCTCCCTCTCAAATAAATAAATAAAATCTTTAAAATAACAATAATAAAGATTATGACATTGTATCTTCTTCATATAAAACATGTATGTGCTAAGTTAGTGCTATACAAGTGTTTGCTATTGTTAGTTTCTGTAACACGATGGTTTATACCATTAAGTAATAACTTACTTCAATATTGAGAATGAGGTTATCTACTGGCTAATTCTTAATAGATAGGCTCTCATGTGCAATTAGCAGCATGAGGACCCAATCTTGAAAAGGGTTCTGGACTGGTAGCATCTCTCCCTGCCAGGCAGTATTCCATGTTGTTACTGTAACAATGATATCAAAAGGTCAGGGGGTCCCACAGATTCCAAAGAAGCAAACCCAGGATAGGATCTCTGTTTTGATTCAGCTACGTTGAACAATGTTGGGGTTATATGAATCCTACTTACAGCCAGAGTCTGAATTGACTAAAAGACTTAATGGATTGCTGAGTCTTAACATCAATTAAGTTAGACCTGATAAGTATGTCCAAAAGAGTAATAAAATAATTCTGAAGGACCTCATAAATATGTAACATTAAATATTTGCAATGTGTCATTCAATCAAACAGATAAGATCTGTGCTTCACAGAACAGGAACTCATAAAGCATTTAAATGAATATGAGAAAAGCATTAACTGAGGCACAAATTAAAACTGAGACAGCACAATGTGATCTCCACTGGTAGAAAGACTTTCTAGTACATAGATATCTCAGGAGACATGGCGAAGTAAGAAGAAATAGAGTAAAATATGAATGTGAGATTCAAGAAAGCAGCAAAGACTGGTAAGGATCTTTCTCAAGATCATCCAAATACAAAAAAAAAAAAAAAAAAAAAGGAAGAAAGGTAAATAAGATTCCATGCATGATAAGTAACATCTGACAGATTGACTGAAAAACCTTTCCACAAGGTTAAACTGAGATTTCCTTCATGAAATATTATTTTTTCATTAAGTCTATAAACTTGAAAGATTGGATGAAATAAGGGTCTAGTGCTGCTCAAGTTTTTCTAATTATCCCACTAATGGCCAGAAGGAAAATAAAATTAAGACCCTCGTCTTTTGACAGATTAAACCATTTCAAACATCAAAAATTAATGCACTCAAATGCTTCAAAAGAATAGAATATGTTTAGTGCTGGCTAAATATGGGTATGGGAAAGGACAAGGAAAAGATAATTCACAGAAGCCTGATCAAGGGCCATTCTGTGATGGCACAGGAGCAATGAAACCAAGACAACTCCAAAAATCATTCCGACTTCCTATAAACACATGGCAGTCCCCGCTGGAAACATCAACATTGACCTGTGTGTGTGCGTGCGTGCGTGTGTGTGTACACACTCTCTCGGCTTTCATAATAGTTTCAGTGATTCTTGATATTTACTAAAATACAGTAAATTCAGATTATACAATTATCTTGGTCCTCAACCAGGACAACTAGCAAAATCTACCAAGCTCCCATTTCTAAACAGCATTGATTGATTAATGCAAAGAAACAAAAGCAGTATACACTGTAAAAGACATGGTGCGTTTAGATTTTTCTTTTTTAAAAAAAGATTTTATATATTTGAGAGAGAGAGACTCTGAGAGAGCACGAGGGGAGGGGGGGCAGAGGAAGAAGGACAAGCAGACTCCCCGCTGAGCAGGGAGCCTGATACAGGGCTCCATCCCAGGACCCTGGGACCATGACCTGAACCGAAGGCAGACGCTTAACCGACTGAGCCACCCAGGCACCCCAGGTTTAGATTTTTCTCTTGGGAAGAATTCCCTGAGGAAGGTTTGTATTTCTCTATTCAAGGCAATATTGCTGTCTTCAGTAAAGACTAAAATTGTAAAAACTGGGCAATGGATCGAGTTATAATAAATCTGGCAAGTCCTCACAGCAATTGCTGTTTAGGCTGAAGGAGAGAGTGAGAGAACATTATATCCATCAAACACTGCTTAAGGATTCTATGTTTACAATCTTGTAAGGAATTTTGTGTCTATTCTTATTTCAATATACAATACTTTTTAGCAGATCATATTTCATTTCTGTGCCTTTTTGGCAAACTGGGAAGAAAAAAAAAAAAGATGTGGTCAATAAATGAGTAACTTCTCCAGTCAGAACATTAATAAAAAACTTCTTATACTTTGCCCTTAGATAAATGACTCATCAGAGTGCCCAGGAAAATAAACCACCTCACAAAAAGATCAGTGAGCGAGAAAAACCTATCAGTCCCCAAACTGCAGAGGAACGAAAGGAAAACTACCCAGAAATAAGGCCTCTGGCTCCACAGTCTGACCACAACCACTTCTGCCCTCTGCACTCACCGGCAGTGCTATCTGGGACCTCTAGTTCTGTAGCTGTACAATGGGATCACTGAAAACCTGCTTTGCAACTTCTCACCAGCACCAAGCACAACAAGCACCCAGATCTTCATTTTTAAAACCATTCTCCGATAACAGGTCATCAGATACAAGGAAATTCAGACAAACTGTCACAGCCAAGAGAAGCCAAAGAGACATGCCCACAATACGTAGTGTGGGATGCTAGAGAGAATCCTGGAACAGAAAAGGGACAGTGGGTAAAAACTGAAGACATGTGAATCAGGTATGGACTTCAGATCAATAAAAGTGTATCGATATTGGTTCATTAACTGTAACAACTATACCATACTAATGTAAAATGCTAGTAATAAATAGGGAGAAGTGGGTGTGAGGCATGTGAGAATTCTATCTTCACAATTTTCTATAAATCGAAAACATAAAAAAATAAAATAAAATAAATAAGTTTATTTTTAAAAACGCCTACCTCACCTAAACAAGGCTAAATTTTTTTAAGAGTTTATGGAAGGAGAATTATTATTCAAGGGATATAAGGTTACAGTTACACAAGATTAGTAAATTCTGGACATCTTACACTATAGTCATATAGTTAACAATATGGTGTGCTGTACAACAATACAGTGTAGTTAGCAATACAATTAAAAATTTGTTGAAAGGGTAGAGCTCATTTTAAGTGTTCTTACCACAAAGGGAGGGGAAAAAAAGCAGAGGGACACAATCTCTTGGAAGTGACAGATATGTTTATTACAGTGATTAAAAGGTGATGGTATCTGAACAGACATTTTTCCAAAGAAGACATCCAAATGGCCAAGAGACACATGAAAAAGTGCTCAATATCGCTCGGCATCAGGGAAATCCAAATCAAAACCTCAATGAGATACCACCTCACACCAGTCAGAATGGCTAAAATTAACAAGTCAGGAAATGACAGATGTTGGCGGGGATGCGGAGAAAGGGGAACCCTCCTACACTGTTGGTGGGAATGCAAGCTGGTGCAGCCACTCTGGAAAACTGTATGGAGGTTCCTCAAAAAGTTGAAAATAGAGCTACCATATGATCCAGCAATTGCACTACTGGGTATTTACCCCAAAGATACAAAAGTAGGGATCCGAAGGGGTACGTGCACCCCGATGTTTATAGCATCAATGTCCACAATAGCCAAACTGTGGAAAGAGCCAAGATGTCCATCGACAGATGAATGGATAAAGAAGATGTGGTATATATATACAATGGAATATTATGCAGCCATCAAAAGGAATGAGATCTTGCCATTTGCAACGACGTGGATGGAACTGGAGGGTATTATGTTGAGTGAAATAAGTCAAACAGAGAAAGACATGTATCATATGATCTCACTGATATGAGGAATTCTTAATCTCAGGAAACAAACTGAGGGTTGCTGGAGTGGGGGGTGGGGTGGGAAGGATGGGGTGACTGGGTGATAGACACTGGGGAGGGTATGTGCTCTGGTAAGCGCTGTGAATTGTGCAAGACTGTTGAATCTCAGATCTGTACCTCTGAAACAAATAATGCAATATATGTTAAGAAAAAAAAAGAAGAAGAAGAAGAAGGTAGCGGGAGGGGAAGAATGAAGCGGGGGAAATCGGAGGGGTAGACGAACCACGAGAGACGATGGACTCTGAAAAACAAACAGGGTTCTAGAGGGGAGGGGGGTGGGAGGATGGGTTAGCCTGGTGGTGGGTATTGAGGAGGGCACATTCTGCATGGAGCACTGGGTGTTATGCACAAACAATGAATCATGGAACACTTCATCTAAAACTAATGATGTAATGTATGGGGATTAACATAAGAATAAAAAAAATAAATCTAAAAAAAAAATAAAATAAAAGGTGATGGTATCGTGGGTGGATGCAGATGTTCAAACTCATCAAATTATTATTTACAGTTTTTTTATATATTATTTCAATAAAGGTATGAAAGTTTATGGAAGTACTTAGTTTGTTCACAGGCTGCAATACCTCTTTTTAAAAATGTATTTAAAAAAATAAATCTACTTCCCCATTTGTTTTGCAAAAGCAACAACCTACTCCATTTTATTTTGAAGGGCTCTGAGAGATTTGTTTCCCCCCTTGAAGAAAGAACTAGGGTGACACTGGAAAGGTCCTTCAGAGAGGCTCAGAGGAGAAAAAGACGTGTTATACGTAAGAAATTACAAATTGGAAATGGATCCTGTCAGGATGTTCACTTCTTGACTATGGTTGAGACCCTTTGCAGAGATACACTGTAACCACTCTAACAAGGAATGTTTCATTATCACTAACAGAAATGATCTCTATTTAGAAAACACTATTACCGCAGATATTGTCATCTGATTATCTTACTACTATATTTCTACATAGGCAAAGAATACACTTACATTCCCCTGCTACACAATTATAGGTATTAATTTTATTTTTTTATCTCTTTACTGTCATTGATTCTCCTGTAAGTTATTTAAACATTCTTCACCTTCTTTGGAAAGAACTACTGAAAAACAGAAAAAAAAACACAAGAAATTAACATACATATTAGTTCAGAAAATCACAGCTATATGAAGCTTAACTGTATATAATGCAACTAGACATACACTTATCTTCCCAGCATCTTTTCAGAATCAGCTCTTCTTCATCCCAGAAAAATCCCACTTAGTCCACGTGTCTGGGTAAGAATGTCCCCTCCCCTCCAGCCCAGGAGTGGGCATCTGACCCTGGTCTAACCCATCTGAATACTCTCCCCCTGGTCACCTTGATTGATTTAGGGAATGGACGACCAGGCTAACTATTATCAGAAAAACTGCTTGCTCGTCTTCTAAGAATATAAAATGTCTATAAAAGAGGCAACCAGCAGCCATACTGTGGCCATATCTGAGAATAAAGCAAGCAGAAGCAACAAACCTAAAAAGTGAATAGAGAAACAGAGTACCAATGACATAATTTGAACTGCTGCATAAGTCAGTACTTAAAAACAGCTTCACCTCTTAGATGAACCCATTCCATAAGCCAATAAACCATGAATCGGTCTTTGATTAGGCGTCTGAGTTGAGCTATCAGTTGGGATTGGATACAGCTGCAAGGGTCGGCAAACTTAAAGGACAGTGGCTTAGGCAGGCCTGTAGTCTCCGTCTCTGACATACAGAATGCAAAGTCAGGCACAGTCAACCACTGGACCAGAGGCTCTGCTCCCCTAAGTCCTATAGAAACCATGCACACGGCAGCTCACAGCATTCCCCCCTCCTAGAGCTGGACTTCATCTTATTGGTTTACTAGGACAGATAGACCTCCAGCCATCATATCTACCTACACTCCACGAAACAGAAATAAAGAAAGGATGAAGAGGCGGAGCAAAGAGAATGCACTAGGTGACCTTAAAGGTAGGCTTGTAGAAGCTTACATCCACTTATATCTCACTGGCTGGAACTCACCTGGCTACACATAAAGGCTAGAAAATGTCATCTTTACTTTGGGCAGTCAGGCACACAAGGAAAAATTCCATTATCATAGGAGGAGGAAAGAACAGATATTGCGGGACAATCGGCCTCTGCCACGGCTGCGTATCTATAATTTCCAACCAAAACAGAGCACACAAATCCAATGGCTACACAATAGGTATTCTTTCAATGATTGTATTTTTTTTAAAAAGGGAGTGAGAGAAACTTTAAGGCATCAAATCACTGTAGTACTTAAGTTCTGGAAACCCCACACAACAATGATGCACAATTAGAGTCCAGCAATATTAACATCTAATTTCACATTTTGGAAAATTAAAATTCTTGGAGTAGAGCTTTATCATGTGGCCCAAAGTTGTTAACATAAAGATATAAATTCAGTGAGGATTAAAATCTAGACCATATAAAGAAATTCTCCAAAGAAAAAGATCAGAAACTCAATAGAAAAACCTGGTAAAACATACGGATAAATGATTGGCAGAAAGGGAAACTCAAATGACCAAGAAGAATATGACTTTTGGGTAAAGAAAAAGCAGACTGATCATACACATTGACTTTCGCTCTCTTCACAATTCAAATAAAATGAGAGGGAATAGATTTTTCTTTAGGCATAGAATGTGAGATGAGTCAATAACTGGAAAAAAAAAGTTGGAAAGGCAAAAAGCAGATGGAAGAAAGGTAAATGATTTAGCAGACCCTAGAAAGCTGAATAAAACTAAGCCAATTGAGAGGAAAACCGAGAAGCAATATGACTTACCCAAAAAAAACCTTCCATAATCTGGGAAGCTGTCAGCTCCATATGACTCTGGAAATGGGGGTAAGATATAGCTAAAACAAGGGAGACTGGTTGACAGTCTCTCTAAGAATTTGTTAGATCTCCAGATACACTACCTTAGTGAACACAGATGTCTACCCTTCCCAATCCTGGAAGACTAGCAGTTTATTCCCTGTATAAAGTAAAACCTGGGGCCTCTCCTGAGAGATCAGGGAGACCATGTGGATGAAGGAATCACAGAGAAAACAGAGTGAAAGAGGGAACAGTGTGTTAAGATGTCCAGTTTTCTTCTTACTCAGGGCACAAACCACATGCCTGGCCTATACCTGTCAGCAGGAGTCTGGAAGGTCTTTCTGTAGAGAACCTAATTAGCCCTAGAATCAAGCCTAAAGATATTTCCTGCCCTAAAGGGTTCAAAAATAGTAGCCCAGCTGGTGACTGCTGAGATGCTCACAGACCAGCTCAGAACATCCAGGAATCTACTGAGTGCTCCAACCAGAGATTACAGAGATTATTAATGCACTCAAAAAACAAGAAGAGGGTGTCATTTTAAAAGGATTACTGTAAGAACAAAAACAATAAAAAATGTTTTAGAAATTAAAAATACGGTAGTAAAGGTACGCCTGGGTAGCTCAGTGGGTTAAGCATCTGCCTTCAGCTCAGGTCATGATCCCAGGGTCCTGGGATCGAGTCCCATATGGTGCTCCTTGCTCAGCGGGGAGCCTGCTTCTCCCTCTGCCTGCCTCTGTCTCTCTCTTTGACAAATAAATAAAATCTTTAAATAAATAAATAAATAAAAATATGGTAGTGAAAAACTGAGATTGGGACGCCGGGGTGGCTCAGTTGGTCAAGTGTCTGACTCTTCGTTTCAGCTCAAGTCATGATCTCAGGGTCATGGGATCGAGCTCCTCGTCAGGCTCTGTGCTCAGTGCCGAGTCTGCTTTTCCCTCTTCCTCTGCCCCCCCCCCCAACTCGCTCTCTTTCTCTAAAATAAATATACTTTTAAAAAGTGAGATAATAAAACTATAGGAAGACTATGAAGACAATCTTTCAGAAAGTCGAACAAAAGACGGAAAACAGGAGCAAAATAATAAGAACATTGGCATTTCATCCCAGAATATCCGGCATCGGAATATGGGAGTTAAAAAGAAAACAAAAAATGGAGCTGAGGACAGCATCAACCAAACAGAGACACCCCCACCCCGCCGCTCCCCACTTTCATTCCCTTACTTCAAGAACTGAATAGATGATGAAAATAAATTTTGAGATGGTACTCTTTGGAGGAAACAGTCCCTTGGATCCTCAGATATGTCCCTACCTGCCTGCTTGCTACCTGAACCCAGGAAATGAATGAATTTGGATAACAAGAGATTTCTGTATTAGAAAAAAAAAAAAGTCTCTAAAACAAGGGTTTACATTTTATCATTTACAAAATGATAGGGCCAGCTGAGTACCCTGCAAAACTTGATGAGAAGAGACCACATAAAGGCACATCATTGAGAAATTCAGAATGTTTGGAACAAGAACACTTGTTCGCGTATTACAAGATTTCAGAGACCGAAAACTGAAGAGTCAAGGGAGAAAAGGTCATTAACAAAAGTACTGGGAATCATAATGTCATCCAAACAGAAGGTAGCATGGAGGAATACCTTTAAAATCCCAAAGGAAAATTATTTTCAATCCTGAATTCTAGACCCAATTATACTATCCATGAAGTATAAAGGTGAAGATATTCTTAACATGCTAGATGTCAAACATTTACCTCTCCTACAACCTTGCTCCTCGAGGAGGAGGATATGCATAGGAAAGAAGGGAGTAAACAAAGGAGGAGGAAGGGTGAGAGAAGGAGACAGAGGGCACAAGGAGGGGAAAGGATGATAGCGGGACTCCAGGATGAGAGCTGTGCACAAAACAGAGCGGGGCTGAAGGCCCCAAGAAGGACCTGACACAACTTTTTCATGGCTTGGAATGCACAGGGAAAAGTCGGGGATTTAAGCAGGAATGAGAATGTTCAAAACTCAACAACCAACCAACCAAAAAAAAAACCAGACAATAAAATTTACAGGAAAGGAAAAGTAATCATTGTACACAGCACAGCTGTGAGTAGACCTCCATAAGTATGAGGTGAACATTTAATACTGATCTAATCAATGTTGGAACAGCGAGGTTGGAGAGACAGAGAAGCTGTTTGTTTGGCTGGGGTCATGGGTAGGGAAAGAGCTAACTCCTCATACTGCACATGGGCAAGTCCACAGAGAAGGGTTAACGCTAAAGGAAATAGAAAGAAATAGCAACCTATACAAGTTATTTAGAGATACGATGCTTAAAAATCAAAAGAACCTGAAAAACAGTTGAGAAAAATTCGTCAGAGGATGGAAAAACAGGGGGGGAGAAAACAAGCAAAGAATTGCTGCTTTTTCTTCACAAGCTCTGTTGGTCAATTTGACTGTTTAAACTATGTGCATACAAAATTGTGAAGAACATCAAAACTGAAAGACAAAATGAAGAGGATTTCTGACAGAAGCAGGAGGGCATTCCACGTGCAGAAATGCACAGTGAGGAGACCTAACATGTATCAGCCATGGGGAGCTGTGGGGGTCAAGACCAAAAATACACTCTGAAACCAACCACAGTGTGTGGGGGGGTGCAACTTACACAAGAAGAGCTTATACCAAAGAGGATGTGAACTGAACCCATTAGAGATTTTGAGCAGAGAACCCATGTGACAATTTTAAGAGGATGAATCTTAGCAAGCAGGGGAAGTTGGGGAGTGAGAGGCAGAGACTCCAGTCAGAATGATATTTCAACAGTTCAAGTAAGAATTAATAAGGGTCTGAATTTCCATAACAGCAAGGGATATTATAATGAGGGGGAGAGAGTGAGGGGAGACATTAAAACTCACCAGAAATCAAGTAAATACACATCAAAATAACAGGATATTACTTTATACCTATCAGGATGATGACAATTAGAGAGGAGAATAATACCAAGTTCGGGCAGTGGTTTGGGGAAAGGGAAAACTTTACAGACAGCTGGTAGGTATTTAAACTAGCACAGCAATTACGGAAAAAATAAAAATAAAAATACAGCAGTGATTAGTGACATGAAGTATGTTTATGCCCTGCATGATCAGGCATCTCCACTCAAGGACACATTTTTGGAAATGTTTAAGGCAACACTGTAGTATTGGGACTTAAAGACATTCAAGATTGCCATGAGGGAATGGAAAAATAAATTGTGGTTTGTGAATGTTACAGAATACTACATAGAAGTGAGAGCTAATAGCAACATAGATAGAACTTAAGGTACAGTATTGGGAGAAAACAGTAAGAAAAAGAAATGAGTTGTATAGCATAGAACAACTTATAAAGACTAAGCACACACAGTTACAAACACCATGGATGACTCTGCAAGGTTTCCTACATATCAAGGGACATATTTCAGGGACCTGTGGAAGTGTGCTTGGCTGGTGGTGAGGAGCAGGGCAGAAAACGGAAAGAGGAGTGGAAGTGGGGACTGAAGAAAAAGCAAGAGGAATGAGCAAAACAGGAGAGGAGCCTTCGGGTACCAGGAATGCAAGGGAAGCATGGACTGAGGAGTAGGATGGACTCAACGGTCATCAGAAGATCAAAAGCACCATCATGACTCACACCAAACCGACCCTACCCACCCCCAAAAAAGAGAGAAAGACAGACAGACAGAATTGGGATCAAGTAGAGAGAAGAAGAAGTGAGGCCAAATATAAAAGAAAAGAGAATTTGGAATAAGACGATAAGGATTCCATGTCTGGCTCCCAAACCTTCTGTTTGACTCATAATGAATTACTGTACATTTTTATGCCTCCATTTCCTTATGTGTTAAAAAAGGAAGATGCAGTCACTTCTCAGAGTAACTATGAGGATTAAACTAGATCAGAAACATGGTACACACTGTTTAAGTCCTTCTAGGATACAGTGCCACACATGGTATTCGCATGGTTTGCCTACCCGCTGCCCATTGGGTAATTCTGAGAATTGTATCTTTGAATCAATTATTTCAAGCTGGTTTTTTTAACTTTGCTGCTAGCCCCACTCTTGAGAAGACTATTAATAAAAATAAGTTTTTTGACACTCCATGGAAAGGAAATGGCAATGGGGCCATCTATCAAAGCTGAGAATCAAGTTACCAGCCAAGGAAGCAGGCTATCTACCCTGCCCAATACCATGCTCCACCATCTTGACCAGATCACAACACACACTATTCAAAGGAAGAATTCTTCCCCTGAAGCAAGTTTCCATTCCAGCTTCCAAAGTTTTAAAGTGAATGCCACTTGGACATCACAGCCATGAGTAACGAATGAGGCAGAATCAAATGTGCCACCTCTAGATAAAGTCACCCTGCCTGGTGTCTGTCCTTTTCTTCCATTACCACAGCTGAGATGAAAGTTGGAGGGCAACTGGATTTCCCTCCCTTGCATGTGCTCTGCTTCTTTCTGCCTCATAAACTACCAAATATACTCCACTTCCTGGCTCTAGGCCCTTCCTCATCATCTCTGCCAATCGATAGTCTTGCTTTCCCTCTAAAACCTCCAGAGTCTTCCCTGGCTGCCTTATACTCTACATCCACCACAGCCACACCAGCAATCATTAAGAAAGCACATGTAGATCGACTTAAACCTAAACAGGAGAAAGCCCTTGTATCAAGCAGGAAACTCTAATATCTAGATTTTTTTTTTTTTTGGACATATGTTTACAATGAGCAAACCTGCTCTAATAAACTGAAATACCTAAAATAATTAAAGATGACGTATCAAAGCACACTTCCTATATAAGCTATTAAATATTTATAGAGAAAAATATTTTCATTGGCCATTTGTGGTGAAAAACCGACCATATTTAAACATACTTTATTTACATTTAGTACATATTCCTTGTAATAGATAGAACTCTCAGCTTTCCGTGAAATCCTAAGAATCACGGATGGCAAGAAATACCACCTACCACTATCAGTACTACTACCTACTACTGCTAATAATAATATAATAATAGACAAGGACTACTGTGTATCGGGCATTAAATCCTTCCCATGTTTTAATTCATTTAATGTTCTCCACAATCCTACAAGGTAGGGCTACCATCCCTATTTCACAGATGAGACAACTAAAGCACAGAGAAGGAAAGACTGCCCAAAGTCACAAGCTGAGCAAACAGTGGGACAGGATGCGAACCCATGCAGTCAGAGGCTGGTGCTGCTCACCGTTCAACGTCCTGCCTCCACTGGCTTTGGGAACAGCCGGAACAATGCTTTATAAAAAGTGGAGGTGACACACCTGGGTATTGGACCTTGCACACAACAGATGTGCCATAAGTAAAACGAATGGTTGTAAAGCTTAAAATGATCACATAAATCTCTTTGGACGAGAAAACACGTTAAAAATATTGCTTAGAATTGTATCAGTTCATTGTTGAGAGGGAAAACGACGTGGAGGAAAAAGAGAAAACCTTTTGGCAGGTCTGTATTTTGGTCAGGATGAAGGGTAAAATGGGACTTAGAAACTCATATTCATTGAGAAACTGGAGATAAATTCACTTTGTAGGACTAATGGGTATAGAATGTTGCTATGAACATTTATTTTTTTTTTTTAAGATTTTATTTATTTATTTATAGGACAGAGAGAGACACAGCTAGAGAGGGAACACAAGCAGGGGAAGTGGGAGAGGGAGAAGCAGGCTTCCCGCCGAGCAGGGAGCCTGATGTGGGGCTCGATCCTAGGATCCTGGGATCATGACCTGAGCTGAAAGCAGACGCTTAACGACTGAGCCACCCAGGCGCCCCTGCTATGAACATTTAAAGGCTTATTTATTACTTATAAGAAATTTGAGTCATAAATTTTTTTTATAAAATCCCAATCCCAGTAAACTTTCCCATGTATTCCATCATATAAAATATGATTAAGGTATGCTGAATTTGAAACCACTCCCATATTATCTTCAAGAGGTATTTCAGACTACTCACAACATCAAAATTCTTAGACCAAAATGGGTTAAAAACAAAACCTATAAAGTTGACCCCTAACTCCAAAAATTAAAAACCACCAGGCTAGTCAAAACAACTAGGACAATTCATGAAGAGAATTCAAAACAACTACTTCGGTGTGATCATTTAAACTTCTAGATGCTTTGGCCCAAGATAATTTATACGTGATACAGAGTATTTCTTAAAACACTAAGGGCACTATCGTCAGGAGCTGGACTTTCTCACCGGCAACTGAAGTCCCACAAAGAGTCACACTCAGGGACATCTGCATCACCTCCTTTGCAGTGGGGGGAGCCCAGACCTGACGCTGACAGGGAGGCTGGCAAGGAAGGGCAGGGAACGGATACTGGGTGTTAAGATGACAGAACACAAAGGAACTTTGAAATTAACAAGCTCAAACTAAGGAGAAAACCACCCATGACTTACCCAGGGGCACACAGCTAATGGGAGACAGCTTCAAGATCAGAGCCCCAGTATCCCTGCCATACCCATTCTCTCAGCTGTGTGGCCTCCCCGTTCACGTAATTTTTTGATGTTCTGAACATATTAGTGCGCCTACATACTTTACTGACTGCATTAACATCAGGGGCTTTCAGCCACTGGAGAGTACTTTCCATTCTTGATAGAACTGCTTTTTTTCCCCATTTCTCAAAACAAAAACAAAAGGAATAGGCCTATGATCTTATTGAGAAAAATGACTCATAAAGTTAAACATTTTCAATGCACATCCATCCTAATTAAAAATTAGTGAGCAAAGATTTGAGGTTAAAGAAAATTAAAAGCCCATTCTAATATTATACTTTGTATTTACAAATAGCATTTATACCAAAGCATCCTGACATCCCTATGAAGCAAGTGGGGAATAATTATAATAATTAACATCTTACGGAAAGGAAAGTTAAGACAAAGAGAAGTTAAATTTCTTGCTCAAGAGCATCTAGCAGAATGGGCAACAGTGAATAAGACATCTCAAGTCCCAGGATACCAGCCATTGACAACATTACTAAATATTTAAAAAGCAACAGAAAAATCATGTTAAGAAAAACTACCAAAGGCTAGTTAACTTGAAGTTTTAATAAGTCAAATTCTGCCCTTTACTTTCCCACCAAAACGCCTTGTGGTCTTAACAACAACAAAGTAGGAAATTTAGACATCAGTTTCTCAAACCCAGTCCCTTCACTTAAATGTTTTTAAAAAGCAAAACCCTGGCTGCAAAGCCATTTTTCAGAAGGAAAAACAAAACAAAAAAAAAAACAATGCCTTGTGCTGGTGGGCTACAATAACAAATCAAAGGCATTTCCTTTGCTATCAGAGTATCTGAGGATGCTTGTAAATTTTATTTTCTCGGTTCTCAACACAATGCAATAGAAAGCAACAAGGCCTGCCCTAGTCGGTCTGGTTTCTCTATCACTGAACATATGATGCTCATCCCCAGAGTATGGGAACAAATTGTGGGCATAATCAACACCCTTTGACCTACTCTCCATGGTTGATATAACAAAGTCCTTCTGCCTTTGGGGTGGTCTTAATGTCTCTGCAGGCAGGGCTCACCAAGCCTCAGCACATGAAACAGTCAAGATGTGTCCACCGAATATTTTTCATTTAACAGAGGAGGGTATGGATAAGCAATGGTGACAGTTGGAAGAAAAACAACAGCATCAATTTACCCTAAACACAGTTGTTCTAGGCAGTAGGCAGCCAGTAAGCAGTAGCTATAAAGCACCAAGCCTAGGGCCAGGATAAATGGCTGCATGCATAAGGCCCAGGAACAAGTTCCAGGTGCAGTTGGCAGAGCAGGCATGGATAACGACAGACAAAACAACCCTACAAGCAACAGTGGATTGTACAGATGGGCAAGAGAGGCAGAGGAAACAGGAACCATCGCGTGATCAGTGCCAACCACCTTCAAAAGCTATTCTCCACCCGTTCAGCGAAGATGGGTGGCCCTGGGATCACAGACACAGACAAATACAACACCTGCCTGAAGAGGGCACAGGAAGAGAAGTCAAGGGGTCCCCACCCAGAGAAGACGCTTAAATAGGATTGAAGAGCTGTGGGAGGTGCGGGGGAGGAAGGAAAGAAGAGTGGAGCGAGAAGAAGAAAAGAACGAAGACCACGCTGTGATCGGAAGTGAAAACCAAGGACCATATTGAGCATACACATCAGTGCATCAGTTATGCAACATACATGTAACCCACATTTCACTGACTGTCACTTCTTTCCCAAGCATCTGTTAGGGTTTTTTTTTTCCCCCTGTATGTTTGTTGGTAGTTTTTTTTAAGGCCTGCTTTTATTGCTCACTTGTCATTCTACTTACAGTAAAGATTAATAACACTGCATATGGTGTGTGATGAATAAGAAATCCAACTTATATGGCACTAGGTGTAAAATTATGCAGTATATCCCTTTCAGTGCATAAGAATCCTATTTAACATGAACAGTTTCCTACACAGAGAGAAGTGAAACTTATTCAAGTATTTGCCATGCTTTGGTCTACAAATAGGATCAGAAAAGTAATCTGTGAAAATGAAAACTGTGCTACCCAACTATTTTGTCAAACTAAAAAATGTTCTTTCAAAGTTACAGTCAACTCCAACTCATCAAAAATCTACCCAACCAAAAAGCCAAGATGACCGTAATTTGTTTTGGCTTTAATTCTACATGTAAAGGGGAGTGGGAAAATATTTAGAAGCCATGTCTGCCTCCTCTGGGAAGGAAGAGGAGTGAAATTCAACTCCGTGTAACAAAGTCTGCATTCTTCCCCCTCCGTTGTGGAGCCTAGTAAAGAAGGGGGAAATAGAAGAGTTAGAAAATATTGCATTTACACGAGCAAAATGAGGTCCAGAACTGGGTCTGGTCACCAGGGCCAGAGACAAGTTATAGTGCTCTGCATAACCTAAGAGCTCAGAATTATTTTTTCAAGTTGCTGGGAGCCATTCATGAGAGCAAGAAGGAGAGTTGCAGACCATGATGGGCTGCCAGGCACAAGCTGTTGAATCCTGACGAGGGAATTTTAAAAAACATGGGCTAGGATCCAATTTCAAGCTTTTTTGTTCCTGAACTTCTAACTTTTCTATTTCCCTTATCTTCATAAAGCTAAGGCCAACTCCACATGGTCTTTTCATTAAAAAAAAAAAAAAAAAAAAGCCAGGCAAGGGGTTGTGTGTGTGTGTGGGTGGGTACAAAGTGCAACGGGGGCAGCCAGTTGGAGACAGTGAGCTGAGGGGCCGGCTGTCCACAACTTCCGCCCCATCCCCACAGACCAAGAGAAAACTCTGATCTCCTCTCATTACCTTCGAAAAGGGGCTCATTTCACTGGACTCTCAGAGTACATTATGGCAGGTTTTATACCAAAAAGACAGATTTAAAGCAGTCAAAAGGGTGGCTACTCTGAGGTCTTTTAAAACCAGAACACTCAGTTTAAGTTGAATTATCTATCAATGAAGAAGGTAATTTTCAAGATCTGTCAATGCGTGGCCTCCATCTCTTAAACAAGAGGAGCAAATTCACTTTTCCTGTCAGCTAGTCATGGACACACAGGAGAGTCTAATTAAATCACTGGCCACAAATTGCAACTTAATTCAACACCTTTAAAAGAAAACATATTATTGGTATAAAAATTCAAAAATTATTAGAGGCAGCAACTTCTTAAAAGTTATTTTTGCTATCCATCAGAGAAATCAGGAAAAATAAAAGAGAAGAATGGTAACATGCAAAGGGAAGAGAGAAAGATGAAGGGTAAAAAGGAAAGGAAGCCAAGGATGTACTATGAGGGGGAAGGAGGAGATGAGGGGAGATAAGGACACAGGGAAGAAGAAAATCAAAAAATGAAATAAAAAGTGGTTAAATTAACTCTAGGTAATTTTTGGTAAGTTTCTAAGAAGGAAACAGGAAATCTGAACATACAAAATGACTGTGAATAAAACCTGCTACTATGACCTTGGAGATGTTAGTCCTATTATCTACTCTCTTTGAAATGTTCATTGAACCCTATTCACAGGTTTTAATGTCTTGACCTTAATTCCTCAAAGAGCATGTATTTCAGCCCACCAGAAGGAAAATGATTTTCCAGTGTACAGGGATGAGGGCAGTGGGCCAAATCTAGTCCTTGGTCCCTTGTCTAGCTGACACAAATGAAAATGAATCTTTCAAATGAGGGCCTTGAAGGATACCGTACAACAAAGTGACAGTATTGGTCATCATAACAACGGTCTACATTTATTTTGCTCTTTCTACAAACCAGGCATCACGCTAAGGCATTCAAGATCTATTCTTTCAAAACACCACAATAATCCTTTTAGATAGGTTCTACTATGGAGTTCATCTTACAAATGAGGAAAATGAGGCCCAAATACGTTAAGTCACTTACCCAGGATCCCACAGCGATAACGGGTGAGTTAGATTTCAAGCCTAGCTTTTAAAAACTAGCCCAAATTTCATGAATCTTCAAATACCTTCTAAGTATCAGAGAAGGAATAAATTACATCCCAGAAAGTTTTAATATAATCACATTGCAGTTTTTCTTCATTTCCCCCCCCAAAACGGCAAGTCTATTACTGGACATACAGTAACTCTCAATTAGGTTCATTCGTCTAATTTCCATGATATTTCCTAGAGAAACTGAGATACTTTCTAGATTTCAGGTAAGAAAGACACTTTTGGGTCTCAGTTTCTTCATCCATAATTGAATAAGTTCCAAATGCTACCCCAAATTTTATCAAATGGAAAATTACTCTGCAATCCCTCCCTCACCTACCTCGTAATCCCAAGGCAATTCTGATCTTTAACTGTTAGTGAATAAGAAACGTTAAGGGTTGTGCCTTTTTAACTAAAAATTTTAAGAAGCACACAGGAGCTCTGTACGTTTTAGGAACACAGAAACACCTATGCCAAATACTTGGGCTTTTTTTTTTTTTTTGCACTAGGGCTTGCTATTCAGAATGAAAGTACCAGCAGAATCTTCCTCCGTTGTCTGAGACTGTGGTTACCCTACTTCTAATAAACAAGGCAGCTTCCTGTCTCTGGCTTCCCATTGCTCAATAGGGGTTGAATCATGGCAGCCTTCACAGTCATGACCCCTGAGTGCACTCATGCTAAAGAGTGTCTGCTTTGATTCGCTCCCTATTGCAGGAAGCTACTTATCAGAGAATACCTTACTTTGGGGATTTAAAATATTTCTATCAATGAAGCTGAAAAAGAGTTAATTTCTTACACTCAAACGCAGTATCTCATTATCTCTAAATTCACTTCCATTTGCTTGATGTATCTGGACTTTTTCTAAGTCTCTAAAGGGATGAAGCTCTGTGTACACTTTTGGATGGTTTCGGAAGTGGTTAAAACAGCATCCGGTAGATGATTCTCTAATCAAATACTCACTTATGCTTTTCTGAAGGATCTTTTAGTGACCGAGTCCACAGGCCAGAGTTCATAATCAGAAAATTAAAATGTATTTCAGGTTTAAAAAAATTTTTTTTCCACAAGGAATAGATCTTTTTCTTAAGGGTTTAAAAATGCGACTTAACAGGATATTCTCCCACTTTGGGCCTGTTCTGAAGTAATTGACTGTCCAGCACGGTATTCAGTGTTTTCAGTATACCGATAAATTATATATGATCTATGTCCCACTTCCTTTATTTTGCTCATGATCTCCTACAGGATTGTGTCAGCAAAAGGGCAGGCTTTGCATTTGTGACCTTTTTGAGTAAAAGAAAAAAGGAAAAGAAACCATCTTGCTCTACAAACAAAAAAGTTCATCTCCAGCCTTCCACCATCCCCATTCCCCTTACCCGTGGCAACCCATTCTGTTGGACAGTCTCGGCATCTTGATATTGAGACATTGCTTCACATAGCCTGTAAAATAAAAATCCTCTTCACCCTCCTTCTCCCTGGGCCATTACACAAGTCCTCATGCTTCCTAGAGATGTCAGAATCCCAGTCGGTGTGAAATGGTGATGCTGTCAGTCAGCAGGAAAATTTTCTGCTTCTGAAAACCTCTCTCTCTCAGAGCTTCCTCTGTGCGGCACCTCCAGCTCCTTGGAGCACCGTGTCAGTGTATTAAAATAGCTCCGGACTGATGACTTCACTAGTTCTCACCAACAGGCCAGTTGGCAGAACGCTCATGCAGTCTGCTTCTGATGGGAGGACATTTTTTTCTTTCCCCACCACCCCTAAAATGAATATTCAGTTTCATTTTGACTCTAGAGGAAGCCTCCTTTGTAAGGTTAAATTCAGCACAAACCTCATGCAAAAATTTCAAAACCCTGCAAAGAGGCCTGAACTGAAAGAGCTAACCTATAGCCAATATCAAGCATCCAGAGTCTATATTAGCATTTTTTTATGCTAAACATCAAGGACATCAAAACTGCTAGGTATACCAACCTTATATAACATTTTCTTATTTCATTCATTTTATTAGGGCCAAATGTCTTCTGAAGAATACTTGTGATAACAGATAATCAAATTTTTTGAAGTCCTATTTCTTATGTTTTACTCCTTTTCCACAAGAAGGCTGGCATAAGGTATCGAAGTAAAAGTTAATTACCACTACACCTAATGATTAAGGCTTAAAATGGCTTTTGAAATTTAAAAAAATGTGTAAGGCATTCATGCAACGGAAAAGGCGTTCTGTATTGGAATACCAAATTTTCTTATAATGTCTATAATTTTCCCTTTTAGAATTTTTCACTTCCTTTTATAGATACCACATGCTAGGAAGAGAATATTCTATGGAAAAAATAGGACCTTCTGATGTTCTGGCATCATAACTCAGTGCTACGTCCACACTGCACTTTGATTCCGAAAGAGAGCATTTAGATTAACTGCTTCAGTGCCCAATGGACACAAGATTTATGCCTGGAGAAAAAACTCCCATATGATTGTATGGACATAGAGCTAATGAAATAATTTGGTTCACTGGTTTAAGATGGTTCCTCTAAAAGGGGTGCAATCACTGTTCCCAAAAGAGAGAAAAGCACTAACATTCTACTCCCACCACCCCTCAATTCCTCTGTGTCCGTCACAAACAGCGTCTCAATGGCTCTGCCATCTTGCAAACAGGATGACAGGAAATCACCTCCTTCCACCAGTCCCAACCAAAACCTCACACAGGAATCTTCAGAGAACACATGGGCACATATATGAGAATGAATTTTTAAAATGCAATTTACAATGATTTGTTCATTCCATTAATATTTGCTGAGTATCTAGCATATGGCAAGTACCATCTACTGCCAACAAAGACAAACACTGCCTTCAAGGATTTCCCTCAATCATTTTTAGTTAGGTATTACAGAGCCACGTAGCCTTAACAAGGTGAGACATAAATTGCTGCAATTTTTTCTTTATGTTAATCCAATGACTTAGAAAATTTGATTCTGACAGGATAGCCAAGGAAGTATTCGATTCCCTTAATTATAAAAACCAGGGCCACTCTGGGCATAGTTCAGAGAAATAACCATGAAATTAGAGTTATTATGTCTCTCTCCTGCAGAGGCTAATAAGCAAAGATTCAGTGGAGATTCTGAATGCTGAAAGGTCAACTATTAATGTCATTACAGATATAATGATTCACACAGTGATGGAATGGGCTAGGTAGTTTGTGACCATCAAATTTCAAAACCATGAAAGAACTTCGAGCTAGTAAAGATCTCACTTTTTACTAAAGATGCCTAGAAAGATTTGTGATTTGTGCAAAGTCACAGAGAAATTGATATTCTTGAATCGACATAAGTTCCATTTATCCTGTGTTTTTCTTTTTATTTATTTATTTATTATTTTTTTTTAAAGATTTTATTTATTTATTTGAGAGAGAGAGAATGAGAGAGAGAGAACACCTGAGAGGGGATAGGGTCTGAGGACGAAGCAGACTCCCTGCCGAGCAGAAAGCCCGATGCGGGACTCGATCCAGGGACTCCAGGATCATGACCTGAGCCGAAGGCAGTCGCTTAACCAACTGAGCCACCCAGGCGCCCTATCCTGTGTTTTTCTAATTATACTACTATAAGTCTGATATTCTCTCTCTCTCTCACACACACACAAATTATACTACCATGTGTCTAAATCATACACAAAAATACATATGTACACATACACACCTGCCTCTGATTCATACACATACACTATTCTGTGTCTGATTCACACAAACCCATATACCGTACTACTGTGTTGGGTTCATACACACCCATACACACATATACACTGCACTACTCTCTGACACACACGCGTATATACATGTATATTTTATTATTCTGTGTTTGATTCAAATGCATACATGCACACATATATAAACATATGTACACCATGCTGTTTGATTCATATACACAAATTACTCATATATGTACCATTCTATTTTGCATCATCTGCGTATATATACATACACACATGCTTTACACTACTGTGTATCTGATTTATATGCACATTCTCACATATTGGTATAATACATACACACTAAAATGTATAATAGCAAATCATATTCATATTCAAAGTATTTTTTTCAAAGCGAAAAATTCAAATGTGAAAGACACTCATGACTATTTCAATGTTATTATAATTTATATTATATAGCAATTTATCTGGACTCTCATTTACCTCTATCACAGTCTCTAAGGACTATACAGGAAATGACACATATCTAGGTATATATGATGACGTGGAAATCTAGTGAGCCCTTAGGTACCCATTTGCATGACAACTTCTGCTTCTTGGCTCAAGGATGAAGATTTCAGTATTGTTTGTGCTATACTGCTTTCCATATTATGGGGCAAGGGGGTGGATATGCACAGGCACCAGAGATGAAGCGTCCTTGCTTCAGCACAAATTTCCAGTTTCTTAGCCCATAAAGCAGTGTAGGAGTGGAGAAAATGCCGGAACCACATGGCTTACAACCACAGCTACAGAGTATGACCTAATGGAACATTCCCCCAAGGGCTGACAATACAGAGAGCTCTGAAATGACCCCTCTAGATATACAAAATTAGGGTTCTTACTGGAGTTAGAATTAGCAATGGTGAGGCCCTCTCAGAAGGTTTATGAAGAGAGAACATGAGCAAGCAAGAGACTGAAATAGAGGGGACTCTTCATGGTAACTAGCTGATGGAATGATTCATCAGTACACATAAAATGGCCCTGAATACCTATGGATAAGGTCGTCAAAATGGTCTTCAAAATACCCATGGTTTATTTTCTTAGAGCTGCATGTTTCCTTTTTGGAATAATGTCCCATTTTTAAAAGACGACTAGTGACCTGAGTACAGATTGAAATGGAGGAGACCATGGTAACTAGCTGATGGAATGATTCATCAGTACAGAGTATTTGAGGACCTGACCCCTAGAGGAGATTTTAAAAGGGGCTGGAAGTCCTGCAAGATGCAGGTCAGTGCATTAACCAAAAATATGGGTTGTTGTGGGTGATGTGGCCTATCCACATCCACAATCTAGGATGGCCGGTGGACCCAGAGAGGATGCTGAGCAGAGGAGACTATGAAGAGAAAATGGAGATGCCTGTGGGGGTTTCAGACTGTACTGTTATTCTCAAAAAGTCTACTGAAGCAGATGGTGAATATTTTGAACGCTTGCTTTCTTAAGCTACTTGCTCTAATAGTCTAGTGTGCTTCTTTTAATCCATAAATAACTTCCCTTTATTATGAAATATAGCCATCACCAACTCATATATACATTATGTTGAAAGAGCCGGTACACACAAACTATGAGGTACAGCTTTTACAATCACTGTAGATAATAGTCTCGCAGTTTTAATTAACATAGCGAAATTAAAAAAAAAAAAAAAACACCAAGAAAATGGTAATGCAATCTGAGTATATACTTCTGGGTGTCAGGCAGGAGAGTTTCACCTAACACTGAAAAAATCAAAACCAGCTGCTCACTGGGAAAAAGTCCTGCCAAACTAGATAGCACCATCACCCTGGCCTTGAAAGACGGCTCTAACAGGTCACTAGTTAACTCTTAAAAATGGTGCATTATTCCAAAAAGGAAATATGCAGCTTTAAGAAAATAAACCATAGGTACTTTGAAGACCATTGTAAAGACCTCATCCACAGTCCAAGATAAACATCTGCTACAGATCAAAATGACCAAGCCCTCTGTAGAATCTTAAAGGATACAATCAGAGGAGACATAAATACTTAACTGCTTCTCAAAAACTGGGATGAGAGCCCTATCAAGGAATATAGGAAAACCCTCAAAAATTAGCAGGTCAAGGACAAACTAATCATCAGGCCTGACAAGAAGGAATTCATGAGTAACCTTTCAAAGTGCTCCAAAGCAAATTAAAAAATGTTGCTTAAAAAGATAAAACCTTTGGGGCACCTGGGTGGCTCACTTGGTTAAGCAACTGCCTTCGGCTCAGGTCATGATCCTGGAGTCCGGGGATCAAGTCCCACATCGGGCTCCCTGCTCAGCAGGGACTCTGCTTCTCCCTCTGACCCTCCTCCCTCTCATGCTCTCTGTCTCTCATTCTCTCTTGCAAATAAATAAAATCTTAAAAAAAAAAATTTTTTTTTTAAAGATAAAACCTTTGGAAATACAGTAAGATTTTCTGTAAAGCATGTATTTTAGATGAGAAAAAAAGAGGGAGACAGAGAGAGAGAGAGACTGAATAACTGTTTTCTTGGTCTTTATTAGAGAAAAATATTAAGAATATTGCAAATACCAACTTATATTTTGAAACAGGTTGCAGGAACTAAATCAAATAGTGATTAACCTAAGGGAGAGTCTAGACCTAATTATTAAACTAGATAGGACAAAAATCTGATTGCCATTATCACAGAGTTAAAGACTCAGGTTAGAATTTGTAAACTGTTGGCTCAAATATAAAATTTTAATTACAACCAGCCACTCCACAGAAGGATGCTAACAGGGTGCCCAGACCCGGAATTGTCAAAATGAAGGCCTTCCAAATACTGAAGAAAACAACATATTGAGGGACAAAAACAAACAGGAATTAATGATAGAATATGGTTGAACACTTGCTCTACTTGATAGCAATCAAAGACCAGTTTTAAAACTTACATTTTGCCATGGTTAAAGCAGTAGACAAACGACCAAGAAATACACATAGAAGCACGAGGACTTCCAGCAGACAGGTGCTCAAAGTGGCCTTATTTAACATTTTTATAAATGATGTGGATGAGCAAATGCACAGGCAAGCAGCAAGCTTGTATTAAACTTTTCTAGTTACAAAAATGCCAAGTAACAGAGATAACCATCCTTTAGCATCAATCTGACAAACATGGTAGAATGCTTTCAACCAACTTCCACTTAACCAACTGTCCAGATTAACCAATGATCTCCTTTCCCTTTGTAAATCATACTGACTGATGCACCTGGAATGTTCCAACCAGTAGGTTCCTTCCTGAGCAGACTGAGTACCTCTACTGCAATCACCTGAACTACATCTGTAGTAAGAGTAGTTTTGATCCTAAACCTGTTTATGCAGTTACACCTTATTACAATGTGATTTTATAAAGTCATATATTACTTAAATAAATGAAATAGGAGGATGAAATGATGCATAATCTGTTTCTATAAAAAGTTGAGTGCCTTGAAAATTTTCAAAGATTAGTTCATTAAAAAAATTGGCATTGAATAAGGTATGGGCATCATAACTGTACAACAATGGAAGAATAAACCATAAGTAACTACAGCAGTGTGTCCAAGTTTTTACTGCAAAGAAACAAATCAGAAAAAAAACAGACAATCCACTATGGGTTTGATTTTGGTAAGAAACACTGAACCCATCTGTAGATCCATACTGGAAGAAAAAGTCTGGGTCTTATATCAAAGGTTTGTCAGGGGAAAAAAAAACAAACAAACATGTATTTGTAAGTTTTATGTTTGAATAAAATATTGAAGATATATGTACATCCTTTTTATGCTCCTCTACTGTTACAACTTCTTTGGCTAACTGACCAACTACTGATTTTTATTTCTCTCACTGATAAGGCTACACTGTATTTATTAAGATGCCTACTATGTGCCAAGCACTATAATAGGGACTGTGAATACAACGAAAAAGGTTTTAGCCCTCCAAAAAGTCAAAATTTAATGGGATAGAAGGATATGCTAACAAATACTAGCTATCCATTATACTAAGCATAAGTGGCAGCTGGGTGGCTTAGTCAGTTAAGCATCTGTCTCTTGTTCTCAGCTCAGGTCTTGATCTCAGGGTTGTGAGTTCAAGCCCTGCATTGGGCTCCACACTGGACATGAAGCCTACTTAAAATATATATATATACACTAAGCATCATAAGTAAATGTTAAGTGTCCAAAAAAAAGACTTGTATTAGGTGGGAAGGCAAGTTCTGACAGAGCGCATGTGCAAAAGCTGGGTAGTGTCAAGAAGCACCAGGGGTACCCAGACACCAAAGTTCCCAAATTATAAAGAGACTGGAAAGGTAGGGTGGGAGTTGAATCATGAGGGACAGAGTCATCAGCATTTCAGACTATAAATTATGGGGAATCATATTTTAAACAAAAGAATGACGGAGTCATACTTGTATTTCAGCAAAGCATCTGTTCTAAGCAGTTCAGAAAATGAATGGAAGTAATACAAGAAGACACCAGTTATGAGAATATGAAAATAGTCTACTGAAAAAATAAAAGAAAAACAATACTGAGGAGGTAAAATCAGCCTGACTGATGAGATATCTAAGGGGTGAGTGATAATAAGTCAAAAACTGAGAGCCAAGGTTTGGGAATTTAGCAACTGACAGTCGAAGATGAATTAACAAAAAGATGAAATGAAGGCAATTTGAAGAAACAAATAAAAGAACACAGCTGAGGGGCACCTGGGTGGCTCAGCCGGTTAAGCGTCTGCCTTCGGCTCAGGTCATGATCCCGGGGTCCTGGGATCGAGCCCCACATTGGCTCCCTGCTCCGCGGGAAGCCTGCTTCTCCCTCTCCCACTCCCCCTGCTCGTGTTCCCTCTCTCGCTGTGTCTTTCTCTGTCAAATAAATGAATAAAATCTTTAAAAAAAAAAAAAAAGAACACAGCTGTGAACATGATGATTTTGAAATGCTATTATATATCCACTTGGAAATATTTAATAGGAAGTTGGCCATCTAGGTCTAGCAATCAAGAGGTGAAGATGTCTTTTTAGGATTCATGACTATATGAACAGAATTGATGCAGAGATAAATGGACACACTAAGAAAGGAGGGAGAAAGAAGAAACACTTCTGAATATCAGCTTTAGGGCCAAAAAGAAAAGGCGACTAAGAATTAACCAAAAGGAAGAAGCAGGAGCATGGGAATAGTGTAAGAAGGGAAGGAAATCAAAGAAGTAATCAACCACATCAAATGTAAAAGCAAGGTCAAATAAGACCACTAGTGAAACCACTGTATTCAGCAGTTAAGAGACTATTAGCAAAAGAAGTTTGAGCTTGGAAGCAGGTGCATAAATTCAGGCGCCTTAAGTTGGAGTATAAATTGGAAGATAAAGAAGTGGAAACAAGTTCTTTTAAGAAGCTATACTATAACTTAAGGGAAAGAGAGAGGGAATTTCCTTGAGATAGGAAAAAAGTAAAGGAAAAGTTGGTTTGGGGTTTTTTTGTTTTTTTTTTAAGACAACATAACTTTAGAAATTCTTATCAGTTGAGGAGTCAATGGAGATGAAAATGGGCATGGGAGACATGGTGAGGGCACCGACCTCAGAGAAGCCTGGAAGGAACCAGATTCTAAGAGGACCAAATGTCAGGACAATCCCAATCCAGAGGAACTCACCTGCCTCGGAGCTGGAAGGAAGGAGGTGGACAGAACTAGATAGTGATAGGACCACAAACCAGTCAGGTGAGAAGCTGAGGAAGACTCCTATTGTTTCAGTACACAGACATTAAATGGCAACCGTGAGAATGGCATTGTTCGGCAGAAGGAATGAGAAAAGCAATGAAGTTTAAAACTCTCCCTGTGGGCAATACAGGGGACCTCCTGAGGCTCTGGGAGTGGGTCTGGAATATTTCCCTTATGAATAAGTGAAAGATCATTCATGCCATGAATTATCAGTTTATATGTTTATAGGATCATGGATGACAAGTTATTAATAAACTTAGGGCCCAAAAGTCACTATGAACAACTCACAGAAGATATTTTCCTAATATACTCTTAACCACATAAAATACCAATGAAACATAAACATTACCCAAATAGAACTGAAAATAAAGCCTACAACATTACCTTTGCAGAGTTGTATTAACCACCAGACCTTACTTAATAATGCATGTTAAAGATGACACCTAATTAAATTTAATGATTATGATAATGCAGGAGGGCTATATGAAAATAATATGGTGTGGGGGCACCTAGATGGCTCAGTCGGTTGAGCGTCTGCCTTTGGCTCAGGTCATGATCCCAGGGTCCTGGGATGGAGCCCTGCATTGCGCTCCCTGCTCAGCGGGGAGCCTGCTTCTCCCTCTCCCTCTGCCTATCGCTCTGCCTACTTGTGCTCACTCTCTCTCTCGTCAAATACAGTATTAAAAAAAATAGTAATACGGTGTTTTGGTCTAGAAACATAAGCCAAATAATCTATAGGATCATAATTGCCATTGATTTTATAATACAATTTCTCCATCTAATCCTGACAGAAGTACATTCAGGTATATCTCATTAAAACCTGAGAGAAATAGAAATAACACATAGAAAAGGAAAAATCACTACTTTACATGGCAGATAGTAAACCTACATAAAATAATTCCTTAATCCGTGAGAGTAAACTTTTCTTAATTGCATAAAGTTTAAAAAAATTAATGGACGGCAAACTAAAATGGATTCAATAGAAACAAAGATTTCGCGAAATTAAGACGTCAGTGGACTATGTGAAAAGGGCAACCATGTCATGGCACTATCAGAGACAAGACTCTCCTCGACTGGCCATGAGTCTGACCCTGTATACTGATTTTATCTTAAATTGATGCTGATAAAAAGAATGAGCAACTCTTCACGTATTAACAAAAGAATGTAAAATACAGTATTAATCTAATAAGTAGCATTTCCCAAATTTGCCTTTCTCTTGGAACAACCAGACAATCTACCACAGAAACTTACATTACAGAATGAAAATGCAGGAGTAGAGTTCAACCTTCTCAACTCAACCTGAGTTCTCTCTCTATAAAGGGAATTTTCCCCGGAAATATAAATTTACCTAGAAATAAAACAGATGAAAGCAAATCTATGCCGCTCACCTTCTCACCAAAATACATTCCACCTTTATTACTAACTGCACATTATCATGCCTTTATTTTGTACCTATTAGCACTTAACAGAGTCTGGTATATGGTAGATGTTCATAAAAAAGAAAACTTAGGGCGTGGGGATGGGAAACATGGGAAAAAGTGGTCAAAAGGTACAAATTTCCAGTTATAAGATAAATAAGTCCTGGGGATGTAATGTATAGCACAGTGATTAGAGTTAAAAGTACTGTAACTATATATTCAAAAGTTGCTAACAGAGTAGATCTTTGAAATTCTCACCACAAGAAAGAAATGTTATATATTTTGTTATATATTTTTACATATATATATTATATATATATCACTATACTTATTGTGATGATCATTTCACAATATAAATATTCAATCATTATGTCGTAAATCTGAAATTAACATGTTGTGTCAGTTATATCTCAATATTTTCAAAGAAAAATTAATGAAAACATCATGATAAAAAATAATGAAAGCAAGATCATTATGAAAAAGAAAAGCATGAATAAATTCCGGCCAACTCCTGATCTCTACCATCTCCAAGCTATTCACAGAAGATACTACATTTATATAAAAGATTACTCTCCTTAACTATCTACAAGAAACTAAATAACATAATATGTAAAAATAACATACCACTGCTATAATGCAAGCTCCAATTTTTGAAACTTTGTTCTTAAATTAACTAGCATGTGTGTTATCACACATCTATGAGTAACTGATATAACATATATTTAACTGGGTTTTTTTTTAACTTAGGGATTCTGACCGTATGATTCTAAAATACAAAATTTTTTAAAGGAGTCAAATACCATGGACTGGGGGTAGAGGTGAGGAATCACATGCAGTAATGCTGACCTCTGCAATTCCATAAACCTTTCTAAGACATTTCTGAGGCTTAGGAAGTTCCAAATCCTGCTCAACATTGCTTAAGGAAATGCTTTGTTCAGGCTGTTTTTAGAGAAAACAGGCAATAACCAAGCTTGTGCCTTTGAATTCAGCGGCACCAGCTGCTTAACTTAATGACACTGAAATTAGGAAGCTTTGTTCTAATGGTGGTCACAGAGACTCCTTTGGTATAGTTGTAGTTCCCAAAAAAAACCCAAATCCTTTAAAAGGCACACACCAATACACACATGTCCAGAGAATAAATTATTTGCAAAATGAAATAAATCAAAGAGCCCAAATAAGAAGTATAAGAATTCAGGAGGGAATGCAGTATGAGGGGAGAACCACCTCAATGCCTAAACTTTTAATTACTTCATTTTAAAAGCAGAATGTATTTCTTAAAATATTTTCCTAAGAACATGGGGCAGGCTAAGACTCTGATCAACATTATTCAATACTGCATGGATAATTTAATATTGCCAAGAGTGGCATCAAGGCTTCAACAACAAGTAATGTGTTGTTAAACTCTGCAATCTTTCTTCCCCCATTTTAGATCTCCATTAGAAGCACCACAGCAAGATTCATCACCCAGCTCCCCAGCTCCCCATACCTGTTTACTCACATTCAGAAGGTATTTTCTACATGCTGAGAGGCTGCAAAAAACACAAATAACAAGTAAAAACAAAATCACTGATTAAAAACGTAAACAAAATACTGTGTCTTCTGCTGTTTTCTCATTCTTAATAAGAATACCAGGGTGAGGAGGGGGATGCCATGCACACAGGTGCACACACACAGATATTCTGCTAGCTGTAAGTACTCTTTTTTCCAATAAGTCAGCTCTGAACTATCCAAGCACAGGAGAGATGATCAACCCAGTGAGAATTTGTAAACTGGTACAGGATCACCCCATGACCCCTCCTTCGCTGCTCCCAGAAAATGTGCCATGGGGCTGAATAGAAGGCTGGCTCCTAAGACCCGGCGGTCATGCCGGGGCAGGCTCCGCTGACTTACAACCCACAAGTCAGAGTGTCCCTTGTCTTTACGTCTTTATGACCTAACTGGTCTCTGAGCGAACCCAAAACTCAGCCGTTGGTAGGACCCAGGTGAGTCTGTGGTACATGGAGAAGTGAGACCTAAGTTACTAGCTCTAACCAACTTGATCCTGACGGCTTAAGCCTGCCTAGAATTGGGATGTCCCTGAAGGTAACAGGGCAGCAAACAAATGAGGAAGTGACAGACGATGCTTGGAATGTTCCTAGATATCAGAAAGGCCTAATTTCTACACAGGATTTGAGGCACAGCCCAGCAGTTTGCCAAGAGGGCTCAGGTGTGATTCTATTCAATTCAACAAATATTTATTATGCATCTTTTGCCAACTCAAATGTAAGAAGGGCTCCAAATTGTATTTATAGCCTCAGGATATAAAACAGTGTTGGAACAGACAGTAGGCACTTAATAAATATCGATGAAAGGAAGGAAAGGAAGAAAAAGCAGGCAGGCAAGTAAAGAACTTCTGCAGAGTAGGCATTTGCTAGTACTGAGGACACAAAGATGAACAATACGGCAAATGAGCTTCAGAGGTACCGGCTAGAGATTTAATCAGGGTTCCCCCCCCCCATTTTCTAACCTAGCTTTGATTTAATCAGCTTTTTTGAGACATCAGACAGATGAATGAAAGTTAAACTAGTTTGGAAAAATTAAGCTTCAGGCTTCTTTTGCTAAAATTTTGAAAACAAGAACTAAAACAAGTTTTTAATCCTGGCCATACATGAGAATCATGTAGGAAACTTAAATTTGCCAGCTATTGGCACCTGGGTCCCATGTGGGATTAAATTACCAATTAAATTACAATCTCCAAGGAGCAGGTAAAGGTACTACTATTTTTAAACACGCATGTGATTCTTCTAATCTGCATCAAATTACGAGAACCACGGTTTAGTAAATAATGGTAAAGTTTTCTGCCAAGGATCTATTATGAACTTGGTAAACTACAACAGAAATCTAGCCTGTACTTAATTACCATGTGTATGTTTATAGCTTCTACAGCAATATATGAGACTCATTTGTTTAAGCAAACATCATCTACTTTACCTTCCTGACCAAAAACAGCAATGAAGAAACACCAGGACACTGACAAAACCCAAAATAAAAAATAAAAAAAATTAAAAAATTAAAAATACTTTAGATATCCAGCTCAGCACCCTGGTACAAAATGTCTCTACATAGCTGAGAAATAATTACAATATAATTAAAGGTTTTCAAACACATGATTCTGACATTAATTTGAAGATTACTTATTTTGTTAAAATTACCTCTACTTTTTTTTTTTTTTTAAAGCAGCTCCATTCACAACAGCCTAAAATTGAAAAGAGCCAGGATGTCCCTGAATACCTCCACATTTAAGAAGGTTTTCTTAGGGCTCCTGGGTGGCTCAGTCGGTTAAGCCTTCTGCTCAGGTCATGATCCTGGAGTTCAGGGATGGAACCTAGCATTGGGCTCCCTGCTCAGTGAGAGTCTGCTTCTCCCTCTGCCCCTCCCCCCAACTCGTGTTTCTCTCTCTCTCAAATAAATAAGTAAATAAAATCTTTTTTTTTTAAATGTTTCCTCATGTTCTAAAAATGATTGTGGTGCACTGCACAACTCTGTGAATATACCAAAAACTACTGAATTGTAAACTTTAGACAGGTTGAACTGGCATGTGAATCATATCTCAATAAAGCTGTTAAACATATAAATTTTTAAAGATTTCCTCAATTATATTAAAACTGAGTTTTTTCATAATTGTACATGGGCTATGGCTATTCCACAAAATATTAGTATAAATCAATTTTTAATGTTAAATTTTCTTTTTCATATTCTCCTAAAATCAAGGGTGTAATCCATACTGAAAGAATTTTGGCTTCAACAGCTTCTAAATATCAAAGCCTGAAGCAAAATGAAATTATAAAAAGTAACATTAAAATACTGAAATTAGTGATATCATAATTGGGGAGTAAGGAATAAAATGTGATTAAGTTATTAGTGAATCACTAAGTGTGATGTGGTGGAAATGAAATGGGTCTAAGTGTCCTAAGTCCCAAATTCTAGATCTGACCCCATCACTTGTGAAGTGAGTATTCTTAGACAAACTACCCAAAATTGCTATTAAAACTGTAAGTCAGAAATTCATTACAAGAGTAAGCTGAAGCAATGTTTAAGAAACCATTTGAAAGCTGGTGTCTGAAAAAAATAGTGTTGAAATTATTTTGGCATTGTTGCAAAAAGAGAGATCACTGAGTTCAGAGAGACTATGATGTGTTCCAAGAATCTCTAAAATTTTGTTCTCCACCCACTTTTCCCTGTAGCATCTCTTAAACTGGTTAAATTTTTCTTGTCTCTATATTTTCTCATCTATAAAGCAGAGACATATTTGCCTTTTAAGAAGTTACTGAACTATAAATTAAGTCCTTTACTTTATGCAATCAACAAATCAAACTGGTACCTGGCTTCCTTCATCCCCTTTTGGATCTAGGAAGATATAGTAGGTTTTCATGATAATGCAATTATATACTGCAAGCAGGTTTTGTATGTTCATTTGTTGCGTAGTTGTTTTGTGTGTGTGTATTTTTTGTTTTTGTTTTGTTTTTAGCAAGAGTCCCAGCCAGCCAGGGGAAAGGAAAAGAGCCAAAAGAAACGTTATAAAGGAGCATGGAAGTTCTGATCACCAGAAGAGCAGACTGGCAAGGAGGTTCTTATCAGGAAGGGTCCCTATTTACAGTAAAGGAGCAAATCCAAATTAGCATGTGCAGAACTGCAACTTTTTTACAGTAATTAGTCTTCTCTTTCAGAAATCCCATCACAGTGAAGCCCCTGCAAATGAGTAGATTCCATTTTTTTTTTTAAAGTTACACTCTTCTCCAAAGCAAGTAACTGTTAGCCCCCAAGGATAACAACCATATTATAAAAAAAGCTTTCCATTTAGAAAGGAAAGACACAGGCAAATGGAAATGTTTCCCCAAACTTTTTCAAGCATTACTTAAAACTGTTATAAGGCATGATTATAAATGATCGTGAATTTAATATTATTTAATTGAATCTTCAATTCTTTTGTAAGGATTAATTATTTCTTATATTAAATTTCCTTCATTGTGTGACGATACGGAAATATATAGACCCACACATGTGTGAGCTGCTCAACTATAATTAATGATGCACTTTTATTCTCTATTATTGTGTGGAAAACATTCTGACACAAAATAAATGAAGCATAATCATTCAGAGTAATGATTCGAATGTACTGATTAATGAAACCAAACAGCTTCTCTGTTCTTTAGTTAAATTAAAACATTTACACTCTGGGAATCATAAGGACATCCCTAAATGGATGTTTTCTAGGTAATCATTTTCCCTTACAGAAATCACCTACCCTGCCATCACTGTAAATAAGTTCCCATCAGTTGTAAAATGTACCATTATTTTATATGCAAGAAACAAAAACTCTGTCAATCAAACTATTCTCCAATACTAAGTTGTCTTCAGAGATGTTAAAAGTGTGTGAGGAGGGAACAGGAGAGAATGTGACCTTGTGCTTAAAAATCATCAGATGGTTAAAAAAAAAAGAAAGAAAAAAGAATCATATGACTAGACAGATGGATAGATAGCTTGACCGATTTCCTGAGCCCCAAAACAAACCTACTGACTTAGGTATTCTGGAGATTGGGCTAAGATACTAGTACAGTCAACCCTTGAAAGACCAGGGGTTGGGGGTACCAACTCCCCATGCAATTGAAAATCTAAGTATAACTTTTGACTACCAAAAACCTAACTACTAATGAATGGCCTGCTAATGACTGGAAGCCATTAGCAATAACATAGTCAATGAACATATATTTTGTATGTTATGCATATTATATACTTTGTTCTTATAACAAAGTAACCTAGAGAAAAGAAAATGTTAAATCATTTACAGAACTGTACTGTATTTATCAAAAAAAGTCTGCGTAGAAGTGGATCCATGCAGTTTAAACCCATGCTGTTCAAGGGTGTCGACTGTTATTTGTAAAAAGCTCCCCAGGTGAGGGACCTAGAACTGGCAGACAGAGACCCATCAATTATACCAGTTTTCTAATTATAAGCAACTCAAACACAATGGCCACCATGATGGATACTGCACTTTGTTTTCAACAACTGCTTATAGATACACATAAAATATTTCCCGTAATGGAAACTGACGAACCTGAAAATATCACTAAAAAATGTGTGGATTTTAACACTGATACTGACGAGGGCAGAGACAAAGGACGCCTCTTAAAGTCTCTATATAGGATTCCCTCTTCCCATCACCAAACCAATCCCATGGGTAGAGCCCAGCTCCAGTGACAGCAGTGTTGGTGTTACATTTCTGGTTTAGGAAGAGCTCCAAGTCTTATACTGGGTCTGCAGGTGTCCAGAGAGCCTCTGGTACCCAGCTACCATCCTGGACCAATCCTGGTCCAGACAGCTCTAAAAAATCAGAGAAGCAACAATGCAATAAAGTAGCAGTACTGTTGAAGAGGCAGACAGAACAGGTCTTACAGCCTAACACTGCCACTTAATTGCTATGTGATCTTGAGAATGATACTGAACCTCGATGATGTCATGGAGGAATAACAGGGATAATAATCAGATCTGCCATGAAGATTCACTGAGATAACATATGTAAAACACCTCGTGCAATAAATGGTACAAAGTAGGTGTTCAGTAATTAGAAAATGACTATCACTATTGTTGCCTCTTTCATCTATCTCCGTTTTTATTAAAAAATTACTTTAAATACTATAGATTTCAGTACTAATCATTCCCTCTATTAATATGCATTGATTTTTGTCTCTACTTCTAATTTACAACCCTAAAGACCATGTTTAATGTTATGGTTTTTCTCTGGTTCTCGGAGCTCAACACATGATATTAAGCAACTAGTAGATATTTTATCAACTCAACCATTCACTCAACAGATAATTATAGATCTGTCATGTGCAAGACACCATCAGAGGCATGGGGAATACAATGATCTCTACCCTTGCATTTACAAACCATGCTCAGTAAGATCTAGTCCATTTTATTAAATTATTCATTGGAACAGCAGAAACACGCACATGTATAAACCACTACATAAAGGCAGAGAAGGTCTCCTCCCATAGATTTACAATAACCTGTTCCCCTGTTCCACCCAACCAGAATATATAAGAAAATAAATCACCTTAATTATTAAAACTACCAATTTCAACTCCATAGACAGAGTGTCATGTTCCAGCACCCCCAACTAATGGGGTCTAAATATGAAAAATGTCTATCCATGCTCCATAACTTGTAAAAGAGCCCATCACAAATTTTACCTAATTAAAAGTATTATACCGCAAAATTGTTGACTCAAGGACAAAAGAAATTCACTAAAACAAAAATGTATTTCCATATGATGCTATAAAATATTTCAATGTATTCACAGATTGGGCTTGGCCTACAATTCAAAAATCTCATTTTCTCATGTAAAATTTCTTCCCGTTAGGAAAAAAGGCCTAAGTGAGCTAAAAAACCTGGCTTGAGGAAATTATACTGTATTGTAAAAGTAGCTAAGAAAGAGATTGTATGGTATTAAACTCAAAAGCCTGTCAGTAAAGAAAAGGCACAAATTTCTCCATTTGTTCCACAGTACACTTTGTTCCCCTCCAAACCTACCTCCTGCCCAGTAACCCCCAGATTCCACACTGTGAGCTCACTGAGACTTCTACTGCTTACTGTAAGAACGACCAAAGACAAGCTGTTTTGAAGTGAGGATGAATATGCACATATTTTTGTACAAGATGAGTATCTAGTTTGCTATTTCTGGCAAAGGACAGGGAATGTCCAAGGTTGTCAGTACAACTTTTATCTCCTGTGATTTAACTGGACCTTTAGCAAGCACAAAATATAACTTCAAAAGAAAGATTTTTTTTTTTTTCCCATGATTAAACAAAGCAAGCCACGGAACATTTTCCAAACCGGGGGGGGGGGGGGGGGGGGGGGGGGGGCACTGGCAGTCCTTCAACCAAGAATTAAGTTGGTAAAAAGTCTGAGAGAGGAAAATTAGAAATAAAGGAATTATTTTTGCAATTAGTAAAAAGCAATAAGGCAAATATAGACAAAGAAAAGAGAAAATGTTTCAAGAAAGGCAATATAGTATACAACCAAACCATAAGGAACAGGGACTTTCAGATAAGGAGTTTAACTTTAGGTATCTGACAATATTGAAATGAGTGGCAATAGACAGATTTCCACAGTGGGCTCAAATATCCTGGTTTTCAAATGGTGTGACCCACAGAAAAGGCATTTCTAAATTATTAGTTATCTCATAAGGAGTAATAGTAATGTGGACAATCCAATTGATTTCATTTCAACAAACATTTCTTGAATACATTTGTTATATATAAAACTCTGTAACTACTCTAGGATAGAGACATAAATCCAAGTCCAAAATGTGTTTTAACGAATTCAGACCATAGTTTATTTTCAAAGGTTTGTGCAGTTCATGTTGAAATAAGTATTAGGTTCTGACATATGAACCTGACATGTTTGTAGCTCAAAAACAGTTGAATAATGGTAATTTCATATACTTGATACATAACACCTGTCATTGAAAGCTAACAAAATATGAAATAGAAGTCTAGGCAAAATGTCTCTAAAAGTACAGAAATTGAGATGCAAAAAAAAAAACAACCCAAATTCATACATTTGACTTTGCAAAGCAGTCTTGGAGCAGATGGCACCTGAACTAGGAATCAGGTTTTGAGAGTTGGAATAGTTAGAAGAGGGGCTACAGAGAGGAGGAAGTGCCAGATGGGAATTTAGACTGGGGAAAAGCAAGAACATAAGTACAGGATCATAAAGTGTAACAAAATAATTCAAATGGCAAAATCATCTTTTTTAATGTCAGAGAACAAGGATGTGAAGTTCTTTATTAAAACAATTTAAATTCAATTCACCTGGGAAAATAGATATGTCTTATAATTAAAAAAACTAGGATAATATAAAGGTTTTCTGATAAATGATAAAAGTAAAATTAAATAAGAATGTCTAATCCACCATCCCTTATAAAAGAGCTACAAACAGTCTCTAGTTCATAGAAGTCTCAATATAATAGACTGGGGCGCCTGGGTGGCTCAGGTGGTTAAGCGTCTGCCTTCGGCTCAGGTCATGATCCTGGGGTCCTGGGATCAAGCCCCGCATCGGGCTCCCTACTCAGCGGGGAGCCTGCTTCTCCCTGTCCCTCTGCCTGCCGCTCTGCCTACTTGTGCTCTCTCTCTAACGCTCTGTCAAATAAACAAATAAAATCTTTAAAAAATAATAATAGACTAAAAGCTCCTCATTCTGCTACAGATGCATCACAAGGGTGCCCTGGATACTATTCTGTTCGGGAATGGCCAAGAGCTTTCCCCCCCCGACTAGTGTCCTTACGGATGCCTCTGCCTTTGCTCTAAACATCAGGGTTTTAGAAAGGCCCACTGGATTTCAAGGTCAAGCTCTTCCCACCATTCCATTTTACAAATCACTACAAGTAACCATTATACATTTACCATGGAACTGGCAAAATGTAATAATCACTAGACCTTATTGAGAGCTTTGTGGGAACGCTGGCTTTTGCATGGTTTATGAAGATGGTAATGAAGTCAAATCTACTGCTCCATTTCACATATTATTTTTAGCCACAATAACAGTGTTCCGTTTAAGCTTTAGGACTGTATTTAAATAGATGGTTTAGGAAACAATAAAGCCTAAAAGAATATTGTAGGTGTATTCCAAATTTAGAGTGAGTAGGAAATATCAGGGGAATTTTATCTACTCCATCAAACAATAAAACACTCTGAGCCAGCAACACAGAGAGGCCAAGAAAACAGGGGATGGGAAATTTTTTTCTTATTGGAGAGTCAGCAAGCTAATAAAAATATTAATCAAAGAGCACATAAAACAATTATTGTTTGGCAGGAATTTTTTTTAAAGAGAAATGTTAGATGCTGTGCTAGTTATACTGCATAAACATTGGACTTAAGAGATACACTATGTATCACAACCAGTTAAAGGAGTAGGACAAGGAGAAGAACAGACTTAAGGGACCAACTGAAGAAGGAATGAGACACACATAGAGTGAAAGAAAACATCAAAGAAAGAAATACAGAGAAAAGCACCTATAATCAAATCCACAGGAACAAAGAGTATGTTGTTTGATCTCTCAAAACATTTTTGCTGAAGACTATTAGATGTCTATTGTAGTTTCATGAGTATGTGCAAAAATGGGGATACCTTATATGTATATTACTTCAAAGACCATATAAAATTATATTAAGTGTTGACTATAAACCCACAGACAGGAGGTTCTTTCTCAACTAGAGCCCACGACAGCATTAGAGCCTAATGCAAGAAGAATATAACTAGTACTTTTGGGAAAGTGAGATATTCCTATTAAAAGTGTTGGAAAATATCAAAATGTCCTAAGTTAATCATTGCTTGTATGCTTGAGCATGATACAAAGTTTGTAAAAGTTCTAGGAGGTAGGCTTAATTTGTGAAATGTAACCACAAATTTCAACAATCTTATCTCCATTTAGAGTTTTAGATTTAGAGAATTAGATTGTGATTGTTTAGAAGATCCTTCTACAATTTTATGTCAACTTTTTTTTCTGGTTTGATAGTTGGGTTTGGTTTTGGTTTTTATTTTTTTTTTTTAAAGATTTTATTTATTTATTTATTTGAGAGAGAGACAGACAGAGAAACAGCATGAGAGGGGAGAGGGCCAGAGGGAGAAGCAGGCTCCCCGCTGAGCCGGGAGCCTGATGTGGGACTCGATCCCAGGACTCCGGGATCATGACCTGAGCCGAAGGCACTTGCTTAACCAACTGAGCCACCCAGGCACCCTGGTTTTGGTTTTTAAAGATTTATCTATTTTACAGAGAGAGCACGTGCATGCGTGAGCACAGTGGTGAAGGGCAGAGGGAGTGGGAGAGAGAATTTCCAGCAGACTCCCCACTGACTGAGGGGCCAACACGGGGCTCAATCCCAGACCCCCAGATCATGACCTGAGCCAAAATCAAAACTCAGACGCTTAACCGACTGAGCCACCCCGGCACCTCTAGTTTTGTTTTTTGATTTAGAGGTGGTAGGAGATGAATGATGTTTCTAGAATTTAATGTGAATTCAAACTTGATACTCAGAAAACCCACCAGGGCATGCGACTGTGTTTTGTCTACAGGTTCTCCATACACTATTTTACTTTCCGTGTTATTATTTGTAGGGACTATAACACCTAAGTCTGAAGGGCCTCCAAAGTACTCACCCAGCTGGCTTCCCGGATGCAAAAATGGTAGAGGACCCGGTCACTGATTTTTAGGTGGAGTGCGAAGGCGGTAGCAGAAAGGCACACTGAAGGGCTGGCTCTTCTTCAAGACCTGAGGCAGCAGGTGCAGTAGGAGCAGAAGCCAGGAGCAGGAAAACTGGCCACTGTTACCAGCACCCTCTTTTATTACCAACACCTGACTGCCTCCGCACCACGGACCCACACGGATGAAGCTCTGGCCAAAATCCACATCAGTACAGAGCAGGAGTCAGCAAACCCTTTCTGTTGAGAGCCAGAAAGTATTTTCGACTTTGTAGGCCAGAGTCCAAAGAAGCCACAGACAATACTTAAACAAATGGGATGGCTGTGCACCCATAAAACTTTATTTGTAACACCAGGCTGTGGGCCATAGCTTGCCAACATCTGGCACTGACTTCTCAACTCTCGAAAGTTATTTTTCAAATAACACTCTGGGATCCTCACTTGGAAGGGATTAGGAGTCCTAGCGCTATTGTATCATTTGGGGGGCAATGCTAATAGTAACAGCAAGCACCACACTGACTATGGCTACCAGTAGCATTTCTTGAGCACTTGCTATGCACCAGACACTGCACTAAATAGTTTACATATAATTCCCCGAAAACTCGCACCTCCTTGAGGTAACTTACTATGGTTATCATTATTCCTATTTTCCGATATAAATGTTCAGGTATAAATGTCAAAACAGCCATCACTGGTGGAGGGACTAAATGGAAGATCTTTGTGACTCGGACCCTTAGCTAGCCCACGGGCCTCTAACTTAGGAATTCACCAGTCAACAAGGCGCTTGTTTAAATGCCAATTCTTGGGTTCCACTTTCACGGGTTCTGATTGAATCATCTGGGCATAGGCCTAGGAGTCTGCATTTTAACACATACTTCCGGTAAATCTGGGGCAAACTGTCAGTGGAACAAACACTGAGAGATACTACAATACCACAGAGCATGCAAGCCAAAAGCCAAGTATCTGTGCTGAAATAGGGATTGCTGGTGCCTGCTCTAAGACCATAATTTGAGCAAATGATTATCCTCAATGAGGAAAAGCTGCAAGAGATTTTAAGATAAATTTTACTTTCAGCCTGCTCTATATTTTTATGCATTAAAAATTATGAAAGTCATACTGAGTTTTTAATACCTGATGTAAATACAAAATAAAAGAGATGTAAATTTTAGAAGCCAATTTTTGTTAAAATTAGTAGCTAAATAAATCCCTGATATTTTAAGCATAGGGAGAGACTGATGATCTACCTGGTAGCATTTTTGTTTTAAGGACGTAAATGTGGAGATGTAAATCTCTCCTCGTATCTCCCAAACGTTGACTTTCTTTTTTCTTTTTTTTTTTTAAAGATTTTATTTATTTACTCAACAGCGAGAGAGGGAACACAAGCAGGGGGAGTGGGAGAGGGAGAAGCAGGCCTCCCGCAGAGCAAGGAGCCCGATGCGGGGCTCGATCCCAGGACCCTGGGACCACGACCTGAGCCGAAGGCAGACGCTCAACAACTGAGCCACCCAAGCGCCCCAAACATTGACTTTCTAGAACATTTTGCTTCTGTGCCGCCGAGGACGCTAGGGAAGAACAGTGACACTGTTTGGCAGTTAACTCGGACAACACAACTCGTTGAACAAGGAGCAGGCCAGAGAGGAAGCACATGAATTCTGCCATCAGAAGCACATGGGACCAGAAGCTCAGCCACCAGCAAGCACACATGATGTGAATGTTGACAAAGGTCCTCTGTCAGAAGTTAATGCAGGTCAGAGACAGAACAGCAAAGTGGTTTAAAAAAAAAAAAAAGGGGCGCCTGGGTGGCTCAGTCGTTAAGCGTCTGCCTTCGGCTCAGGTCATGGTCCCAGCGTCCTGAGATCGAGCCCCGCATCGGACTCCCTGCTCGGCGGGGGGCCTGCTTCTCCCTCTCCCACTCCCCCTGCTTGTGTTCCCTCTCTCGCTGTGTCTCTGTCAAATAAATAGATAAAATCTTTAAAAAAAAAAAAAAAATCTTGGGAGGATTTTCTCACTTCTGAAAGTAGCTGAGGCCCCTGGGCCCTAAGAAGAGAGCCTCGGCTTTCCTGTAGGGGTCCAGATTCATCTGCATAAGCAATCTCACAATAGCTGAGGTGGGGGTCAGCCACTCGGTATGGAGCAGGGACTCGATATTTATTTAACACGTCTAGGCCAAGACACATGCTAAGTGCTGAGGCTAAATCACTGATTAAAATATACTCCCTGTTCTCAAGGAGCTTATAATCTGAGAGAAGTGAGGCTTCCAGCCCCAGCTTATGTCGGCTTCTGGTCATGTCCTTCTAAGCTTCTAGTCCTGTCATTAAAGTTCCTGAGCCTCAGGGTTTTTTTTTAGTTGTAAATTAGAGGTAATAAGTTCTTCAGTTATTAGTGTCAAACGAGAATCTCTGTAATGTGTAAGGTCCTACAATATAATTAATCTGTGGTTCTCAGTGCATTGTGAAGAGGATGCCCGTCGTGGGCTACACTGGAAGCCCCCACTGAATGCACAAACAGTAAATGAGCAGAAAAGAAAGAACTGCCTGTTCCTACACCCAGGTGCATTCTTAACAAGGAGAACGCTAATGAGGGCATGACCCAGGGTAGTTTTACTGGTATACCCCTTAGTCTTAGAAACTTCACCAGGATGAGTGATTGGAGGAGGGAGTGGTATCCTACAGACTGGAGACAAAAGCATGCTCCTGTTCTCCCTCAACATCATGGGACCCTAAAAGGAAAGAGTCTGCTAAAAACTCCATGGAAGATGGTGAACGAACAACTCTTACTATTTGGTAAACCTTCTGTTCAAGAAATTCCACTAAATACCATCCCTCAGAGAAATTTAATCCACCACAGAAACTATAAACTACTGTATTGTGGGGGTGCCTGGGTGGCTCAGTCATTAAGCATCTGCCTTCGGCTCAGGTCATGATCTCAGGGTCCTAGGATCAAGCCCCGCATCGGGCTCCCTGCTCAGCGGGAAGCCTGCTTCTCCCTCTCCCTCTCCCCCTGCTTGTGTTCCCTCTCTCACTGTGTCTCTCTGTCAAATAAATAAATAAAAATCTTAAAAAAAACAAAACAAAACTACTGTATTGTGTCCCAAGCTCTTAAAAAATAAGAAATCTGTGCAATAAATTATTCTACTACATTTGGTGGCATTGTGCAATTATCATTTATAAAATTCTCATGTTTTAATCAATGAAAAAAGTTAATAAAATTCTAAATACAAATCCAAGCTTAATCTCCATAACATTTATTTTACTTTATTCATATTGTAATATATTCATTGCTTTTCAGGTATATGATGGGGTAAATTAGTCCTACACACACACACACACACACACACACACACACACACAGAGTCAATAAACACTTCCACCCTTATAAAAAAAAGAAGTGGAGAAAAGAAAACACACCAGGTTCATAAATACAATAAATTCTTTCATTCCACTGTAAAAACAGAGGTTACTGTGTTCTCTTCCCAATCCTTAAAAACATATATATATTTTCAAAATATATTAACAGTAGAGACTATTAATTCATATGCCATTTTATTTAATAAGTGTGTACTTTAATAAGCCCACAAAGAAATAGTAATCAATTACATGTTGAAAAATTCCACAGTTAATCCAAACATCTAGGCATTTAAAAATTATTTGCAACAAAGACATTTCAAGAAAACTACAGTGTTATTGCTTATGAATACAGATACAAAAATCCTCAACAAAATACTATTGAGGCCACATCCTGCAACATATAAAAAGAATTACATATCCTAACCAAGTGGGATTACATATCATGACCAAATGATGATAAATCCCACTTAGTCATGATATATATCCCATACAAAACAAAGTTGGTTTAGTATCTGAAAACCAATTAATGTAACACACCATATCAATAGACTAAAAAACAAAAACCACATGATCATATCAATAAATGCAGTAAAAGCATCTGAAAAAAATCCAACCCCCTTTCATGATAAAAACACTCAAAAAACTAGGAATAGAAGAGAATAGGTATCTTGTGATCAACAAGATAAAGGCCATTTACCAAAAAACCATACTTAATGATGAAAGACTAGAAGCTTTCCCCCTGAGATCCAAAAAAAGACCAGAATGTCTGCTCTCACTCTTCTCCAACATTGTATAAAAGTTCTAGCCAGGGCAGTTAAGCAAGAAAAGGAAATAGAAGCCACTCAGATTGGAAAGGAAGAAGTAAAACTAACTCTATTCACAGATACATGCTTGTATATTAGAAATTCCTATAGAACTCATTTTAAAACTTAGAGTAAATAGTTCAGCAACGTTGCAGGATACAAGATAAATATACAAAAATCAATTTTATTTCTATGCACTTGCTCAAACAATCCAAAAATGAAATTAAGAAAATAATTCTAGGGTGCCTGGGTGGTTCAGTGGTTAAGCATCTGCCTTCAGCTCAGGTCATGATCCCAGAGTCCTGGGATCGAGCCCTGCATCGGGCTCCCTGCTCAGCGGGAAGCCTGCTTCTCCCTCTCCCTCTTCCTCTGCCATTCCCTCTATTTGTACTCTCTGGCTCTATTTCTCTGTCAAATAAATAAATAAAATCTTAAAAAAAAAAAAAAAGGAGGGGCACCTGGGTGCCTCAGTCATTACGCGTCTGCCTTCGGCTCAGGTCATGATCCCAGGGTCCTAGGATCAAGCCCCGCATTGGGGTCCCTGCTCTGCGGGAAGCCTGCTTCTCCCTCCCCCCACTCCCCCTGCTTGTATTCCTTCTCTCGCTGTGTCTCTCTCTGTCAAATAAATAATATAATTTAAAAAAAAAAGGAAAATAATTCTATCTAAAGTTAACAATACTATGGTGTATATTTAACACTGTTAACAAAGTAAATCTTACCAGTTATCTTCAAAAGAAAACAAAATTCTACATGTATGATGCGGAATGTTAACTAGACATTGTGGGGACCATTTTGGAACATACACAAACATCGAATCATTACTTTGTACATCTGAAACTAACACAGTGTTCTATGCCAACTACACCTCAACTAAAAGAAGAATTCTATTTACAATAGTATCAAAAAGAATAAAATGCTTACGAGTAAATTTAACAAAAGAATTACAAAACTTATACTCCAAAAACTACAAAACATTGTTGAAAGAAAGATCTATATGAATGGAAAAATATCCCATGACCATGGTGAACTAGGGCATCTTTGTCACAAGTGGCACCTGAGAAGGAAGCTTCCCAACCTTCTGAGAGAACTGCCAGAAGCCAAATTCTTCTCACTCTACAAGTAAAAGAACAGATACCTTCCTTCTCATTCCTGTACACTTCAGGAGGAGCCAGCCTAAAGTTAAAGCTGACACAGAAAGAAACTGGATCCATCCTTGATAATACTGTTGAAACATTAAACCAAACTAATTATTTTTTTTTTAAAGATTTTCATTTATTTGAGAGAGATAGTGAGAGAGAGAGCATGAGCAGGGGAGAGAGGGAGAAGCAGGCCCTCCACTGAGCAGGGAGCCCACTGTGGGGCTCGATCCCAGGACTGCGGGATCATGACCTGAGCCAAAGGCAGACGCTTAACCGACTGAGCCACCCAGGCGCCCCTAAACCAAACCAATTCTGAAGACCTACCTACCTCTGGATTTTCTATTATCAGACAACCCAAGTCCCTTTTATTATTAAAGCCAGTTTGAGTTCATTTTCTTTACTTGTAATCAAACACATCTTAATTGGCTGAATCACATTGGCAGGAAATGCTAGCAAATAAGTGGAACAGAAATATAACCTTGGAGGCAAGTATTGAAATAGCTATTTCTGAAGAAAGGCAAACCACCTTCCTCCCTCAAGTACTGAATCATGTCTCAAAGCTTCATCCAGAACTCTGTGCTCAAATTTTTTCCAGCTCAAAGATCTTACCTGAGCTCCAGTTCCCTAATTCTATTATGTATAAGAGCACATAATGCACCCAGATGCCCTACTATCAACTCATACATAATATAAGCAATACTGAACTCGGAATATAATCCCAAATCACCTCTCCTGCAATGACCCTGTGGGAATGGCTCATCATTCCCCAAATCACCCAGCCCTGAAACTAGCATCCTCTCTCTCCCTCTTTCTCTACATTTGTAATTCTCTGGCATCAAAATATTCTTCGGGAAATGCTCCTTAATTCTACCTACTGCTTGCATTCCAAAACATCCTTATTTTAGGCCAGACCACAATTTTTACTTTCTACTTGGTCTCCTTGACTCTAGTTTCTCCCCCATTAAATCTAATCTGCAAGCTGTTCAGATTAAGCTTTTGCATTGTTTTCACCATGTTGCTGCTGTACTTGAAAAGTTCCATTAGATCCTTCACTGACTACAAAATAGTGCTCCATAACCTACTGCCACCAGCCTGAGTTAAATGCCTGCTAAAAAGTAAATTGGATAACGGTAGCGATGGTAGTGGTTGTTTCATTTGCTCTAGTGAAGTTGTAAAAAAAAAAAAAAAAAAAAAAAAAAAAAAAATCACCATGGACACCTTTAGGACAGATTTCTAATACTATTTTTGGCACAAACTGCATATACTCAAAACTTGGTTTAAAAAAAAGTGACTTCTGGGTTACATATGCTGTCTCCTAATGTTTCTTTAACACAAAATATTCCATTATTTTCCTCATTTTGCCCAGGCTCATGCTCTTCCCTCATCAAAACCAGGTCTTTCCTCTTCCCTTTACCACCTACAAGAAAAATTCATATGCAGTTCCTCTTAGTTCTTGCAATTACTTCCCATTTATCAATATATTTGATATGAACACTTACAAAAATCTAAAAAGTGTCCCAGACCTCATGGAGATTACATTTGCAACTTTTTTAGTTGCCTTTGCTGACATTAATGCCCAAAACAACAAGAGACAAAGAATAAAGAAATTAAAATATGGAAGTCATAGGTTTAGGCAAAGCTGGAGTTCCATTTAATGAAAAAATAACTTTGTAAACTATAAATGACCATAATATAGTCATTGTCATCTGGTTGTAAATAACTTGAAGGAATTAGATGAAATTAATTTTTAAAGAACATTCTAGCTATAAAGTTCTAATTGTAAGTTTTTTCAAAATATATCATCATATGCAAAAAAGAAAATGTAGTCAAGAATGGACTCTAAAAATTATATATACTGAGAGGGCCTATAATCAATACATTATTCCTCAGGTCAATTTCTCCAGGTATGTAAGATAAATAAAAATACAAATTAATGTAAAGGAGCATTATTTTGGTTTAAATACCAATCCACTATTTAAACCACTTTGATTTCAACATAAGTTACTAACTAAAAACATCTGAAAATCATTCCCTCCTTTGGGAAGGACAATTTATCCCAAATATTTCAGAGCTCATTAGGTGTGTAAATGAAAAACTGGAAAAAAAATAGCTAAGCGGTATTTTATGTTTAAGTTACACAAGTATGTAGTTCCAGAATTGAAATCAGTATATTTTGTAGATTCTGAAATATATAACTTTATATATTTTAAGTACATCTCATATATATATCATACTCATAAGTCTCTGCCATACGCACATACAAGTAACACATACATAGCATGAAAAGTTCAAAATCATGTTCATTCAAATTATCCATCCTCTAATCCTTTACCATTTGAGAAAGCAAAGGACAGTAGTTTTATTATGACTAAATATAAAATATACGTTCTGCAGATACTTAGAAACTATAGGTTTAAAAAAGAATATGCAGGGTGCCTGGGTAGCTCAGTCGGTTAACGATCTGACTCTTGATTTCAGCTCAGGTCATGATCTCAGGGTCATGAGATGGAGCCCCACCCAGCGCAGAGCCTGCTTAAGATATTCTCTCTCTTTCTCTCTCTCTCTCTCCCCCCCTCCCCACTCCCATCCCCATTCCCACTCATACACACTGCATTCTTAAAAAAAAAAAAAAAAGCACATGTGCATGCCTTCATGGAGGGGAAGAAATGATCTGAGCACAGTGGGCTGCCACAGCTCTCTGTGCATTCCTTTATATATCACATACATATCGTGGGTTGTCTCCTCACCAGCTTGTGTATTTCTAAGGGGAAAGGATTGGGGCCAGCAACCCCCAGATGAAACACAACGCCTGTCACATAGGAGGGACTCAGTAAATGTTTTTCCTACAACCAGAAAAGCTTTTATATCCATTGTCCTGTTGATTTGGTTACATTTTTAAAGCATTTTTGAAGAGTTATCAGCATATAACACCTCACGTACATAATATATTTTATAGTTACTCTACTCATTGTATGCAGCATTCTTTCCTTTCACTTGTTTTACACTTAATATTGTTCAGATTTCATAGGAGAACTCAGTTCTAATACAGACTTCTGAGATGTGATCCATAAAGTCTACATTTTATAGACTCTGATCATATATCCCACAGCCTGAAAAGTTCACATTTTTTCAAATCTCCAGGTAAAACAAAGATCATGTCATCCCCCTTTTTTCAGATTCTTGGGATGTGACTGAAAACCCCATATGGGATTTCAGATTAGAAACATCAGGGGTTGATGACAATGAAACTGTACTTCGTAAAACCTCAATTATTTGGAATCTTCAAGGAGTAAGACCTCCAAAATGGCTTTAGTACAGTGATACACCAAATACTTGTGATATAGTGAACACTTCAGTATCATCATTATTGTAATTTTTTTTAATGATGATAAACTGCGTTACACAGTTTCAATTCCTTACAAAGAATGTGCTAAAAACAACTAACTATTCTTAGTGACTTGAGGTTACCATTTTGCACACTGGTTGCTTTGAGAATGACCTCTGCCAAGGCAAATACCAGATCCCAGGATAGCACTGGGTGTGCTGAGTTGTCTTCAGAGTGGTATTGTGACGCCATCAAGGACACGCAGTTCCGCACACACAAAAACACACCCTGTATCTCTTACACCATCATGGATTCTCTGATGAAGACAGGCTTCCCCACCTAGACTCTTACCATCTTTCATCATGCTACAAGCTAGCTCTTTTTGTCTGAAGAGGCTCAACTTTTACACACATCCTGAGCAGTTCCTCTTAGGTATGTTAATTTGCTGACAAGGGCTCACAGGCTTTTTCTGGTGGTTCTCTTCTTCCCCCTTTGAGTTATAAAACTGAGAAAGTTTTCATCTAAATTGGTAATACTGAAAGCAGAATTCAAACTCCAAAAGTTTTCCACAAAATGGACAACAAGAATTCTAACTACACTCTTAGCTTCATCTTAAGTTTTATCATCCTCCACATCCTTTCCTTGGCATTCAGCACAGTGCTCAGAAAAGCAAAAGGTGGGTGAGCAGACTGTACCCAGCTACAGGAGAAAAAGGTCACCGATTTCTCCAGTATAGATAAATAAGCAATGGGTACCAAATATTACAACCATACTGAACCTCAATCCAAATTAGAGAACCATTCAATATAAGATATATTCTAAATAATATGTGATCATTCAGGATTCAATTATTTAACTTGATCTCTTCAGAAAAACTATTTTAAAGGCAGGAACAATGGCCTAGGCTTTCCTACAAGCTCCTTCAAATCAATATTTGTAAATCATGTTTCTGTTTCCTAGGAAACTAAGTAGGTTATACCTACGGCAAGAAAACTCTACCAGTGTCATTTTTCCTTTTATCCTTGGCTCACACATGCGGTTACTGCTTATTAGAAGAAAAAAATTACCTTCCAGGATCACTGAAAATCACAACAAAACAAGAAGGGAGCCAAAATGCCACCTTTTCAGCCTGCCTCTTCTCCAGGGGTGTGACAGAAGAGCAAAAAGAATAAAAGGCCACCAAGAGAGCTCCGAAAAACTAGAAAGGGGTTTATGAATAAGTTCAGGAAGTGCCCAACAGTCTGTGGCCTTAGCTTAATTCATTATGTGAAAGGGGAGACCAAAAAAAAGTGAAAAACCTGGATTTATCAGAAACATCAAGTCAGACATTGGAGTTCCAATTCCAAATCTCTTTCCTTAAGTTACTTTAATTCCCTGAACCACAGCTTCTACCTCTTAAAAAAAAAAGTAAAATATGTAGCTCCAATGTGGGTAATAAGAATTCAGTTAAAAGATGAATACAAAATACCAAGTTCAGACCAATTTCACCTCTTAAAAAGTCTCCAAGAGTCGTGTTCAAAGATGGCGAAACAGGTATTTTCTCAATGATTTTATGACTAGTGTAAAATAGAGTTATTTGTTGAGCTCTCATCTTAGGGAGTTTACATGAACACCCGGTATTTTCAGAAAGTACAATGAAGTATCACTTCCAGAAACATCTGTAAATGAACTTTTAACTGTGAGAATGTGGTTCGTATGTCCTGGATGTCTTTTCTGGGTCCACAAACTAAAGCTTGCTCTGGCTTTTTTCTTTAGTTACCAGCCAAATACAGGAGGAAAACTGGGGCACAAAATCACAGCACGGATGAGCGGTAAATGTGACTGTCAGTTAGTTTGCTTAAACAATTTCAAATTTCTAAAAACCATTATTAAATCACAGTAACTCGTAAGGCATCACAACCCTGGCCCAGAGATCGAATACTACATATGCTGCTGAGCTTTGCTGCTTAACAAGACTCAGACACTACATCCCAACATTTTTAACACATTTTTAAGTTTCCAGTATTTTCACAAACACTTAACTACACAGCATACTTTAAAATATAAATGTTATACATATATTCATGTGCTTTTATGAATCAAATGTCTGCAAAGCAACTTTTTTCTAAGGCAGAAACTCATTATTTTTCCATACTCAGGCCCCAACTCCACAAATTGCTCCTGTAAATACTTTTTAAAAAATATTCCTTTTGACTTGCATCTGTTGTCCTACCACGGAAATATTTAGAATTCAATTTTCTATTCTCTTCCCTTTATAATACATATAAACCCAATAAAGAAAGAAACTAAGAAATGGAAACAACCAACCACCTAAACTACTTTTTATAAACCACAGTTAGCTTCTACTGTCAAATGATATTTAGAAACTTCAGCTCCAAATTTCTCTCTGTAGCATTCACCTCCTCATAGAATCTCAGAAATCTTGGTCCCAGGAATGTAACCATTTCAAGCATAATACGAAAGGTAATTCAGACATTCAGTTTATCATTCACAGCTAATGCTGAACTCACTGCTCAGAATCTCGAAATCACACACTCGAGAGGACACACACATTTTAATTAAGAGCTAAAAACGATCCAGGTAATTACTGTCAGTATTGCTTACCTTCTAGCAGAAGCTTGGTGTTATAAACTGCTAGACCAATCAAATAATAATAATAATAATAGTTATAATCATCATCATCATTATAATTATGATTATTAGAACCACTACCACATCCAGAAGCACTGAGAGACTTAGAGCCCCAAGAGCTATATTCCTATCTGGGATCCTGGTACTACTGCATTCAAGTTCTATAAAGACCTAGTACAAGTCACTTAACTTTTGCCTGCATAAGACAGACACTTTCTGAAGTTCCTTCAAGCTTCCATGACTCTCTAGGCCTACTGCCCTAAAGTTCTTAGACTGACTAATGAATGGCTTTATCAAACCTCATACGTAGCTTTTGCCACAAGACAGGAATGCATACTTCTCAGATATTTAGTCAAGACCACAGGAAAGAACCATTATAAAAATTAGACCTCAGTAACCTTTGTTTTTTAATCTTTATGCAAGGAGTCTTCATCACTAGCTTAACATATTTTTGGAAAATACTTTGCTGGGCGGTTTATGTAAGCACTGCACTATTATTAAGCAATCATATTCAAAATGTAAAAAGGTTTATATTTAAGGAAACAAGTAAACAAATTCACACAGAATACTTAATATTTTCAAATCTTTAAAACAATAATGTTGCATGCAATAAGCCATGTCATATAACACAAATGACTGAAGTTTCATTAACATGTGTTTACTTTCTGAAGGTTAGAAAAGGCCTGTTTTTAGGACTCATTTTCTGCTGCTGGACTTCTATTCCTAATTATTATTCTATAATTGGCTTTAAAGATATCTCTCTTCCCTACATCAACCCGCATAAGCATACAAACCCTTTACAATACAAAACCTTACCTTATTCAGAAACACGAGCTAGTTCCCTCTGCCCAAGAGAGGAAGACGATGTGAGACCATCACATCAGAGTGTCGGCCTTGTACGCAGATTCTGTAACTCTCAGAGCCTTTCCTTGAGCTTAGCCGTAGATGTACACCCACACCACAAATACCAAGTAATCCATTCAGTAAATCTTGTGAGCCGAAGACAAGACTAAGTACAGGGTACCAGGGAAGCACTTCCAGTGCACCTCTCCACTCATTCTTCCCTTTCTGTAGAATTCATTACTTGTAATTCAGTGGTTCCACCCCCCAGTCACGGTTCCATATGGGTGCAGACTGTCTACCTTCTTCACTTCTGTGGTATACCTAGCATGGTGCCTCACACAGAGTAAGCGGGGCCAGCTGAGTGTGGATTTAAACTGAAAACAAAACACATACACACCTTCTAACAACAGTGCTAAAGGCATAAAATGGTACAAATTCAACCACAAAACACAGTTTTGTGCCCAGTGGCACCAGAGGACACAGAGGCCTGTGGGGGATGGGAGGATGGCACGGGCAGGTAAGCATGCCCCGCGCACCAAGCCCCTGGAGCGCTGAGAGACAGAGGGCAGCAGCATGGCAGCATACTGGCAGCTGCCCACTGGAGACCAAGGACACAAGGCACTGGGGGTGCAGGGTGAGGTGGTATCAGGCAAGGAGACAGAGAAAGGATAGGGAACACTGGTAAAAGACTGCGCAAATAAATACTTATGCCAAGGCTAATAAAGCCCAGACTTCTCACTGCTGGAGCAGGTATTTACAAACACAGCAAGGGTAAAGACTAAAAAGAACTCTGAAGTGTTGGACTGGAATTGGGAGTACAATTGACCTTTCAACAATATGGGTTTGAACTGTGTGGGGTCCACTTAATTGTGCCTTGTTTTGTTTTGTTTTAAAGAGTGGACAGCAAAAGCCACCAGGCATTTATTCACAACAACCCACCCCAGTCTGACTTTCTAAATACCATTCTCCACTAAAAGGAACCAGAGGTGCCTGAAGAGATAGAATGTATTGCAAGGAAGGGGCAAGGAATGTACAAGACTCTTAACTACTAACTGTGCCACAAAATCAAGAAGTGCTCAAAAACTGATCAGGGTGTGCTAAAAGGCACATGAGCTACTTTGAAGAGGCTTCCATTTCCAAATCTGGGATAATATGAACATCAAAATAAGTAAGGAGGGTAACATACTGTAACCGATTGAATAAACTAGGAATCTGTGATGTGTGAAAAAATAAATCAATGAGGGAGAAGGGAAGGCTCTTCCACAAAGCAGATTACCAGTAGAAGAAACGACACAAAATTAAAATCACCACTTGGCAACTATCACTGCAGTGGCTGATTCAGGCAGAGCAGTCAATGGAAAACAAGCCTGGTGGATGGAACTATGATGAGGGAAGGGATGCGGGGGTAACCTTAGCACCAGTCAATTACACAAGGGGAAAGAGCGCCTTTAAGGAAGGGAAATCTGGCAGCCACTGATGTGACCCAATGAACAAAACTGACATCATCACTGGCTCAGAATCATCCTACAGAATGCAAGGCCTGTACTCTACATAACCGTCAAAGATAGGAAAAACAGAAATGACTTAAGAAATGTTCCCAGTTGGAAGAGTCAAAGACACATGTCCACTGACTGTAATGAATATCCTTGGATGGGTTTCTCACCAGAAGGGAAAAGCAAGGAGGTAATTGGTGAAATATGAATGAGGTCTGTGGACTGGATGGCTGTGTTATATCAATGTCGACTTCCTGACTTTGAACTCAATATATGGTAGTTATACATGAGTGTTCTTTCTGGGGCGAACATACACTCAAGTATTTAGGGGTGGCGGGGCATCAAGTCCAAAGCTCGCTCTGAAATGTTTCATTAAGACACCAACAATAATGGGAGAGGTGTATAATGCAGCAAACATGGTGAAATGCTAACAACTGTACTGCTTATACAAATTATAAATTTAAAATCATTTCTAATAATTTTAAAAATTACTATTTCTTTCTTTTTTTTTTTTTTTTAAAGATTTATTCATTTGCCAGAGAGAGAGTTTACAAGCAGGGGGAACAGGAGGCAGACGCAGGAGCAGGCTCCCCTCTGAACAGGGAGCCTGACAAGATGGGGCTCAATCCCAGGATCCTGGGAGCAGGACCTGAGCAGAAGGCAGATGCTTAACCAAATGAGCCACCCAGGCGCCCCTACAAATTACTATTTCTAAAAATTCTACTGAAAAACTACTTCTAGGACGCTGTACAATTTCATCCCAGATGTTGAAATATTTTCACTTAAAATTTTCTAAGAATATTAAATAGGAGTATCCTTTCAGCTGGTCATTTGAAGGCTTCTTCATGATGTCAAATTAAAACAAGGATTTGATCTGAAAAATTTGTAATTTCAAAGATGTGAATCTCACTGCTAAGAAATACCATCAGCAAAGCAACGTGGAAGATGGCTGTTCGGAGGTCCTTGGGATCTAAAACAGCAGGGTGGAGCAGAAGCAGGGATACGCAAGGTATCAGCAGTCACTAACTAGCAGACCATCTCCTAAGCGGCCTAACTACACCCCACAGAGAATTCTGAAGAACAAAGTCCACATCTTTAGTTAGAGGTATTTGGCTAAGTTATAATGTGCTACTTGTGTTCGATTTTGCCGATCTTTTTGAGGTGAAAAACAAATAGTCAAAATTAAGGAAATGCTTCATTTTCCTTGAAAGGATCTGAAATGAAAGAGACAACTTCAAAATCACTATGAGTATGTATTGACGAGCCATAATTCAATTCTGCCAAATTTCAAAAGGCTTGACCTACTACGATACTATCAAATAAAGTATAATGATTACATAAATAACTCATCATCACCAAATGAGACCAACTCTACCATAACATCACAGTTTATATAATGGTTTAAAGATAAATGATAGAAGTTTTATTAGAAGTAGATGGAGTGAGGGGCACCTGGGTGGCTCAGTCAGTTAAGCGTCTGCCTTCGGCTCAGGTCATGGTCCCGGGGTGCTGGGATCGAGCCCCGCATCGGGCTCCCTGCTCCACGGGAAGCCTGCTTCTCCCTCTCCCACTCCCCTTGCTTGTGTTCCCTCTCTCGCTGTGTCTCTCTCTCAAATAAAGAAATAAAATCTTTAAAAAAAAAAAAGTAGTAGATGGAGTGAGCTAAAACATGACATTGCAATAGATCCTAAAAAGTGAATTTAATATGGGAAAGGTCAGAGCAATTTTCCTAGTGATGTAATTACCTTTCAAAAACTGGGTTACAAAATTTATTTTACCCTGTTATTAAAACACACACATACATACGTATATAAACATGCACATACATCATTCAAACACAGAGAAGCATATATAGATGGGGAAATTTCCCAGATGAGGTATTTTTTGGGCTTGTGAATCATCACAGTTGAACATATTTTTAGTACCTTATTTCAATGATTGGTACATTTTGTTTCTAGACAGTTTTGAGTACTGCATCATTATTCCTCTGTGGACAGGTAGAAATATTCACTGAATGATTAAACTCATGTTCTGTTATCTGACATTTATTCAACCATAACTTTATAGCCTGACATTTCTGCACATTCACATAAACTGGGATTCATATAAAGATGAATATGGTACCAAAATTTATTGACTTGCATGTCCTCTGAATCGTTAAAGATTAAATGCTATTCAATATCCTATGGTTTCAGTGAATCTATATATGTGAAGTTCCAAATGACCAGGACCCCACCTTCTTAGTCAAGTCAGATATGGCTTTTACTGTTATCTGTCTCCAGCTCGCCTGTATTTCTCTTAGCTTCCTTACTTCTGTTTGTGGCAGCACCGTTCTCCCAGTCTCCCAGACTGAAAATATAATGGAGCTAGAGATAGCTAGTATACAATTTCATGAGTCAATAATGTTCTATCAAGAAAACATTTTCCTAGTTTAGCACAGAAGTTCATAACCATATATAGTGCTCCTAATTAAATCTACTGACTTCTGAATTCATTGGATTTATTTCAAGAAGCAATAGATTAACAATATAAAATGGAATTGCCATAGGGAACTAACAGACATTGGCGACTTTAAGATGAAATAGGGCAAGGGGAAAGGCACTCATATTTTACACCTGATGCATAAACATTCCTAAAGTAGGTTAGGTCTCCCTTTGTGCTCTATAGAGGCTCCAGAGTGCACTGTGTACTTCTCCTCTATAGTTCTCCACCCACTATTATTAATTTAGTTAATTTCTGAAATTATTTGTTGGATGTCTGTCTTTTCTTCTAGACCATAAGCTACATATCTCACCGTTCTGTTCGGTACATCACCAGGGCCAAGTACAGCATAAGTAAATAACTGTTTCAGGGCCAGTCAGCAACCTGATAAATAAAAGGTTTATTGGATAACTGTATTTATAAATCTCTTAAGAAAATTGGTAACAATTATGCAGCTCCAATGGTCTATGAGAAAGGTCAGGAGATACACTGTCAAAAAAAAAGGTAACTTATTTAGCCATTTCAGAATTCTTTTTTTTTTTTTTTTAAAGATTTTATTTATTTATATGACAGAGAGAGACACAGAAAGTGGGAACACAAGCAGGGGGAGTGGGAGAGGGAGAAGCAGGCTTCCCGCGGAGCAGGGAGCCCGATGTGGGGCTTGATCCCAGGACCCTGGGACCACGACCTGAGCTGAAGGCAGCTTAACGACTGAGCCACCCAGGCGCCCCTAGCCATTTCAGAATTCTTAAAATACAAATATTTTCTAGAAATACAACTAAATGAGTTTTAGATCTCCAAAACAGAGTTTTGTCCCAAATTATCTCTAACTTTACCAGACTATTTGTTTAATTTTTTTGAAAAATATCTGATTAATGAAGGGCAAATGGGAAGAAACAAAACTAAGATCACATCATATTTGAAATGGTCTAATTGGAAGCATCATACAATACAGAGTAGAATAATCTGACATTATAGTTTTATCCACAAAGCAAAGAGAGAAAAAAAAAGTACTGAGAAACCAAGTGAGGGAAAGGATCTTTGGCAAAAGAGTAAATTCACAGATTCCTATGGGATGGAATGCACAGGCTGAATTCTTGGCTTCTGTCACCCAGGGTACAAGTGGAGGGGACAGCATTACTTGGCTTCCAACCTGAACGTGTTAACAGAAACAGAGCTTCTGAAGGAGGACCTTTTCTATGAGAGGATGAAGTGCTTGTTCAAATAATTCAATACTCAAGCCCTGAAAATAAAAGGATAAAAACTAATACACACTGTGCCTAGTTATCTCCCAAGGAGAGGAGGAAGAAGGCTTTTGTAAAGTGAGAGGGAGAAAACGCCTTTCATACCATGTGTAAGGACATAGTGTGCAGAGGGGGGAAGAAAGGAGAGAAACTCAAGACCAGACACTGATGCTCTCAGCATCACCTCTTATTGTAATAACATTAAGGCAGTTATGAGATAGCAATTTCTTGTGAGCCTTAAAAAGAAATGGTGTAATTGAATTTCACACACTTGATTGAGCCCCTATTCCATATAGCTTGTACCACAGAAGCTAAGAATTCAAGGCTATTTATAAAGCATTGTCCCTGTCCTCAAGGCACTCATAGTCAATTATATTTCATAATCACATTTGGTGCTTACGAGCTATTAAAGGCTTCACCTATGCTTTACCTGTATATAGGAAATGCTTGCAGAGTCTTAAACAAGTATCTATCTAAACTGATATTTGAGACTGTTTTGATAATACAGGTATTTCAACAGCTGTACCAATTTTGTAATTACATCTAAGATGTAATTGCATCTTAAAATTGCATTTAAATATTTAACATAAAGTTTTCATTTAATTATCTGAAAAGTTCGTTTATTATTTTAAATACCGGTGATATCGTGATGAATACACTTCATTGTAAGAGGAAGTTAATTTTTTAACATAATAAAAGACTAATTTAGGGACTTTATATTAAATTCCCATTTCTTTTACTCAACACTACATTTCAAGACATAATTGTTTTATAAACTTTCAGACGTTCAGAATTTTTCAAAATGTTCACATTATTGATAAGCAATGATGTTTTCTGGAGTTAAAATCAATGCATACTTACAAAAGTGCTCATAGGAATTCTCCATTATTCACTGGGTAATCAAGACCATAAATTAAGTTATATGCAACAAAATATAACTGTCTAGAAAATAATTTAATTATGCTAAGCAAATAAATATTAGACATCTGCTCTAACTCAAGTATTGTTAGGTATTTTTCTCTATTGATAAAGACAGTAAGGTGTTTTAGCAACTCAAATCTAGCCCTCCACTAACCATATAATATAGCCAAGCCAAACAATTCAAGAAAAACTTTCTTATCCTTTTTCTGTATCATGACAGTAAAGTCTTGCCCAAGGGAGTTCGCTCCAATTCAAAACAACTCAAAGGAAGAAAAAGATAAAGATGCTTCCATGAGACACACATGTATTCAGGATTCCATTCTAAGAGCAAATATTCTGGGTAGAGTCCCTGTGTGATTTTTCTATAAATTTTCCAATCAAAATTTGTAATTACAGTATCACTAAGTTAAAGAAATAAGTTGAATTTCAAGATAATAATATCTCTATTGAAATAAAAGTAAAAAGGAATGTTAATTCGTCACTGTTTAGATCATTTTATGTTCTACCTGTTTAACTTTGAGGTCTCTAGGTATGTATATCAATTTAAAGAATAAGAAATAGAGAAATACTATTCAGAAACTAGAAATCAAGGAAAGCCAAGCAAAACCATTAAGGCTTGCCCTGTACTTGAAAGATAATGCACCTAACATTCTAGAGTCAACACATGGTCAAGACAAATACATTTTTACAGAAGTTTCAAGAGAAATAAGCAACTGTTAAGACAAAAATATTTAATTATGAGGTATGTTAGACCATTCGTCTTAATTAAACAAGTTTATCCACTATACATATGGTCCTTTAATTTCCATTCCATAAAAATGCTAAATCCTTAGTGTACTATTTGGTCCCTTTTTTCTTTTCTTTTCTTTTTTTTTTAACACTTCACTTCTTCATTTTTAGTATCAGCCATCTCAGAAACTAAATGCATCTATCAAAGACACTTAATAAGGACTGTCTCAAAAGGCTCTTTCCACATTATTTTAAAGTATGCCCCTCGTCTCCTTGAGTATATGCTCTGCAACAACAATAATAATGTATCTATTTCCAGATCATTCTGATTTTCTTAGAATCTCTTCTGATCAACTTTTTCAATACCATTAGGAAATCAGATGGCCGCTTAATTCCTACTGAATGCTCTGCAACTCTTTGAAAAACTCTGTTCATTTACTTATCTTTCTTGCAGAAGCTAAGTAGAACTCTTTAAGAGCAACAGAGTAAAGGTAACACATTTACATCAAATTTTACATTAAGTTAATATAATGTTTTTATTTTTATTTTTTTAAGATTTTATTTATTTATTTGAGAGAGAGAGAATGAGAGAGAGAGAGCATGAGAGGGGGGAGGGTCAGAGGGAGAAGCAGACTCCCCGCTGAGCAGGGAGCCCGATGCGGGACTCGATCCGGGACTCCAGGATCATGACCTGAGCCGAAGGTAGCCGCTTAACCAACTGAGCCACCCAGGCACCCCTAATACACTGTTTTTAAATATATGTGGAAATTTTATCTAAATTACTCATATACTGTGTGACAAAGAATTTTCAATAAATTCTAAAATGCAGAAAGTGTTTATCAGCTTTTCTAACTAAAAATGAACAACTAAATGTAAACTCCAACCATTTTCAAAAAGCCACTTAGAAAATGCAACAGAAAAAAGTACTAAACTTGAGGTTTTTTAAATGATAAATCATAAACTAATTTTCAAAGATATAAAATATACAAATCATGAAATGAAGAATTGCTTTTAACCACCAAATGGAAATTTTTTAAATACATGTTTATGTTTATGCTACTAAATTTGAAAACCTCAGAATTATTTTGGAGGTAAACATGAATATCAATCGATACGGATTTAAAAGACGTAGGAAATCTGACCGGATGGATGCTACAGATTTTGTGGAATGCGGGGGGGGGGGGGGGCGCTAAATAATTACTTACTTTAAAAAGACACATACAAATATCAAGTTTCCCAATATTTAAAGAATAGATAATATATGTTACAATTACTTTTATCATTCTGATGCTCTGACTACTCTAGAACACAGAAAAACATGGGAAACTCACTAATTTACTACTAAAATGCCACATACTATGATCCAAAGCACCAAAATGTCAAAGAGGAATATCATAAGATGCCCAAACGTACTTGATAAAATTTGAGATCTAGTCTTGATTGTAATTCTTAGTGAAAAAAGAGAAGGGTACTTCCTTAACATGATAAAAATATCAACCCAAACCAATGGAGGTTTCCTACAAAAACATACCAAAAATGACTAGTTAAAAAATATAAAGGGTCACGGGGTACATTCACAATAGCAACTACAAGTACAACTCATCGTGAAAGCCGTTTTACTGAAAAAACAACATAAAACAAAGTTTGAGTAAACTGTAAATGCATACCATATTTCCAGGGAAGCAAAATAATTATAAAAGTCATATGGAATAAAGTGGCCAGAGTAGCCAAGACATTTTCGGGAAAAAAAAAAAAAAATGAAAGATTTGAACTAAACTATATTAAAATGTCTGAAATAGAGCCATTAAAATAATGTGGGACTAAGGAATGATGATGTTTCAACCAATGGTTATAAGATCGTCGAATTTTTTAGAAGAAATTGGCAATCTAGATTTTTTTAAAGTGAAGTCTCTCAAGTTTCTCTGTTGGCTGAAATCTATGAAAGCATTGTATATTTCCAAAGAAAGCATTTCTGTGGGTTCAATCAGCCACAGTGGACCTCAGCCCTATACACACCCAGCACTTCCTGCCTCACCCTGAGCTCAAGCTGCTTCCTGTGCCTGGACAGCCCTTTCCTCTCCCTCCACCCATTCAAAAGCAACCCACCCATCAAGGTGTGGCTCATACGCCATCCCAAAGAGCATTCTTAGGAACTACCATTACTTTCCGTGTAGGGGCCAGGATAACAGTTCTTATCACTGCTTAACTCTAGAGGTTATCCAGTGTGCTCTGTCTCTTCCTCTAGGTTGGGGAAGGAGAACAAATAAAACTCCTGCTACAACCTCCTGGCCTACTCTCTGCCCAGCAAGCACCCCGATGATGGACTGCAGTTTCTGTAATCCTTTCAGCAAAAGCACAACAGATAGTATCCCCATTCTACAGCTGATGTGTTGGGGGTTCAATAACTAAACAGGCCCTGGAAGAAACAGGATTCTAATTCTTTTTGCTAGATTTCACCAACCATTTCATAGTTGGTCCTTCTCTGAAAGGAGTTCAGTGGAATGAGAGAGATACAGCTAAAATAAGCAGTCTGAGGGTAAGGTTCTAGATTTCTTGTAATCTAGAAATAGGATATAGATACCACATGAAGCACAAGAGACCAACTACTAAGTATCCTAATTCTGAATTTGAGATTGACTTCTATAATATAATTTGTATTCAAAATTACCTTTTGCCTCAGCAAATTTTATTGATCCACTCGAACTCTATGTACCCAGTGGGGAAAAAACAGATGGGAACTGTACTACAGTCTGAAAGAAAGTTTGACTTGTAAGGCATCTTTTGAAATATCCTTAATATTCTTTTTATTTTAAGCTCAGTGTAAAGTTTTTATAATACCTAATTTGTAATGCTTTGTAGGAACTAAAAATAAGTCATCTTTGAGATACCTATGCTAGCTTACCTTAAGAAAATTGAAAATAGGGCGCCTGGGTGGCTCAGTCGTTAAGCGTCTGCCTTCAGCTCAGGTCATGATCCCAGGGTCCTGGGATTGAGCCCCGCATCGGGCTCCCTGCTCCACGGGAAGCCTGCTTCTCCCTCTCCCACTCGCCCTGCTTGTGTTCTCTCTCTTGCTGTCTCTCTCTCTGTCAAATAAATAAAATCTTTAAAAAAATAAATAAATAGGGGCACCTGGGTGGCTCAGTAGTTAGGCGTCCGCCTTCAGCTCAGGTCATGATCCCAGGGTCCTGGGATCGAGCCCCGCATCTAGCTCCCTGCTCGGCGGGAAGCCTGCTTTTCCCTCTCCCACTCCCCCTGCTTGTGTTCCCTCTCTCGCTGTCTCTGTCAAATAAATAAAATCTTTAAAAAAAAAAAAAAATTGAAAATAATCCTAAAATAATTTGTTGACAATTTCCAAAGCTACAGCAGTTTGGAATAGTTTCAGGAGTTGTTAATGGGGGAATAAAAAAAAAAAAAAGTCTAAAAACAAAGCTCCCTCACAAGAGGATCTGAAATGTCCAATTAATCATTTGTCTTAAAGAATATAATTTTGTTGAAGTATCTTTAAAAATACCATACATCTCGGGGCACCTGGGTGGCTCAGATGGTTAAGCATCTGCCTTCGGCTCAGGTCATGGTCCCGGGGTCCTGGGATGGAGCCCCACATCGGGCTCCCTGCTCAGCGGGAAGCCTGCTTCTCCCTCTCCCTCTCCCCCTGCTTGTGTTCCCTCTCTCACTGTGTATCTCTTTGTCAAATAAGTAAAGAAAATCTTTAAAAAAAAAAAAAATACCATACATCTCACATAAGAACACACTGTGCTAATGAAAAAGAAATGATCTTTTAAAAATGTTATTAGTTACTAAACTAGAAATGTAGCCTTTTAAAGTGGTATTATTAGAGAAATCATTAAGATGGCATGCTTCCTCTTTTTTTTTATCTCTGAAATGTTTTTTAAGTTCCATTTATAAAAGAGGCAAAGATGTTAAAGCAAACTTAAGCATTTTCCCAGCCATTTTTAAACTTGTTCAGTATTTGTTTAAGGTTAGAAAGTCACAAATTTCAATCAATACGCTGGCGCAGATTTTAAGTTGTTCATATTTATATATGTTCTTTACAGCGGAAATACTTCACCGTCCTTTACAAAGAAAAAGGAACCCCTAGTTTAATATATCATAGAACAAGGGTCAACAGACTGCGTGCCTAGAGGCCAAATAGAGCACATGACCTGTTTCTGTAAGGCCTGCTCTCCAAGAAAAGTTTTTACATTTTTAAAGAGTTGTAAAACATATATATTTTTAAAGAGTTGTAAATATATGCAGGTGTTCAAAAAAACATACACACACACACACACATATGCACATACATGCACACCCCTAGAGACCTTATGTGGTTGGCAAAATCTAAAACATTTACTTGAAAAAATAACCAAATAAAGGAAAGTATTTACTTTCTGGCCCTTTACACAGAAGTTTACCAACTTCCCCCCTCCCCCATCACAGAGTACAGGAACTGTACTGTGGCCTCATGTGTAGGCCACTGACCTCATACTATACTCTAAGCTGCCAAAGGTACTGAACCAGAAGATTAAGTGATGAAGCATGGGTGGAGGGTGTTTTTTTTTTAATACCTTTTCTATTTACCACTGAGGCAGACTACTAGAGTCTGAGATATAACAGCCTCAAGTTGACAATGTGACTTCAAGAAACTGCTCTACTCTAAATAATTGAAGATAATGGGATTTCAGATGGGGTGCTCATCTCACACCTGGGGTTAAAGGAGCAGGAGAGGCCCTTTTATACACACTTCTCCCTCCAGCCCCTTCGTCCAGGTGCACTCTTACTCCTCAGTCAAATCCAGATCAAAAGTTTCTTTCTCAACAAATCCTCCAAACCCTTCAAAGTTAGCTGTACCCTTCAAGGCTTTCAGAACATTCTGTACAAAATTTTAGTATACAATTGATTGTAATGTTTAATTATGTTTTTGTTTACTTTCAAAAAAGTTTGAATTCCTGGTAGCAAGGACCCTGTCTTGCTCCATTTTGGACCCCTCACATTTAGCAGAATGAATTCCCTATAGTGGGTAGGGACTCGTTTCCTGTGGCTACCCTAACAAATCACCATGAATGTGGTAGCTGAAACCAGAAATCACTCTTTCACAGTTCTGGAGGCCACAAGCCCAAAATCAAGGTGATAGCAGGGCCACACTTTCTTTCTTCTTCTTCTTTTTTTTTTTTTTTTTTAAGATTTTAATTTATTTGACAGAGAGAAAGAGAAAGAGCACCAGCAGGGGGGAGCTGCAGAGGGAGAAGGAGAAGCAGGCTCCCACTGAGCAGAGCACAATGTAGGGCTGGACCCTCCCCAGGACCCTCGGATCATGGCCTGGGCCGAAGGCAGATGCTTAACAGACTGAGCCACCCAGGTGTCCCTAGGGCCACACTTTCTCAGAAGTTCTAAGGGAGAATCCATTCCTTGCCTCTTCCAGCTTCCGGCGGCTGCTGGCATTACTTGGGTGTTCCTAGGCTTGTGGCCACATCACTCCAAACTCGGCCTCTGTCTTCATATTGCCTCATCTTCATAAGGACACTTGTCATTGAATTTAGGGCTCACCCAGGTAATCCAGGATGATCTCATGTCAAGGTTCTTAACTGCATCTGCAAAGACCCTTTTTCCAAAAAAGATAACATTCACATGTTTGAGAGATCGACATGGACATATCTTTTTTGAGAGCCACCATTCAACCCACTACAGTGCACGTTCAGTAACTGATTGTGTTCATTCTTCTTGCCTTAAATCCAAATAAAATAAACATACACTAAATAACCGCCCCCCCCCAAACAAAATGGAAAAAGAAAAGCATCCTAATTCCTCCCCTTCTTTCCCAAACTCCTGTTTGAAAAGCAACCGCTGAGGCACAGCCAGAAGCTTGAACAGCATTTTCTTGCTGAGCCCTAAGAATTACTCTATATGATGTCCAGCAGCATATCTTTGGAGACCATTTCTTTACTTCTGGGAATAAAAGCCCAGAGTTTTATCTCCTTCCCCACAAACTAATACTCCTGATCACATGGTAATTCTGCAAAGATGTTCTCTGGATGAGGTTCTGATCTCTTTAAATTCTTTACATATGGCCATGAATGTGTAATTTTACTAGAGTTGTACAAAGTCAAACTATTAAGAACTCGCTCTTACCGGAAACTTAAGACTTAAAGCCTTATTTTTAAAGAATTTAGGCTCTGGATCTGTTATACATTGAATGTCTGTCTTCCCAAAATGTTTATGTTGGACATCTAACCCCCAAGATGATAAATGTATTTGGAAATATGACCTGTGAGGAGGTGATAAAGGTTAAATGAGGTCATTAGGGCTTTAATTACAAGAAGAAGATACCAGAGCTTGCTTGCTTGCTCTCTCTCTCTGTCACTGTCATGTGGCGACACAGTAAGAAGGTGGCCGTCTACAAGACAAGAAAAGTCCTCACCAGGAACTGATCCTGATCTGGGACTTCTACTCTCTGAACTGTGAGAAAATAAATTTATGTAGTTTAAGCTACCCAGTCTGTAGTCTTTTGTTATGGAGGCCCAAGCAAGCTAAGACAGGATCTAAACACAATCCTAAGCACATTTATAAATACTCAATGAAAATTAGCTGATTTCCATGACTATGATTATTCCCATCAGACAGTTTATGATTTTATAGTACGACTTTTCAGAAAATACTTGAACTATTTGGAAATCAAAGATTGCTAGGCTTTTCAAATTAAGGTTAAAAACTAAGATATTGATTTCAAAACTTCTATGAACTATAACTAGGACTGAAATAATTTTTCTGCCCAAGGTTTGCATTATTAACTGAAGACACCAATAAATTCCTATCAAAACAGAAAACTCACAAATTATGAAAGTGTCAGCAGTACATTATCCATAGGCTCATATTCTTAGAATAAAGCATCCCTAGTACACCTCACCATACCAGAGCACCAAGATAATGAAAACTCACAGTAAGAAAAAATGTAAGAAAAATGGCAGCCACCTTGCTGTAAGATATAGTGAAAAATCTATTTTTCCCTACTCTTAACACACAGCAAGTTATATCCGGCAAAGGGCATCACATCTAAGAGCCCTTCACACTGTAGACATCAGAGATTTGTGTATCTATTACTAAAATGTTCTGGTGATGGCAGTTTAGTACAATTTTTTGTCAGAGTAGTCTTAAGGAAATGATGCATTTTCTTTCTCACACATTAGCACTATATGAGCTAAAAAGGTGGCAAAAACGTGAAGCTGGGAAAGGACTGTTGACAGTCAAAGGTGCAGAGTATCTCCCAAATTGATGGGAGTCATGTAAGAAATAAAAGGAAATAAATATCACTTCGATTACATTCACAAAAGGAATTATGAAGGAAAAAAATGACTAAAGAAATCATAATTAAGAAAAACAACATACAGAGTCATCATGTTACATGTAACTATTAAAAAGGAGAGATAATACAATGGGTTAAAAGAAAAACCTAGATACTGAAAAAGAGCACTCCTTTATAAAACAAAATTAAAAAAGAAAAGCTAATGACAGAATAGATTGGTAGAGTAAAATCAGATACATTTAAACTCTTCCTCAAAAAGAAAAAACATGAATGACAATGTTAATGTCAGTCAAGGATAAATTTAATCCAAAGGCATTCAATACAAAAAAAGGATAATTTTAAAAAAAGTCATGGAATTATATATACCAAACAACACACAGGTAAATATGCATGCAAAGCTATCAAAAATTTAATGAAGACATAAAACAATAAAACTTTTTTTTTTTTAAGATTTTATTTATTTGACAGAGAGAGACACAGCAAGAGAGGGAACACAAGCAGGGGGAGTGGGAGAGGGAGAAGCAGGCTTCCCGCGGAGTAGGGAGCCCGATGCGGGGCTCCATCCCAGGACCCTGGGATCATGACCTGAGCCGAGGACAGACGCTCAACGACTGAGCCACCCAGGCGCCCCAAAGCAATAAAACTTTTAAAAACAAAACATAGGTGAAAAGCGTCATGATAATGGATTTGGCAGTGATACCTTGGATATGACACCAACAGCACAGGGAACAACAACAACAAAACAATAAAATGGACTAAAGCAAAATTAAAAGCTTCTGGGCATCAAAGAACACTTCAACAGTGAAAAGGCAACCCACAGAATGGGAGAAAATATGTACAAATCATATATCTGATAAGGGGTTAATACCCAGAATATACAAAGGACTTCTAAAATTCAACAACAAAATCCAACTAAAAAATGGTAAAGGACTTGAATACACGCGTCTCTAAAGAAAATATACAAATGGCCAATAAGCACATGAAAAGATGCTCACCATCACTAATTATTAGGAAAATGCAAATCAAAACCACAACGAGATGCCACTTCACACCTATGAGAATGGCTCATATCAAAAGAAAAACAATAATTCCAGAAAATAGCAAGCATTAGCTAGAATGTAGAGAAATCGGAACCCCTGTGCACTGCTGGTGGGAATGCAAAATGATGCAGGTGCTCTGGCAAACACTATAACAATTCCTAAAAATTAAACGCAGAATTACAACAACATACGGCATTCCACTTCTGGTTATACATCCAAAAGAATTTAAAGCAAAGACTCAAAAGACATTTGTACACACATGTTCATGTGGTATAAATACAATTTAACATTATACAGCCTTAAAAAAGAAGGACACCTGGACACATACTATAACACAAATGAACTTCGAAGACATTATGCTAACTAAAATAAGCCAGTCACAAAAAGACAACGGTATGACTCTACTTATAGGAGGTGTCTAAAATAGCCAAACTCATAGAAACAGAAAGTAGCATGGTGGTTGCCAGGGGCTGGGGGGAGGGGAGTGGGAGTAGTTTAATGAGTACATAGTTTCAGTTTTGCAAAATGAACATTTATGGAGATGTGTGGCACAACAGTGTAACTATACTTAACACTACTTAACTGTACTTAAGAATGGATAAGATGGTAAATTTTATGTAACTTGTATTTTATTTATAATTTAGAACAAAAATAAATTTTAAAACCCCAATGAAGATATAAAAATGATTAGAATACAGAACTCAATACACCACTTTTTAAATTAATCCAATTTAACAGAAAAAAATGTTAGAACATAAAATAATTTAAAACAAATCAATAAACTCAATTTAACAGATAAAAAATGGAATATCACATTCCTCAATAGATACCTTTATTCAAATCTCTATAAAACATTTATAAAAATAAATCATAGAAAAAGAATAGTTATTTAAATCATTGGAAAAGAATAGTTATTTAAAAATAATGTTTCAGGGGCATCTGGGTGGCTAAGTTGGTTAAGCATCTGCCTTCGGCTCAGGTCATGATCCTAGGGTCTTGGGGCTCCCTGCTCAGCAGGGAGTCTGCTTGTCCCTCTCCCACTGCCCCTTGCCCCTCCCCCTTCTCATGTGTGTATGCTCTCTCTCTCTCTCTCTCTCTCTCTCTCAAAATCTTTAAAAAGAATCAGTCTGTTTTACAAAGTTAGTCTCTGAATGTAAATCAAAATTTAAAAATAAATACAAAATGAAGACTTAAAAATAGTTAATACTCAGACATTTAAAAACATAGTTCTAGAAATCCTTGATGTAGAGGCTGCTTTTAGGCAAACAGGCTTGAGCAATGAATGTAGAAAGGGCCCACAGCAGGAAAGAATATTCAATGGGAAAAAGTCTCTTCAACAAATGGTGTTGGGAAAACTGGACAACAATATGAAGAATAAAACTGGACCACTTTCTTACACCGTACACAAAAATAAATTCGAAGTGGATTAAAGACCTAAATATGAGACAGGAAACCATCAAAATCCTAGAGGAGAACACAGCAACCTCTTTGAACTCAGCTTGAGCAACTTCTTAGTAGACATGTCACCAAACGCAAGAGAAACAAATGCAAAAACGAACTACTGAGACTTCATCAAGATAAAAATCTTCTGCAAAGCGAAGGAAACAATCAACAAAACTAAAAGGCAGCCTACAGAATGTGAGAAGATATTTGCAAATGACATATCTAACAAGGGGTTAGTATCCAAAGTTTATAAAGAACTTATCAAACTCAACACCACAAAACAAATAATCCAGTTAAGAAATGGGCAGAAGACATGAATAAACATTTTTCCAAAGAAGACATCTCGATGACTAACAGACACATGAAAAGATGCTCAACATCACTTGGCTTCAGGGAAATACAAATCAAAACCACTAGGAGATACTACCTCACACCTGTCAGAATGGCTAAAATTAACAACACAGAAAACAACAGGTGTTGGCGAGATGTGGAGACAGGGGAACCCCTTGCACTGTTGGGAGGGAATGCAAACTGGTGCAGCCACTCTGGAAAATAGTATGGAGGTTCCTCAAAAAGTTAAAAATAGACCTACACTACGACCCAGCAATTGCACTACTAGGTATTTATTCAAAGGATACAAAAATACGGATTCGAAGGGGTACATGCACCCTGATGTTTACAGGAGCATTATCAACAATGGCCAAACTATGGAAAGAGCCCAAATGTCCATTGACTGATGAATGGATAAAGAAGATGTGGTGTATATACATACAATGAAATATTACTCAGCCATCAAAAAGAATGAAATCTTGCCATTTGCAACGGCGTTCATGGAGGTAGAATGTATTATGCTAAGCGAAATAGCTCAGTAAGAGAGAAACAAATACCATATGGTTTCACTCCTATGTGGAATTTAAGAAACAAAACAGATGAACATATAGGAAGAGGGGAAAAAGGAAAGAGGGAAACAAACCAGAAGAGACTCTTAACAGTAGAGAACTGAGGGTTGATGGGTATTTAGGAGGGCACTTGTTATGATGAGCACTGGGTGTTGTACAGAAGTGATGAGCCACTGAATTCTACTCCTGAAACCAATATTGCACTGTACATTAACTAACTAGAATTTAAATAAAAAATTTTTTTTTAAAAAAGGGGGCCCACAGTGACCCCCTGGCTGAGGACAGACAGGCCCATCAGGTGACCCACCTCAAAATATTCATAGGCCCTAACTAATGAATGGGCTACTTAAAACTAGTCACAGTCACACACACAAAAAAAGGGACAATTCCATCCGTTGCCACACCTCTTCATCTTCCCTCTTTAAAAACAGCCCCCACCTGGGCGCCTGGGTGGCTCAGATGGTTAAGCGTCTGCCTTCGGCTCAGGTCATGATCTCAGGGTCCTGGGATCGAGTCCCGCATCGGGCTTCCTGCTCCTTGGGAGCCTGCTTCTCCCTCTGCCTCTCTCTCTCTCTGTCTCTCATGAATAAATAAATAAAATCTTAAAAAAAAAAAAAAAAAAACCAGCCCCCACCTACTGCCTCACTGCAGACAGCCTCTCTGCTGTCCAGGCCTCCACTCCCTTAAAGTGTAGTCAATAAACCTCTATCTCCTTTGTTCTGCCTCAGGTGAATGCTTTCACCTTGCATGCCACTGGCTTCCACCCAATCATCACCCTACATCTGGGGGCCCCCATCCGATTGAGAGACACCCCATTTAAACACTATGCTTGACTCAAAGAAGAAATCAATAAAATTATAAACTAAATTATAATGAAATTACAATTAAAATTTAAAAACTTGAAACAATGAAAAAAGGAATAATTCTTCCCCAAAAAAGTACAGAATATAGCAGAGGATGTATTTCTAAACTCAATACCTTCATAGTTAAAAGGAGATTTATTTTAAAAAGAACTAAGCAAAAAAAAAAGAGAATTAAGAAAATATGAGCTAAAAGTCATGAGAGAAAATAAGTAAAAACACAGTAGAAATGATGAAAAAATTCAAAAGCTTTTTTTTATATTAGCATAATAAAATATCAAAGCAACTTATGGAACATTTAAGGAAAAAAAACTGTAAAAAATAAACAATCTTAGGAATAAAAAACTTACAAATGCTTTATGGTAGAACTGTAATTACATATTAGGGAATACTACTTGTTATCCTGAGCTAACAAATTTAAACACTTATAAAACAAATGGGTACATACAAAGATACAAAGATCATAGATAAGGATACAAATCAGTGACTGCCAGAGATCACAGACACAACTAACAGATTGCCAGAGCAGGGTATGGGGGGTGAGTAAAAGGCATAAACGTGGTCAAAAGATATAAACTTCCAGTTATAAGATAAATAAGTCCTGGGCATGTAATGTACACTATGGTAACTATTGTTAACAATAATATATTGTATTTGAAAGTTTCATCACAAGAAAGAGAAACAACTATAACTGTGTGGTGATAGTTGTTACCTAGTGTTAATCATTTAGCAATATATACATACATCAAATCATATGTGTACACCTAAAGCCAACAGAATGTTGTATGTCAATAATATCTCACAATTTTTTAAAAAGCAAATGGGCAATTTCCCAGCCAAAACTTGATCCAAAAAGAAGCTGAAAACTTTAATGGACAAATACACAGAGGAAATTAGAAAAAAGATTACATATCTGCCACTAGAAAAAATATTAAAACCATGACCCAATGGTTCACACCTAAGTATTAGCCTATAAGAAACAGTTTCATGGGGCGCCTGGGTGGCTCAGTCAGTTAAGCATCTTCCTTTGCTCAGGTCATGATCCCAGAGTCCCGGGATTGAGCCCCACACTGGGCTCCCTGTTCAGTGGGGAGTCTACTTCTCCCTCTGCCCTTCACCCTGCTCATGCTCTCTCACCCTGCTCCTGCTCTCTGGCTCTCACTTTCTCAAATAAATAAATAAAATCTTTAAAAACAAAAAAAAGAAAGGAAAAAAGAAACAGTTTCAACTATAGCTAATGGAAAGACATGAATATTTTCTCAATTTCTGTATCCACCAAACTATTTATACAAAAATATGATTCAGTAGCTAGGAAAATATTATAGACCAATCCCATTTGTGAATATAGATATATAATTCTAAGTTTCATTCTAATTTATCAAATAGAATCAAGTAAATTTATACAAAAATAATAAATTATGAAAAGGCAGGGTTTGATCCCTAATGCAAAGATAGTTCAATATTAATAAATCCTCTAATAAAATGCTTTATAACAGTCAACTAAGAAAAAAAGTTGATTTATCAGACTATTTTTTAAAATACTTACATAAAATTCAACAAGCATCCCAAAATAAATAAATAAAAAGGAGAAGAAAGAAAAGAAAGAAATCTAAGCATATTTAAGCTAAACAGGGATAGAAAGAAAATGCTTATTTAAGATGAATATCCTACAAAATCATGTTTTTGAGACCAAAGACTTTAAGTTACAAGGCAACCAGGTAAACTAAATTTGGGTAACAAGCCCCTTCACAGAGAAACAGGACATTCCCTTTGGCCATGATAATGGAAAAAGAATGAATAGTCATAAAAGCATTTAAGAAACAGAAAGCAGAATGGTGGTTGCCAGGGACCCAGGGGAGGTGGAAAGAGAGAGTTGGTGTCCAATGGGTATACAGTTTCAGTTTCGCAAGATTTTTTTCAACATGATCTGAAATCTTTCACACAACAATGTGAATATAATTGACATTACTAAGCTGTAGTTTTAAAAACAGTTAAGATGGAAATTTTTTATTGTTTTTTTACTGCAATAAAATTTTCTTTTTATTTCTTTCTACTTTTTTGTTTTTATTTTTAGAGAGTGCAAAAGAAGGGGGGGAAGAGCCAGGGGAAAGGGAGAGAGAGAATCTTAAGCAGGCTCCATGCGCAGCACAGAACCTGACATGGGGCTCAATCTCACAACCCTGAGATCATGACCTGAGCCAAAATTCAGAGTCAGCCGCTTAACCGACTGAGCCACCCAACTGCCCCTCTTCTAATTTTTAAGCAGATAAAAAAAAAAAAAAAAAAAAAACAGTAAAATTTTAAGAAATTCTTAAAAGCTGAATGTGGGCTACCACAGTCAATTAGTATCCCAGGAAGCCCCTGATGCCAGGACACTCCACAGCCAATCACCCTGCTCTTTTGCAAGCCTCCTCCAGGTGCTAAGACAAAAGAATGAAAAAAGAACAAGAGAAGAGAGCCCCCACCCTAAAAGGGGGGTACAAAGGTAGACATCAGCTACCACAGGAACACAAGGATAAAACTTGGCGTCCTCCCAGACTCTAGTATCAAATGAAGCAAAAGCCATCTGCCAGAGGAACAAGGAAAGTAAATACTCCAGCTCACTCCAGGCAAAGGTGAACTGCAGCTAGAGAAGGAGAAGGTATCTGCCTCCAGAAGAGAGACTCTGCCTATCTCTTTCCCCAAATTCAAAGAAAAGCAGCCGCTGGATGAGAGACAGAAATCACACACATTTGACCCTGCAGTGAACATCAGGTTAAAACTCCTCTGCTCCTGGGGTAAGGCAGAAAACTTACCCAGGTCCAGAATTCTAAAATGATACAAAAAAGAAATCAGACACACTGATATACAGAAAACTCACACAAACATTTAAGCCTGCCACTGACACAACAGAGTCTGACTACTACAAGAAGGTACAGGCATGCTGTCAAAGTCTCAACTCAGACTTAGGTACACCGGGCTTGCCTAAGCTGTGGCTGGGGTAAGAAAACTGAGACCCCACCCACTCACCCATCCACAAGTCCACCCAGACTACTGCTGGGATAGAGGCAAAAGAACAAAAGGAGGCCCCCTGTGACAGTGGAGTTCAGAGCTGACTGAAAGTTGAGGGTATAGCAGGAACACTGAGAAGAAAAACTCTGACATTCCAGGTCTCACAGAAGTCTCAAGGTAAAAGCAATGCATTCCTGAAGGAAGCTCAAGTCTCTGGTGATGTGATAGTTCAAAAGGAACAACAAAGTAATAACTGAGCACATCTACTGACCAAAGCAATTTATCTTCCCTCTTCACAGACACTAATATCTTACAGAATAAGAGGCATGTCCATTTGTTAGCATAATTATTTACCTCAGTCTCTACTGTTCTTTTATACATAACGTCACAGAGTCAATAAAATATTACAAGACACAAAAACAAAGGAAGTTATCCACTGTCAAGAGATAAAGCTATCAACGTAATCAGATCCCAAGATGGTAGAGATATTGAAACTATCAAAGATACTTTAAAATAACTATGATTAAAATGTAAAAGAATCTAGAGAAAAAGACAGACAACATGCATAAATGAAGAAATTCAGTAAATTGAAATTTTTTTAAAGTGATATGAAAATGCTAAAGAAATAGCTTTATATCAAAGATAAAGAATTCTTTCACTGAGTTTACAAAAAACTGGACACAACAGGGAGAATTAGTGAACTTGAAGATAGATCAATAGAAATTATTCAGACTGAAAACTGAATGGGGCGGTGGCAGTTGCAGAGCATCCAAGACCTAAGGGACAATTTGAAGTAGACTATTGTACTTGTCCAAATGGTCCAAAAAGAGAGAAGAGAAAAAACGAGGCAGAAAAATACTCAAAAAGATAGTGGACAAAAACCTATGAAAAATTAGAAAGGACAAGAAACTACAGATCAAAGAAGCTAAGAGAGACCCCTAAATAGGACAATTACAAATGATAACATACCTATGCACATTTGATTTTACTGAAGACCAAAGTTAAAAAATATATCCTGAAGGCAGACAGAGAAAAATAACATTACATATAGAGGAACAAAAATCAGAATGACAAAGGACATCTCTTCAGAAACTATGTAAACTAGAGGATAATATAGCATAGCAACATACCTAAAGTAATGAATGGGGAGAAAACTGTCAAACTAAAATTCAAACCCAGCTAAAATATTTCAGCAACGAAGGCAAATAGACTTTTTCAGATAAAGCTGTGAAAAGTCACTGTCAGCAGACCTGCATTTCAAGAAATATTTTCTTTAGGCAAAAATAATGTGATACTAGATAGAAATTTAGAAGAAATAAAGAATCCTTGAGGTATTAAAAAAAAAAACAGTAAATACAAAAAAAGACCTTTTATTCTGATTTGTAATCCATATTAAAGGGAACTAAATCTTTAAAGCAAAAGCAATACCTAGGAAATATATGGTTTATAATATGTATAAGTTAAAACATATTAAGAAAATAGCATAAACAGTGAGAGAGAAAAAAAGGGGCGGTATACTGTTGTAACTTTCTGACATCATACAGGAAGTGGTATTGTATCATACGACCATGAGAAATTAATGACATATATTGTAAACCCTAGAGTAACCACTAAAAATATAAAACAAAGACATGTAATTACTGGAGATAAAATTGACTACTAAAAAATAATCAAGCCCCAAAAAAGTCAAGAAATGGGAAAATAAGAGTGAAAAAACCAGGTGAGACAAACAAAACAAATATCAAGTTAGTACATCAAAACCCAATCATATAAAAATAATGTTTTATGTAAACAAACAAATCATTCCAAGTAAAAGTTGGAGACAGTAAGATTGGGTTAAAAAGTTACACACAATTATATGCTGTCTATAAAGGAAAAACAGGGATAACACATGATGATAAAGGGGTCAATTCACCAAGAAACTACAAACCTAAATATGTATGCACCTAATAACAAAGCTTTCAAAATGCATAAAGCAAAAACTAATAGAACTGAAAAGAGAATCAGATTAATTCATGATTGTATTTTAAATACTAAACCCTTCTTTCCCCAATAACTGACAGAACAAAGAGAGAAAACAAAATCAGTTGACAATACAGAAGACTTGAAGAACATTATTAACCAACTTGGCTCATTGATATTTATAAAATATAGACCTAATTGACATTTATAGAATGTTTCATCCGATAATGACAGGATACATCGTTTTCAAGTGTACGTGTAATATTCACCAATACAGACCATATACTGAGTGATAAAACAAATCTCAGAAAACCTTCAAAGAATCAAAATCATACATACTCTGAAAACCATGCAATTAAACTAGAAATCAGTATCAGAAAGATAGCTGTAAGATCTCCAAGTATTTGAATATTAAAAAACACAATCCTAAACAATCCAAAGTCAAAGATGAAATCACAATGGAAATTAGAAAATATTAACTGAATTAAAGTTTAAAAGAGTCATGCTCAAAGTAAAATTTATGGCATTATATCCTTACGTAAGAAAAGAAAAAAGGTGTCAAATCAACACTCTTAAGCTTCCATCTTAAAAAAAAAACTAAAAAAAGAACAAAATAAACTTGTGACAAGCATAAGGAAGGAAATAATAAAGGTCAGGAATCAATGAATTAGAAAAAAGTAAAAATTGGAGAAAAAAAATTAATGAAACCAAAAGCTGGCCCTTTCAAAAACATCAATAAAGTAATAGACACCTGGCCAGACTGATCAGGACAAAAGGAGAAAAGTGACAAGTCACCTACATCAGATATAACAAGTCATCAGTACAGATCCTACAAATGTTAATAGAACAATATAAACAACTTTATGCCAATAAATTCTGTAATTTAGATGAAAAAGCCAAAGTCCTTCAAAAAAACAAAGATGTTTCATAAATGAACATATAATCTGAATAGCCCTATATGTGTTGAATAAATGGAATTTATAGTTAAAAGCCTTCCTCCAAAGGGAAAAAGAAAAAACAAACAAAAAAACCTCTAAATCCAGATGGATTCTCTGGTGAATACTTCCACACATTTAAAGAAGAAATAATTCTACACAAAGTATTCCAAAAAAATAGAAGATGATAGAACACTTCCATTGTTATTATAGGAGCTAGGAATAACCTAAAAGCAAAATGAGATAAAGACATTAAAAGAAAAAATAAAAAGTACTGAACACTATAAATACATATTTTAATTCTTAACAAAATATTAGAAAATCAAATACAGCTATATATAACTAGATAATGCACCAAGAACAAGTAAGACTTTTACAAGTAATGATTGTCTGGCACAACATTTAAAAATCAAGCAACACAATTAATTCACTATATCAACAGACTAAAACAGAAAATCGTATCATCTCAATAAATATAAAATAGCCAAAAACCTATAAAAGTACTTAGAACTAAATTTAAGAGAAAACCACCATTACAAGTAAAATACTAAAATCTTTTTGAAACATAAAAAATGATAAAAACAGAAAGACATCTATGTTCTTGAATGGGGATGACACACTGCACTAAAAATAATATTAGAATGTTAATTGTCCCCAGAGTATATACAACATAATGCAATTCCAGTTAGAATCACAACAGGGTTTTTGTGTATTTTTTGTCCAGGGACGTTGGGACAATGGATGAAATATTCCTTAGATTTGGACTTTACTATTTTAAAAGGAAAAAAATCTGGTACTACCATAGGATATCTGAGAACATAATACAATTGCAGAATTTATATTTACTGGTAAAAGGATACATTACTTTAAAAATGGTGTTAATATGCATCTGAAAGTAAATAAAGTGGATCCCTCTCCTATAGCACGTATAACTAAAAATTCCAAATTCACTAAAGATAAGATCAAAGTGGAAAGAAAAATTCAATACATGTGTAGATTACACATTTGTTTTGTCAATGGAGAAAACATTAAAAAAAGTTAACTAGACAGAATGAACTGATTATATAAAAATTAAAAATGTTATACATCAGAAGATACCTCTTGAACAAACAAAAGGTCAGGTTTTTGTTGTTGTTGTTTTTAAGATTTGATTTATTCATGTCAGAGAGAGAGAGAGCACAAGCAGGGGGAGCGGCAGGCAGAACAGGCAGAGCAGGCAGAGGGAAAAGCAGGCTCCCCACCAAGCAAGGAGCCGGATGCAAGACTCGATCCTAGGACCCCCGGATTCTGACCTGAGCCGTAGGCAGAGGCTTAACCAACTGAGCCACCCAGGCGTCCCAAAAGGTCAGTTTTTGAAAGAAAAATCTTTGCAATGCAGATATCAAATGGCTAAGAGCTGTAATATATAAAGAACTCCCACAAAAGGACAACAACCAAGTAGAAAAATGAGCAAAGAGTATGAAAGGGCAATTCTTAGAAGAACAATTCCGGTGTACCTACAAATATAGAAAAAGACGTTCAATATCACCAGCAGTCAGGAAATACTAATTTAAAGTAACAGTGAGATACTACTACACAACTATCAGACTGGAAAAGTGTCAACTATTGCTGATGTTTCAAGGAAAGGGTTTTGCCTGCAATACTAAAAAGATGAACTGCTACAGCCTTTTTCTTCAAAGCAATGTGGCACCATTTTGTAGCAGTACATGATCCCACGCTGGGAATCTATCCCACTGGTCTGTCAGAGTGTAGATGCAAAGGTATTTCTTTATTGTTTCTATATTGTTTTTAGTGGAAAAAAACTAGAAACAAAGTATTGCCCATCAATAAGTTAATAGTTCAACAGACTATGAAATAACCATACTTTGGAATATCATGAACACTTTTTGTTTTTGTTTTTGTTTTTTAACTGGAGTAGAGATACAGCAGTTGAGTGCAAGTATTTCCCTTGGGCAGTACTGAACCAAAAAGCAAAGTTGACAATAGTCTCCAAAATATAATCCCATTTTTATAATCAGTGATCAAAAAACCTTGTGTAAATGTGTTTATAATTCTTAGGATATGGAGAAAAATGTAAAAGGACACATAGTTCCGCTGACATGGGTTATGGGAGAATGGAATGGTACTGCTGGCTACCAGAAGAAGGGGAGAAGTAGGAAATAAAAAGAAAAAAAATGAAGTTTAAAGTCTTCATACACATACTTACTTTTATCAGAGATACATTTGTAAACACTGCTCAACAAGCGAGTTTCTGCAAAATACTTATTTCCTACAGATCTTAAGTTGTCCTTTGAAAACCTAAGTCATAAAAGTAATAATAAATCCATTTAAATAAATACCTAGCTTTGAGTCATAAGCATTAAATGAGATACACTTTTTTTGAAAGAAAAAAAAACCCTACAACCATCACATGCTTAAATGGAAAAAGATTTTCTGATAAGATGAAAAGTACTAAAAGAAACTAAAACATAAATCTAAAAATATCTATGTATTATTTTTAGGCACACTAAAGATCTAAATGAAATTAAAATAAACTGAAATATACTAAAGCGTGGCCCTCCCTCTGGGTGTAGCTGAGCTGGTTCCTCCTGATCTGCTTATAGTTAGGACCAAGAATACCTTTGTACTTTCAGCACCTAGCACAAGCCTTGGTACATGGTAAGTGATCAACCATCTCCCTAATTTTCTTCAGAGTATTGACGCCTCTATTTGCATAGTCTCTTCTAAAATTAACTAAGTTGATCTTTCTGAGCTATTACATATGTTTTTTTATGCCCCTTTAAAGTACATTTTGGAAGGGGGTCGAATTCATCCAATAATATTCACTGAATATCTCACATGAGCCAGACGCTAGACACAGGCACCTCTTTTTCGCAAAGCAGACTTTCAAAATTTAAGACTAAATGTAACTTAGGAAGACAGCAGTCGAATGAAATGGAAAAAATTATGTTACTGGTGTTGGAAATCAAGGTTCTAGTTTCGACTTGGCCACCTTCTAGTTATTTTACCTTCATATGACTTTAATATCCTCATGAATAAAATAGTGACATGTGTCCAATCTACCTTATAGGATTGTCAGGATGAAACTAAAACCACCCTGTAAACCACCAAGCACTAACCAAAACAAAAAAAAATTTTTTTTTTTTTTTGCTAGCCCACACTTCCCAAGTATTCTGGAGTGTCTTAATTACCAAGCTATTTATAAATAAAAACAACTGCTTCGGCCTAGAGCTTTGGTATAATCCCAATATATTCAATAGAGAGCTCAGTGTATAATAAGAATTCCATCACTGCCCTTTATAGACTCATTAAGAATGGATTTCTTTCTTGTTATATATTATCTCAAAATGAAACACTGTGTGTTTCCTTAAGTGTTCTGTACTTATACCTAAAGCAGAAAGCTAATGCACATTCCAGAGGATGTCACTCTAAATAACCAACCACTTTAATGTAAAGTTTCTTTCTAAATATCCCTTCAAGCAACACCTCTGATAAATTACAACTGACTGCGACCTTCTGTAAAACTGATCAGTTTTCAAGTTTTTCCTTCCATTGTACTTACGTTTAAAAAAAAAAAAAAATCTTATTCCTATATTCAAGGTTTTTGGTCAAAGCTAAAATTCCCATCATTTCAAATCCTCAGCAATATGAAAAAAATTTCAGTATGTTTCACATAAGGTGTATTTTTAAAATTTTAATAACCAATCATTATTTTTTTTTGCCCAAATAAACCTTCTCTAAACTCATTATAACACTGCATGCCTTACTAGCCAAGTACTTCCCAGGATTTATTTTTGGGAAAAACAATTTTCTGGTGATATGGCAAATGATAAAAGTTTGCCAGAACACCATAAAGCCATCAGTTCTAAAAGAGAACAGAAAAGGAGGTGTGAAATCACCACAGTGGCCAAAATATGATTTTAATTTGCTTTCTTATTCTTGCAGGTTTGCTTTCTCTTTTCTATAAAAAGTAAATGTTTCCCACAAAGAATTATTGCCATATCCACTAAAAACCTGAAACCCTTGATTTCCCAGATGAATTTTTTCCTATGCATTTTGTTTAAGCAACTTACAGCACTTGGTCCATTTATCACAAATTACTTTGTATTATAATTTTCTACATTAAGTCTTACCTCCCCTCCTTGATTTTCAGCTCATTAATGATGATGTCCTACCCATTTTCATACATGATTCCAGATTACATGATAGGAGCTGAATATATATATAGGTCAAAGGGGTAAGGCATTTTTTAGAGAGATTATGTTTTTCTTATTTTTATGATACCTCTGACTATAACAGCCTTATCAAATGGCAGAATGCATATTGGCCAGAAGTTACTGGTCTACTACCGTCACTTGGAAACATCCTGTAGCAGTTGCCTTCTAAAATAATTTGTTGGATTAGGTCTCATAATTTGTTTTAGCACATGTATCACCCATCACAGAATTGGTTTCTGTACTGAAGTAAATATTCTAGTAAATGTATTCTAGTAAGTATAGTATGTCAATATAATCTACAAAAAGAAAAACAGCCTCTAAACACAATATTTGTATCATATTCCCATTTTTTTGCTCTATTTTACAGTAAGTTTAACTGTGGAATATCATACTTAATGCTGAAGGGAGAGAAGAGTAACACAGGGAGGAAAGAATAACACAAAGGCTTTCCAGCATTCAAATCTTTACTTTGAAGCTAACTGGCTATTGACCATGCCAGCATTAATTTGGTGAAAATCAGTTCCTACAGCTATAAAATAGAAACCGTAATATCAGACTTATGTACTCAATGAATATTAAACAAATAGAGTAATCTCATATTTTTTAATTGTAATGCACTCCTGAAAACTTATACAAAATTCAAGTAAGTGTAAGTCAAGGGACCAGACTTATGTAATAAAGGAGACCCACTCCCAGAGACAAAAGAAAAATTACAAAATCTATAGTTACATGTAATCTATTAAGTACTATCACTAAAAATAGATGCATAGCATTCTGTATATGCTATAATCTTATTTTTCACAATTCATCGGATTAACTCCATAAAGCACCTCCAATAAAGATTCACCAGTTTTCCACACACCTAATGATTTGTTTCAATTGGGTATCAAGATGATAAACCCTGTTTCTCATAACTAGAAGCAGCACTTTCATTTTCCGCCCTTTTCCATTTATTTTGTTAATGAAAGGCCAAAGTAGTACAATTTTCAAAGTCATGGGGGGGGGGGAAGGGAACTCTTACTTGGCAGTGAGCACCACGACACAAGAGCTTAAAAAAAAAACACCAGCCATGAACTGATGTTTCTAAGTCAAGATCCAGTGTATAAAAGGTATTTTAGGGGTCTCCACATATAGCATTTATAGTATAAATTATTTGAAAGTCAACTATACATACCTGTATACTAAAGAGTACATACTAAATAAGCTAACACATGAAAAACAGTGCCTAACTTCTGCACAATAAAGAGCAGCTACTTTATTTTGTTGCTACCCTTCATTCTGAATGGCTGCTTTTAACAGAACTACTTGATAATCCAACAATTCTAAACGGCTGCTTTTAATAGAACTACCTTATAATCCAGCAATTGCATCACTAGATATTTACCCAAAGAATACAAGAACACTAATTCAAAGGGATACATGCACCCTGATGTTTTAGCAGCATTATTTATGATAGCCAAGATACGGAAACAGCCCAAGTGTCCATCGATACATGACTAGATGCTGTATACCCACAATGGAATATTACTCAGCCATAAAAAAGAATGAAATTTTGCCATTTGCAACAACATGGATGGAGCTACAGAGTATAATGCCAAGTGAAATAAGTCAGAGAAAGACAAATACCATATGATTTCACTCATATGTGGAATTTAAGAAACAAAACAAACCGCAAAGGGAAAAAAGAGAGACAAACCAAAAAACAGACTCTTAATTATAAAGAACTGATGGTTACCAGAAGAGAAGTGGGTGGGGGTACTTTATGTGATGGGGATTAAGGAGTGCACTCATCATGATGAGCACCGGGTGATGTATGGAAATGTTGAATCACTGTATTTTACACCTGAAACTAATATAACACTGTATGTTAACTAACTGGAATTAAAAACGTACCAAAAAAAAAAAGAGAGAGAAGCACCAATATCCTGGAGCAGACTAATATTTATACACTAAATATGAACAAAGCGCATATACTAGATGCTTTATGGACATCACCACAATTTTAGTCCTCAAACACATTCTACAATGTTGACATTATTCTTGTTTTTACTTATCAATGAGTAAACGGAGACTTGGAGAATTAACTTGCCCTGTTAGATAGCCAAAACCTGAGCAGTTTGAGGTTTCATAACCAGCACTGTTTGACTCCACTACAAAGCTTCGTTTCGCAAAAAGAAAAAAAAAAAAAGTTCAGGAAAATGTAGTGAATTGTGGAACGGCTAGTAGAGTTGAATATACATAGCTAGAAATGAAAAGACTTAGTTAGGTAGGAAATATCCATGATACTGGCACTTAGCTACTGAAGGGTTAGTGTGGGACGGCACTCCTAAATTTGTTCTTTCAGTAAGTATTTTAGCACTGTATGATCAGTCACAATGGTAGGCACTAGGTGAGAAGCCAGGACAGTAACTATGAGGAAGATGCATTTCCTGCTCTCAAGGGGCTTACTATTGGGAGGAGACAAGGCAAATCAACAAGCAATAATACTAGATGGAACAGCATGTACTACAGGGCCCTAGAATACAGACTAGAACCCTGCATGTTCTTAAAGCAAGGGATGGTAAATAAGAGTCCCACAGAAAGTGATGTTTATAGTAATAGCTGTAAGATGAACAGGAGTTAGGCAGGGTGTCACATGGAAAGAGTATAGAACGAGTTATATCGATGAGCTAGTTTGAGTGTTTCTTTGCTCTTGCAAGAATAGTGTTTACACAGAGTGAAAACATATTTTGTTTCTTAACTAAAGAAAATGTAGCTGGGGAGAAATTATGTAAATTAATATTGTTCTTAATTTTCTCAAATGTATGTGTGTAAAGAAATGTGCGTGGCAGAAAAAGGCATGCGTATAAATGTGTTCAACAGATTTTCATATAGCCGTGTAATATCTCAATCATTTACCTTTCTTTACTGTGCATGTATTGTGTTACGTTTTGAGTCTAACCAAGACACTTTAAGCCATAAATCAGACATAGCTTAATCAACAGAATCTTGGCTTAACTAGGGATTTGCAGTTCAATAGACTGTTCTAAATTATAGTACAACAGCACAAATGTAATGATTCTATAAAAAAAAAAATTAAGGGCATTTTTAATGGCCAGTTGATAGACGTTTCAGTTGACTCACTGAAGAAACAGCCTGGAGGTTTACAATCTCTAAATAATCACTGTTGATCTTTATTTTCTGTTTTCTGTAAAATGATCATGGGAACTGTATTTTCACGTACATTCTTTAGAAAAGCTCAGATACTTCACCTGCATTATATAAATGTTAATAGTCAGTAACTTTCATACCAGCTAGAGAAACTTTTTAAGAATGACTTTCTCAAGGTCACAGAGCAAATCTCTGGTGAGACAGGAATGGAATTCATGACCTTTGACTGCCAGAAGTTTTCTACCCACACGCGGAAATTCCTTCTCCATAAGTGTAATTTATATGCTCACTTTGAGAGGCTGGAAAGTTCATCCCTTGTAGGGATGTGGGGGATGGAGAGGGAGTGGTTTCCCTGTCAAATCACACCACACTGGTGTGGTACTTGCCACACCAGTACTTTCTAGTTTTACAAAGTGATTTGTACCCACACTATCTCCTTTCACCCTCATCACAACCCTGTAAGATGCATGTTATTTTTCCCATTTTCTAGACTCAGAGAGGTTAAGAATTGTGACCAAGGTCATTCAGAGTTAGTAAGCAAAAGCCCCTGACTCAAACTGTAATATCTCTGCCACTTAAATCAGTCCAGATAACAGGATATATGGACTTAGTAGACAGCGGATTGTGAAATGAATAAATGTTTTCTTCAGAGTTATTTATTTCGTTTTTTACAATCCTTCCTCTTGGTTGTCACTTAGTTTTGTTGGTTTGTTTTCTTTGGGGCAGGGTTGTTTTCATGCTGTAAGTTTGCTTGCTAAACTCAAAACCAAGTGAGAATAATATTACTAAACATAGGCTTTGAAAAAACAAACTTGGAGTGTTTTCCCTCTTTTTTAGGCAAGGGGGGAGGGGGCTTTTTACCATAATTCTTGGTCTTACTGTATGTGGCATGGGGGAGGGGTGGTATATATACCAACACAGAAAGAGAATATAAAAACTCACATTCATAAATATAAATACTATATATGTATACACACATGTATATACATAAAATAGCAAATACACACACATGTATAATTACACATATACAACTTGCCAGGGATTATTCGGAAAACCCCTAAGTGTGGTGAATGTAGCACTGGGGACACATTTCCTGGCTATCCAGGCCAGTCAGCTGTAATAGGGGCAGCTTCCATCACCTCTGATGGGACTGGGAAAACTATCCCAAAGCTCTGCAGTTGTTTCTCACCTTCCATACACGAGTGCAGCGGCAATGGCTTCCTGCTACACCATCTGTACCGAAAGAGCGATACTGTTTGGACCAGTCCAATTATGCTAATATTAAAAAACACAGACCAGGGTGCCTGGGTGGCTCAGTTGGTTAAGTGACTGCCTTCAGCTCGGGTCATGATCCTGGAGTCCCGGGATCGAGTCCCGCATCGGGCTCCCTGCTCGGCGGGGAGTCTGCTTCTCCCTCTGACCTTCCCCCTCTCGTGTGCTCTCTCTTTCTCGCTCTCTCAAATAAATAAATAAATAAAATAAAATAAAATAAAATAAAATAAAATAAAATAAAATAAAATAAAAACACAGACCATGAAATCAGCAGCAGAAGAGAAGCAGGACTTTAAGTTGAAAAAAAAAGACAGGAAGAAAGACCGTACAAGAGCAGAATTCTTTGGGTGAATATCCTGTAATCTACTGCCAGACCAAAACAAATTTTTATGGAGCGACAGGACTACTCAAGTAGCCACTTTTATGACAATAAACACCCAAACCAAAAAATCCTTTTGTAACATAATTACTGAGAATATATAGAGAAAGCAACCATTTAATCCACAGCATGTGTTCTTCACCACAAGAACTCAAAAGCTGACATCAGATGGGGTGTGGCTGGTCTAGGCCCTGAAAATGAATTCTGGCCTGTTGAAGTCAGACAGTTCTCTGGACGAGTTTGGGATCTAGAAACACAGCAGATCTCACGGAGCCTAAGGCTGTTGACCTCCTGGGCACAGGGCAAGGCCCATCTGTTTACTTGCATTTTGATTCTGGGAGCTGTGGTTGTGGTGGATGAGTTAAGGCTGTGGTTTATAGGGTGTTTCCAGGGATTTAATTTTAATATTTTTCCCCTTATATTTTGTACGTACTTAAGACTGAGAGCTGTGCGTAATTTGTAGGCTGAAAAATAAATATAAAATTTAAAACAAAATAAACAGACACTGGGCAAAAATACAGATATTTCCACTCTACTGGCATAAGGTATTTTCAAAATGTAAATGATAAAGGTAAGCAACTACAACCCATTTTAGGAATTACTTATAAAAACGAAAACTGTTTTCTACAAAGAAAAAGACAATCATGGGTGTCGATTCTAAATAAAGCAGTGTAGGGTTTTTTAGCTCTTGTTCATTAATCAACATGGAAGCACAAGTGGGGAGACTTCCTTATCCAAAAAAAAAAAGAATAACTTTTCAAATGAGTTTATGCCCTCTAGTATTGTAGAATACAACTGTGTTGCGTTACGTTAATACACAAATCACCAACAGTTGCATTTATGAAGTTAACACTCTAAGAAGATTGTTTCTCTTACAATATAAAGAAAACCCTTTAGCACCCCCAATTTAATGTGATTGTACCAATGAAATTCACATAAATATGAAATTCCACACTTTCCATTTCATGCCATGGTAAAAACATCCAGGGCCTTTATATGTTCAACTATTTAACAATATCACCTCACTGATAAGGTTACTCAATACTCTAGATTAACCAACACTGGCTCGAGTTCAAAATGCCCTCAGTGTAGGCCTAAAGGCCTAAGCACTTGTGTCCTCTTTGCAGAAAGGAAAAACAACAAACAAACAAACAAAAACAAAAAACCCCACCTATATTTAAGACCAAATTATTTCATTAAGCTGATAACAGCCTGCTTCATGATATAACATTTAAAACTCAGTCTGTTAAAGTGCTTGTTTACTTTTCACAGGAGGTGGGGAAGTAATCCCCAAGGAACATATATATTTTTAAATGACCAGAACACTATTGCTGTTATATGCCTGATGCACACTCTTCGAAATGAATGAACGTCAAGCATCCTGACTTGTTTTTCCCTTGGCCTGGGGAGAGTGAGCGCACTAGTGTTTGCAGTCCCTTCCCTTTCTGTACACACATAGGCTGCAGCTGTAGTAAACAACCACCAGCCAAGAGTTGCTAAGGTCAAGGTCTCAAATGCTACAGCAGGACCAGTTTTCTCCCAAATGACATTTGGTTACTGAAAAAGAACTTTCTGGAGAAAAAAATACTAAGGGCTCATTGGCACATCAATTTTCATTCAATAAATAGTAAGACAAAGCATTCCAAAATAAACTTTATCTGAAGAAAGTTTCTTTTAAATATGCATTACTAAGTAATAAATAACTGAAGCAACTCAAAAATAAACAGAAACCCCTCAAGAATGACAAACCTGACAAAACTAACAAAACTGTATTACTCTCCCACTTTTAATTCATTAATTAAAACTTCCAAATTTTACCAGCCTTCGTATATTTCATAATAGCTATGAATTACATGGTAGACTAATAAACCTCTCTCCTAAATACATTACAAACGTCTGCCAATACTTCTATGCTCTAATTGCTCTCTCCCCAACCCAAAGCAGCTTACCAGACTCAAGCTAGTCTTCACATTGACCAGGCTGCAGCAAGAGATACAACTTACGCAACTGAAATGTTTGTCCTTCAACATCCCATGTCTACTAAGCTTCCACAGTTAAACATTTTCTAGCCTGGAAGTATACCCCTTTATCACAACCAATTTCTATGTGGTTTTTAAAAATGTAAACAACATGTGAATGAGGTCTACAAACAGCACAACCAAGCTCTTGGGGGGTGTCGCTGTCTTTATTAAATGCCAATTCCAAAGAGCATTTCTTAGATGATGGAATACACCCAACTCTTCAAAGTGACCGCTCCTATTCCCATCACGAGGTGCGCCCTGTTAAAAGCCACCAAATTTATTTCAAAGCATTTATTTATCTAAACAACTCTATCCTCCAGTAAGAAAAGGGCCTGGAGGCGTCTCGGTGGATTTGCAGAATGACGTTATTTGATTGACAGATGTCTACTGAAGCCACTGGATGCACATGCACTAAATGTAAATAGACCTGTTCACCTCCCCAGTGTTACTGAGAAACAGAGAATATTAAAGCTGATTTAAAATAAAATATCTGAGTGCTCGGCGGAGAATTCTATTAGCCAGTGGAATTGCTTAAAACAATCCATACAGAACGATACTTAAACCATCTGTACAGTTAAATTGGAGAGCTGACAATATTAACCATACAAACTGTTTATCCAGATTACACATTCCGTTGTACTAATACTCTTTAACTCAACACAGTCAGTTTTTATCAGCTGAATTAAGGGTATTACTATTAAAGTATGCAAAACTCGAAGCGCAGGGTGAAGGGGGTTGGGAAGCTGCAGGGCATATAACAAAGGAATTGGTACTTTTTCCAAGCGTCTGCCTCAAATGCACTTCGAAACAGAACTGTTGAGTGCACCCCACCCTTTTCCCCAAAGATAAAAGTTTTCAAAGTTCTAATAGGCAGTTCTCTACCCAACAAAAGCAGGATTGATTCTCCCCGTAGGGGAGCATCTAACATGAACACCAACTAATGTCGCGGAGGTCAAGTCCGAGTCCCGGGAGCGAGCTTCTAAGGCAAGAAGTGGCTCCCAGGCCGGCTCCGCGGGCTTCCCGGTTCGAGGGGACGTGCAAAGTTGCCCCTTGTCAACTCCGGCCGGCTCCCCCGTAATTGAAAATAACAGCCACGGGCCAGCCCCTGGCTACTTCCATGGACCAGGCACTGTAGCAAGTGACAGTTACACATCATTACGACCAGAGACAATAATGAATGTAGCACCAGGACCACTATTCATGCCAGCAGTGTCATCTCCGCCTTAACCCCTTCCCCTCCACTTTCTCCAGTGCACACCCACAGCCCACACAGCCCCGGTGCGGCAGCTATTCACCGAACTCGCTCTATTCCTGGGGGCAAACTACTTCCACACCCCCCCCCCCCGCCCCAGTTCAGCCCTGGTGTTTTATTTCTCATCCTTGGCAACTGTCAGGCAAACACTGCAACCAACAATTCCACTAGAGGTAGAAAAAACATTTGCTTAATTCATGGTACTTGATAAGTTTTTTTAAAAAAAAGAATCTGGGGGTGGGGGGGATAGACCTTCTTTCTTCTCCACATATCCGACCGACGCTACTTGCTTTGCAATAGCATCGCCCTCCCTCGGCCCCCCTCCCGCTTCCCAACACTTTCCCCCTTTAAGAACACAGACCAACCAAAATGATTTAACTTGAGCAGATGACAGAAGGAAAATAAAACATGTTAAGAGAATACGGTCTGATTTGGAATGGCAAAAAAAAAAAAAAAGGAGGGGGTTGTTTATTTTGATAAGAAACGGAATCGGCACAGACCTGAACAGAAGCTGCAGAGCAGGAGAAATTGTTTTCTTTCCCTCACACAGAGTCCCCCTCTCTCTCCCTTTCTCTCTCTCGCACACACACGCGCGCGCACACACTCACTCTCGCACACACACGGCGTCACCCGCGCACACTCACACGCACACTCGCACACGCACAGGCAGAGCCTCTCAGCTGCTCTCTGCAGTTCTCAGGAAATGAATGGGGGGCAACCCAGGGAACTGTTGTACTTGCAAATGACTTACCCGGATCACATGATGCGCTAAATGTAGGGTGGGCCGGTGGGTGGAGGCTGCCGAGACGCGAGCCCCGGTCTAGCGTGGGGAGCCTCGCCAGGCCCGCATCGAATTACCCCGGGGCCCAGCCGAGGGGGTTGCAAGACGCCGCTTCTCCTCCCTTGCAGCCCGCAGCTCAGGAAACCGGAGAGGCGCGGGGGGTGGGGTGGGGTGGGGTGAGGTGAGGTGGGGGGGTGAAAACACCAAACCCCCAAACAAAAGAGCTCCGGGTCCTCCTCCCCAGAAACAAAGCCCCGCCGCTGCGGGCGAGCCCCGGGGTGGGGCCGAGGGCGGGGGCGGCGGCGGGGAGGGGCTCGCTCAGCAGGCGCTAAGTCGCTTTATTGCCATAAAATGGGGCCCCCGAGCCGCTCCGCCCGAGGATTAGGAGGCGGGCTCAGAGTGTGATGGTTGAAATCCCCTGTGGGAAACTAACCCCTCCCCGCTCGCAGAGGTAGAAGGCAACACCCACTGCCCGGCCCTCGCCTCGCCGCCCGGGCCGCCGGGCTGGGGGGTGGGTCCGCGGAGCCTCCACCCCGCCCCACCCCGCCCCACCCCTGCCCCCGCCCCCCGGCCTCCGGCCTCGGCCGAGCTTCCCTTTCACCTGCACCACCTTGCTGCGGTACCCAAAATAACCTACACATGGCCAACGGAGCTTTGGGAGCCGCCGGCCGAGGGGGGCCCGCGGGGCCTCGCGGCGGGTGGAACCCCCGGATTGCAACTCGCCAGGCGAGGACTCGCGCTGAGACGCGAGAAAGTCCCCTCTTTTGTGTCAGAGCGCGCAAGGCAGCCTTAGGAAGAGAATTCGGTGGCAAATCGAGCGCGGAGCCCGCTCGGCCCCCCGCCCCCTCCCCGCTCCGGCCCGGGTGGGGGCGTGCAGGGAGGGGGCCGGGCGCCCGAGCCGTCCCCGCAGCTCACCCGCCGGCTAACTTGGAAAGGTGTGGGCGGAGCCGGCTCCAGCGGCCGGCCGAGGCTGCGGGCACGGCGGCGCGGTGGCTCCCGGGGACCGCCCCCGGGCGCCGGGCATCGCCCGGGTCGGGCAACAATGGGGTCCGGGCAGGGGCAGTCCGGGCGGGCGGTGCCCTCGATGCTGGGGTGCGCGCGGGGGTGGGGCGGGCGGAGGGCTGGGCGAGGAAGGAAGAGGGAATCATTGTTTGGGTTCGGGAGCGGCGCACGTTGCGGGCGAAGCGGGGGCGTCCTCCCTCCCGGTGCTTCACCTTGGGATGGATGGGGGCGGGGGGAGACGCATGCCTCGCTTAGGAAGCCCGGCAGAAGGGGCGCCTGTCCTCGTTAGTTATTCGGGAAAGCAGGCGAACTTGCAGGAGCGGAAGGAAGCTGGAGTTGCAGACCCCTGCCGAGGCCCCGAGGGCTGTGGGGGTCGCGGTGTAGGGGAGTCCAGCCCCCGGCCCTGTGCCCCAGTAGGGAGGCACGAGAAGCGGGCGGCCGGGAGCTGAGTCCTGGCGGCCCCTCCCGCCCCGCCCCCGCGCCCGGGGGAGCGGATCCGCGGGATTCTGGGGCGGGAGAGAGGAGGCAGCGGCGGGGCGCCCGTTCCCGCCGCGGCTCGGAGGGCGCGAGGTCAGCGCCGCGCCGGAGGGTCGGCGGGGGCGGGGAGGAGACCGGGCGGAAGCGGACGAGCGGGGGTTGGGGAGGGGGGGGCTGGCCGGGCGCGGCGGTCCGCGGTGGAGATGCGAGCGCCACTTTTCTTGCAAACCTAGGTGAGCGCGCTGGGGCTCCCGGGCCCGCGGACACCCCTGCGCGGTGTCCCTGAGCCCGCCCGGCGCGGGAAACCGCCCCGGCAGTGGGAAGGCTGCGAAGGGGAAGTTTATGTTAGGAGAGCAAGATTTGCTGTAATGTGGCGTGAAGTGGGGTGGGAAGAGAAACAAGGGAGAGGCCGAGAAACAGGAAATGAGAGCAAAGGAACGACTTCTAGCCAGGAAAAGCCGTGTTCTACATTTTGTGTGGCATTTTCCAAACATTTCTAAAGGCCGAGTGTGCGTTATTAATGAAAACAAAGGCAGTGTACCGCCTGGTGCGGTCTCTGCCACCTGCCACAATCTGTACGTGAGGAATGATGTGAAAGGTGGTCCAGCCTGGACGATGAGTCCACAGCCCACTTCTAATCCTCACAGGATGAGTCAGTGGGCCTGCATCTTAGACATAAAACAAGATTGAGAGGAGGGCTCTGCCCTGTTCTCGGGGTTCCGAAGAAGAACAAATGGGATAAGTGTGACAGCGTCTGAAAATTGCAGACCACTCCTTAAGCAAAGTCATCTTAGAAGACGAAAGGTGTGAGAGCAGGAAGGCGAGGGATGCCCACATCTTAAGACGTGAGTGCGGCAGGAATCAGGAACCCCGAAGGAAAATGGGACCTGGAGGCGGAGGGGCCGTTGCAGGGTGGGGTCTCTATTTGGGGAAGCGGCTCCGGACCCCACCCCCTGGCCTGATCACGGTAAACAGCCCCTTAACACTGCACTACGTCTGGATGAAACATGAAAAGACACGTTTGAAAAATGGTAAAATATCAACAAATGCACAGTGTTTAAACGAAAAACTTGCCTCTACTAGAAGCACTGTGAAGTTTCCCTCTGGGTGGGGCAGGGAGTGAAGGAAGTGAGTTTAACCGTAAGAGTGAAGGATGCTGTAAGAAATTATGTCATCGTGGCAGTTCTTGTACTAACAGCTCTTTCTCAGAGCTGAGTGGCGGGCTGACCATAAATATGCTCTGTAGCAAGTGCTTTTCTGCACGTGGAAAAGCATTCCAAGCTGCACTCCCTTCCTTTGGCAACAGCCACAGGCATGTTAATAGAATGACAAAAGATAGAAAAAGTACAAGACTCCATTCCAGAGAGAGAAGGAAATTAGGGGAAGGTCAAGGTTAATATCCAGAATCTGGGTAATGCGGTTAAAAGAAGGGAATACAACATATATTAGGGGAAAAAATACTTGCAGATTGTTTTAATTGTTGACAGATAAAGAATAGAAATGTTCGAGTAAGGCAACTCCCCAGATCTAGAGGAAAGGGAGAAAGAAGAAAGATACAGGCTTAAAGGCAGAATCACTTCGTTGTATAAGCTGGGGATGGGTGGGGAAGAGCAAATCCAAAAAATAAAGAAGGTGGTTATCATTGGGAGTTAGGATACTGGAGTTAATTATGTGTGTGTCTGTACATACATTTGTGTACAGGCATACATTTCCGATTCAGTTCATATAATTCATTCCCTGTATAGACGTTAGCGTTAAAGTGTGAACAGAAGGGAGAAAGGTAGAAAAATAGTACACATAGCCTAGTAAGAATATGTGCATATATTTACATTTTGTCCCTTACCCTCTACTTCCATGTGTGTGCAGGGATATGAAAAGTCAGAAAATGTAAACATGGCAAAATTATTTCACCAGGAATGTGTGTAATTCTGACCGTATAAAATAATGTTTTGAAATTACAGAATCATAAAATTTCAGTGTTGAAAGTATCTTTCAAATCCCATCCTTTATGGTACCTCAATTCTGGGTTTTTTGTTTGTTCGGTTTTTTTTTAAGGATTTTATTTATTTATTTGACAGAGAGACACAGCAAGAGAGGGAACACAAGCAGGGGGGGGAGTGGGAGAGGGAGAAGCAGGCTTCCTGCCAAGCAGGGAGCCCTATCCCAGGACTCTGGGATCATGACCTGAGCTGAAGGCAGATGCTTAACAACTGAGCCACCCAGGCGCCCCTCAATTCTGTTTAAAACCCAGATGATTTTGGTCAAAGATGACTTATTTTCTTAAATTCATATACTTCTTTTACTTAGTCTTCATTATTGCAAATACCAAAAGATGAATGGATTAACAAGGCGGCTAGAGGTTGGTATTCTGAGTTTCTTAAAGTTGGTATTCTTTTACCTAACATCTTGTCCCAGAAAAGAGAAGAACATACACAACCACCCCCAATGCAAATAATGTATCTCATTCAATGTAAATGATAAGGCAGAACTTAAAGCTAGAGATTTTAAGTTGTTAATGTAAAAATAAATGTTACCTGCCTGCAAACTTTTTGTCAGATCTTCTCACTTTTACTTCACCAGTGGTAATATTCTGAAAAATTAGTGTCAATGATAGAAAAATCTTTTACAGTATTAAGAGTATTATTTGTACCACACCCTGATTTCTCTAAGGTAAAGACTCTCTTCAGTATCTGTGTATATTTAAAGTTCTTAAGCCTTTGGATTAGTGATGCCAAAGATTGCATGGATGATTTAACACTAATATAATTTCAGGCGGGGATGGGGGAAAATTGAGTTCATTTTCAGAAGTAAAAGCTGTGTTGAAAGATTAGACTTGACTCAAAGTGAAAATAAAAGTGATTTCCAAAGCTTTAAATAAATCTTAAACTATAGTCTTGATTTTTCCGAGGGTCAGAAGTGAATGTGTATGTTAGGTTTCGATGCCCATTTTTTTCACGTGTCATATTTTGGCAATAATATTCAGCAAAGGGAATTTTCCTATTTGAGTTTGAGAAAGGCATGTAAAAAGCCTTACTAGGAATTCAAACAGCTGGTGATATTATGTGATTACATGGTAAACAACATGTTTTGATTTGAGTGAGGAGCTGTCTGGAAATTAGAGGAAAATGACATTTTATAACTTTGTTTTGTTGCAATCAATACAGTTTTTGGTCCTTCTAGCTTAAATATCTTTATTGCACCCTCAGACGTATCTCTTCCAAGCTCCTGCATAGTCATTTCTAGTCAAGTCTCCGGCAACGTCTCTACTACGACATCCCTCCCCATCCTGCAGCTCTGAACCTCTGGCCTCTTTCCCTCAGATCCATTCCACCCACCTCCAGCAAAGCCTTAATTATAGCATACCTACATTTAAAAACCCAAAGTGACACAAATTAGTGTCAATACAATAACCATGACATTTAAGGGCCCCACTTAGATTTTCATATATTTCAGACTTCTAACCCAGGTGGACACCTTGCCATGCCCCATCCATCCTAGCTGCCTTTAGTAGATGGTTCACCGCGCTCTCTGCCCCATTATCTCTGTGGAATCTTCCCAAAATGATTCCATGCCGCCCCACACACAGATATACATATCCCATCCCCTCACCACAAAATTATCTTTCCCTTCTTGGGGCTTCTTTTAATGTAATGGAAAGAGTACCTTTCTGATTCTCCATTTTTTCCACCCATCTAAATGATATTTACCGTACTTTGAAGGATAAACATTTATTGGGTCCTTTCTTGGGCCAGTATGAGATACACAACATGAGAAACATTGGCTCAAGTAGGCATCCAGCAAGTGCCAATTCCCTCACTTATTCTTAAGGTACTTATATCTTTCTGCTTTCATTAAATATTGTTGGCTCCCCTAGACAGGTAACCCATTTGAGAACTGAAGCTGCACCTTAACCATTTTTTTTTTTTAGCCTTCCTTTTACCCCTCACACTATTTTGTACATAGTAGGTGATTAGTGAAATTCTTGTTGAGCCAATTAAAATAATATACAAAATTCGAGTGACATATGTTAAAACACAATATAGTTGAAAACCTGAGTTTCCATTTGGGTGCATATATTGAAAACAACAAGCAAAACTGAAATGTGTTGATAAACACTTTTTGAACATGGATTCTGGCAACTTTCTTTTAACTTAGAAGTTTTTACATACAGAAATGTATCAGATTTGGAGCATATTTACCTAATTTCGTTGTCCCTATCATATTTAATCATTTAAAAATTATCCAATCAATTATACTACTTTTCATTCTTTAAGTAGAATTGGATTAAGTAAAAATTTAATTTTTCATAACCAGAGGGAAATTCATAGCAAACTTGTTTTTAAAAATGGCACTTTGCAAGTTTTTAGATTGCAAATGTTGGAGATATAATGTAATAAACAGATAATTTGCATTTTTAAATATAACAAATTGTGGCATTATCAGATTTGAACTATAGCTATCCTTGCCTTTTTTATTTTTATAATTAGAAACTGTGCCCCCATGGAAATAATTTAATTCAGTTAAAGTATACATAGTTTACAGAATACCACTTTAATTTCATGCTATATATAAGACACTAGCCTCGGTACTATAAGCAGATGAAGATGAGCTTAGATAAAAGTAATGAATAACTATAATGTAAAATACAATTACAATACTCTGGATAAAGTTATATCTGTTAGGAAACATTAAGAAGACTGTGGAGAGGGGCGCCTGGGTGGCTCGGTCGTTAAGTGTCTGCCTTCAGCTCAGGTCATGATCCCCGGGTCCTGGGATCGAGCCCCGCATCCGGCTCCCTCCTCTGCAGGGAGCCTGCTTCTCCCTCTCCCACTCCCCCTGCTTGTGTTCCCTCTCTTGCTGTGTCTCGCTCTGTCAAATAAAAAATCTTAAAAAAAAAAAAAAAAGACTGTGGAGAAAGACTTTGTGGAGGTTAAAAATTTCTTCAAAAGATATTTTTATTTTTTAATATGAACTATGTCATGTGTGTAAAGTAATATATAACATATATATGTTAAGGCAGGTTCCTGTGGCCTCTTCCTAACTTAAGTAATTGAATATTTCCAATACTTGAAGCTGCCCTGTGGTCATCCCAGTCACATCCCTCACCTATCCTCACAGGAGTAACTACCATCTTTTCTGACTTGGGGTTCATTACTTTATTGCAATTTTTTATGATTTTTTTTTATTTTGCTATAAAGTCGTCATAATCATTATTTTCCCTAGGAGCGAATTGCCATTATTTATTTAACTTATCCCCACCACATGAGAATTTTCTCCAAATTTTTGCAGTTGTACTTAGATTGCAGTGACTATCTTGGTTTATTTCTTTTAAAAAAATTTGTTTAGATAGTCTTCTCTAAGTTGTTACCAAAACAAAGATTATGAATTTGTTTTTACTGTTCTAGAAACATACTGCCAGATTATTTTTCAAAATTATTCTACCAACTTAACCATGACCACATCATATATGAGAGTACCATTTTCCCTGTGTTCTGGCTAACTGGGTGGTGTTCTGTTTAGTTGGGTACTTTGAAATAATAAATTAATAAATTAATAAATTAATTAATTTTAAAAAACATTAAATTAGCAAACAGAAATGGCTTGACTTTGAATTCTTGGGTAAGTAGGAACCGAACTCTAGGACTGGGTGACATGGGTGGGTAGAAAGCTTGGGCTGGGTGAAACCGCTCTTGCCACAGCTTGCCTGGGAAGATGAGGGTCTGGCTACTATAGGAGACGAACGTGGCAACAGCTGCAAAAGACATTACAAATTCAGACTAAAATTCAACAACCTGTTATTTTGGGAAAGGGGTGCAAGGGAAAGCAAATAGGAAATGCTTTCTCATTTCAAGTCTCGGTAAGAAGAGAAAAGAAGGGTCTGAAGAGGAGGAAATTCAGGAGTACTGGCGTGTTTACAGTTCTGATAAACGTGGAAGTCATGTAAATTGATCATTCTATCAAATTGGAAGATAAAATAGCTGATAGAAAAGAATAGAGAGAAAAAAGTTAAAACTTAGACACTTGGGAATAAAAGAACATGAAAGGAAAATATAGAGGAAGGGGGAAGGAATGGAGGGGAGAAGATCACCACTGATTTAGTATTGCTTTACTTTCCTTTGCAAGCAACAGAAAACCTGACTAATGGCTCCTGAAGATACATATTTTTTGTCCCAACCCCTCCCTCAACAAAACAAGAAGCCAAAGGGAGGCAGCTTCGACTGGAGACTGTGTGCAGCTGCTCTTTGGTGCCACAAGCCCCCAAGCTCATTTGTTTTCCTGCTCCCTTTCTTAACGTGTAACTTCCTTTTCCCCCAGTTGGAAGAAAGAGAAAAGCTAAAGGTGAAGGTCAAGTTTTAGAAAGTTTTCTGGAAGCCTTCCCCGTTGCCACCTGCTTCTATTTCATTGGCCAGAATTGGGTCACATGGCTTCATGGAAACCAATCACAGGAAAGTAGACAAGGAGAAGGGGATCTCAGATGCAATTTGGGGCAGTCAACTGACAGTATCTGACTTTTTGCTATGTGATTGCACAGAATGTTTTAGTCGTAAGATGCAAACCGGTATGTTGCTGAGGCTCTCTTTGGACTTCTTGCTGGCAGACAGCTGAAAAAAGAGACACATGCTATTAGGCTTAAGAGTTATTGACACCATCATTGTAAAAACATCAATTCATAAAGTACCAAAAAAAAATTTTTTTGACGATGTTTCCTTACATGTACTTTTTCCCACAATGTGGTTTTAAAAAAGTCATTGAAGTGCACAAACCATAATGTAGTTGATTTTAGATGAATCCATGTGTGATTGACCTAAGGCAAAATGTGAATCCCAGCTTCGCTTCACCCAGTTGCATGGTCTGGTTATGGCTCATCTTCCTACTGCATCGATTTACATCGAGAAATGAACATTAATTTTTAAAAGTTGAATAAACAAAGTTGAATACTAACTGCATTTGTATTTCACACTCAAAATATTACTGAGTCAGCAGTGTGAGAGCTTGCACCTGTGAATGGAAAGTCCTAAACTGATTTGGGGTCTCCTCACTTGACTGAGTGACCCTTGACAGCTCGCCTCATTTTTCTTGGTTTCGGTTTTCCTCCCTGTACAACTGGGGCGTACCTTCTTTACAAGGATGTGAAGAACTAACGAGGTCGTACATACCTTCCCCTGTAAGGCTGTAAGCTCTATTAGATTGGGCAAGAATTGTGTCCGAACACTTCTCAGATGTCCCACCAGGGCCTCAGTCAGTGCCCAAAACACAAGTCCTCAAAACTTTTTGAAGGAAAAATGAAAGCAACTTCCAAATTGCCTAGCACATACCCACACATAGTGGGTGCCCTGTAATTATTTATTTTCTTTTTATATTAGCTTTGTTGTTAGCTTCTTGAATACAAATAACTTATTCTTTATTTATTGTTAAAATACACCTACAAGAATAGTAGAGCTGTTTGTAAAGAAAAAATCATCTAAAGGAATGTATAAGATTTCTACACATAATTCAAATAAGATGTTTGAATGCAGTTAACCCAATTAGCAAAGATTAGTAGTTTCCTAGATTTGGGATACATCTGCCCTAACTGACCTACTTTTCAAGTTAGAATACATATAAAGTTCAAATAATTTAAACTATATCTATGACTTAAAACAATTTTATTCTTTAAAAAAAATAGACTCTTAATAAAGAACTTTCCTTTCCTTCCTTCCCTTCTTCCTCCCTTCCTCCTCCTCCTCTTTTTTTCCCATTTTAAGACAGGGACAGATTGTGGATAATTTATCCACTAAGACTTAGGTCTCCCAGTTCTGTATTTTTATCCAGTTTACAAATTAGCATTTTGAACCTCTTATACAAAATTCAAATACTAATTCCATTCTTAATTTCAAATAAAAGTGGCCATGGCAAATGAAGGAACAGAACAAAAACCTTGCTCAAGACAACACTAAACATCACTACCTCTTTTCAAAGTGACATTTATTAATCCTTTACTATGTGCCAGACACTGGTCAAAGCATTTTGCGTACAGTTTATTTATTCTTCACAAGAATCCTATGAACTTCTGTTGTTTTTACTGCCTCCGGGTGGGCCTTGTCAAACTGTTTTAAGTTGCAAGCCCCACAAGCACTCCTAATACCCTTCCCTTTTATCTTTCTCTGTACACCACTTATCACCATTGAATGTACTATACATTGTGCTTTATTGTCCTTGCTTACTTCTAGCTATCCCCCGCAGACTACCCCCATGACATTGGGAGTTCCAAAGTGCAGAGGATTTTTCTCTAGTGTTCGCTGCTGCAACCTTGTTAGGTAGTAGGCACTCAATAAATACTTGAGAAGAACACGATTCCCATAGCACAGATGAGGACTCTGAGGCACCTGGTGCTTTCATATCATTTTATCTTTTTTTTTTTTTAAGATTTATTTATTTACTTGAGAGAGAGAGAGAGAGAGGAGAGAACACACATGCACGAACAGGGGGTGGGAAGGCAGAGGGAGAGAAACTGAAGCAGACTCCCTACTGAGCTCAGAGCCTGAGGCAAGGCTCCATCTCAGGACCCTGAGATCATAACCTGGGCAAATATCAAGAGTCAGTGGGTTAACCGACTGAGCCACCCAGGTGTCCCATCATTTTATCTTCAAAACAACAATTACAAGGATTTTGTACCATCTGTCATCAATTGTTATGATATAAATCATGTCTATGTATCTCATTAGCATGAAAGGGCTTGATAGCCTCCACAGACCCAGCAGCTAAAAATGGGTCTCAGGAACTCAACTGGTTGTTGTAAAATCATGAGAGGAGAGAGAGCTTCTTTGAAAATGAGAATGAAACCAAGGCAAAGAACATTGAATACAGGGCCATTGGCTATTGCTACTATATCTACACATTTGTGTATTACTTGTATTTAAATAAACCACTGACTGATTGTTTAACTAAAATACAGTGTCACACCTTCATATTTCCTTCACACCAAACACTGAATATTTGTTGTACATAAGGAATTCTTTAGTCTCAGGAACTAAGCAGTGTAACATGGGGGAATAAATGTATGGCTGAACACTGTCTACATTTTAACTACTGAGAGAGAAAAATTAGATGGAATCATAATATTTTCATCCTCACATTATGCCTGGTACTTTTATGCCTAAGTATTAAGATGATAGGTGCTATAGAAAGGGTAAATAAATACAACAGAGGAAGTCTATTTAGTTATTTTAGAGCTGTTGTATTGAAATACTGCCGTGTTTACAATTTCCAACTCCACAAATCCTCATCAATTATTAAATATTTTCCTCATTGAATTAAGCAGGGCAACTGTATTTTCTCAGGCGAAAACATCAGGTGAAACATAAGGCTTACTTTTAACATATAAAAATGTTCCTATATGAATGAAATTCTATAGCTTTATTACACTACCCATCCCACCCCCACCCTAAGCAGAAAGTGTATGTTCTATTTATTACATAAAAGGACAAAGAATTTAAATCCCATTCTTTATTTCTTTGAAACTGGAAGCAGTTCTTTTCTCTTGCAATGACAAAATAAAATATTTCATAGAACTTAACCACGGTTTTCCAGGCATTGTGCTTGGTACTATCCTGGCTGACTCCAGAAAGGTTACAATGAAGATAAGCACAGGCAAAAGTCAGGGAGAGGAAGTGACTGTCACATCTTACAGTGCAAAATGCTATGTGGTCCTTCACCATCAAACATTTGATTGCTTTTCAGTGGGATGGCTATATTAACATCTCATTTATTCATTTATCAAATTACTCATTAAAAAGTTCGGTTGAGTAGTGTTCTATAATGATACAATTTGCTATTAGCATGCTTCTTTGTTTCATTATGAGTTATGCTCATTGTTTATATGGCTTTTTGCCTGCTAGAACTGTTATCCACATGCATGAGTTCACTGGGCAGCCACCTAGACAAGAAACATATGGCTGGGTCTGCTGCTAAAATCTAGACCCACACCACACGTAATTCTATCCTTTTTCATGCACGTGTATTGACTTGTGTCCTTTGTGCACATCGACATTTGGGACCTGTATTTCTTACTAATGAAAATATTTATATAATCTAACCCCCCAAACACTTATAAATACCACTTTTATTTACTAACATGTAATCAAGCTGCAAAGAAATATTATGCCATTTTATCTAGAAGCATCAAAGTTAGAAAGGAGATAGGCAGTCCTCTATGGATTCGGCAATAAACCCTAGACTTCAGGTTTTTAGCTCCTATTTCTGAACCTGGTCTTGGATCAGTTTCCAAGGTTCACAGCAGACATATTCAAGAACATTTTAAAGCTATACTCAAAATGTACTTCTTATTCTTAGCATCACAAAGTCTAAGAATGATCTTTTTACAACAAGCAAGCAAACGTAATTCTTTCAAATTTCAAATCTAAAGGGAGGTTTTAATTTTAACTCGAACATGTTTGTTTGTTATATATATAAAAAAAAAGCTCTAATTATCTTGGAATTTTGTCAAGGTAGCATTCTTTGAAAATTGTTAGGGCCAGATCTTAGAGTGAACATAAAGCAGGTACTTAAAGGACATTAATAGCTAGCAAAGCACATCTAACTTAAAGGGGGGAAAGGTTTAAATGGTCAGAGACCTTTGAATAAAAAAAGCACATTAAACGAACATCTTAACCATTGAGTTATAAATATGTCAGAAACAGGCTTTCCTGCTGCTCCGGGAGTGGAATGATTTTGCCATGTTGTTGACCTTTACTAAAGTCAGTTAACCCTTTAGTAACCTTTATTTTCCCATCAGGAACAATACCTGCTTGGAAAGGAAATGGGAGACACAAATCTAAAATAATGTTATTTTGTTACTATTATTATCCTCAACAGAAAAGCCATTCCTTTCTGCAATAATGCAGCACAAGTTTGATAAACCTCTGATGTAGACTGTCGTCAAAATCCTGGGGAGAAAACAGATGAAGAAAATTGGTGAGGGGCAGTGGGTTCGCTTCATACTTTTAAGAACCAAATCTATCTGTATCGTATGTTTTCTTTTAAAAACATTCTTAATTTAATTCCTTTTCCCACACCGTTAATAAGAACCAACACTGCTGCTTTACAATTTCATAGGACTTTTAATTTAGAGAAGTGCTCCCTATCAGTTACTGCTTTCTCTTGTTACAGCACACGTGTAAAAAATCAATGTCCTAAGTGCTTGATGTGTTTTATCTCATTTAATCCTCACAATAGCCAGTGAGGTAGGTGATATCTTCTCTGTTTTACAAAGAAGAAAACTGAGATCCGTGGACATTAACCTGTTTCCAAGGTGACCCAGCTAGAAGGAAATGAAGCTGAGATTTGCTCCTACGTTAATGGACTTCAGGTAAGTACTCTTAATCACTGTGTATTCTGTACCCACAACTGGTGAAGGAAACCTCTTAGCGGACATTTAGATACTGAAGTGTGGAAGACTTGCCAGGATCTCCTAGCCTGTGCATGTTAGCACATTGTTCTTCCCATGGGACTGAATTGTCATGAAGGCTTCTTATACCCCCATTATGGTTCATGAATGAGGAACTTCAGAAAAAAACTCGTGAGCTCTTTCCGAATTGTTTACTTAGAGAGTTAATTTTTGCATCTAGTTCAGATGTTGTCCCTTGCAGATGGAATAAGAGTGACTTCAAGAGCTTCTCTTGGGTGCTGGTGAGCACCTTTGGTGGTGCCATAATTGTGGCAGTGATTTTCCAAACTGGACTCCATGGAACAGTGTTCTGGAAGATTCTAATACGTGGTTCTACACTAAGAGTTCTGTGCTCTCAAACATTCGGAAAAAACTTGGTTATACAATGTTAAACATCTTTCCTTGAAGAGGATGCAGTAGCAGCTGTTAACCTGTTCATCGACTCTAGAAGAGACAGCCAACATAGTATACAATGGTTCCCCAAAATATTTAATCAAACACATTTTTTCAAATATATTTTTTAATAATCTGGGAATATTTTCCCAAGAAATAGGAGTCCCCAAATGTTCATTTGGGATATTAGCACTTCCCAGTAATCTTAGGACATTTCCTGACCCATTGAGTCTTTGATACTCATCTCACCTCAAACTTCCAAACCTCATCTTCCACCCTCACTGTCTGGTGATAGCCTTGCTTCCCTCAAGAGTGGATGTTCCACATATATGCTTTCACACCCCAGTTACCCATCTCTTTACAGCTCCACCTTCCCTCGTGATTCCATGAATAGGCCATCAATTCTCCCCTCTAAGGCCAGCTCCTCTCCCAGCATTACATCCCTATCTTCTCCCCCATCATGGATATTGCTCTAGTAACTGGTTCCTCATTTCGGCATTGCCAGGTTTTTCTCCTCCCCTGAATCATGACCTTCAGTACATACCATCCTATCATTTACCAAGTCTTAGAAAAAAAGTTTAAAAATCATTCTCCTGACCACATAGTCTCCTCCAGCTCCTGCCCCATATCTATTCTCATGATAACAAAAGTCGGCCGAGAAGTGCCCATTTTTTTCTGTACTTCATTTCTCTTCTCCCATACTCTTGAAACCAATTTAGATTTCCATCCCCACCACTCTACTAAAACTACACTTGCGAGGGTCAACAAAAATTAAATCTAGGGTTTAAACCTGGTGGCAAGGGACGCCTGGGTGGCTCAGTCAGTTAAACGTCTGCCTTTGACTCAGGTCATGATCCCAGGGTCCTGGGATCAAGTCCCTCATTGGGCCTCTTGCTCAGCCGGGGAGCCTGCTTCTCCCTCTGCCTGCCACTCCCCACTGCTTGTGCTCTCTCTCTCTCTGACAAATAAATAAATAAAATCTTTTAAAAAATAAAAATAAAAAATAAACCTAGTGGCAAATGCTCAGTCTTCAACTTGACCTATCAGTAGAACTCGGCACAGATAGGTCAAGAAGATGAAATTTAACACTTACATTAACTGACAGGTAAAGAGAGAGTTTAACACCCTCTCCTCCTTGAAACATTTTTTTTCCCTTGCCTTCCAGAGCACCACATTCTCTTATTCTTTTCTCCCCTACCCTCCCCCCCCCCCCCGCCCAGCTCATTTTTCCAATGTTGGGAGTGCCCACATTCACTGTTGGATCTCTTAACTATCTCTGCTCACTCCCTTAGTGATCTCATCCAGTCTTAGGGCTTTAAATGCTATCTGTATTGTGATAGCTCTCAAATGTGTATCTTAAGGGTCCTTAACTCCAGATCAATATATTCTACTGTCTACTCTATAGCTAAACTCATATGCATATGGACACCTAAAATTAAGTTGCCTAAAACTAAGCTCCAGATCTTACCTGCCCCCACTCTAGCCCTAAATCTATTCCTTATAGTCTTCTTCATGTCAGTCAATAGCAATTACTTCTTTCCCCTCACTGTCAGGGGAAAAACCTTAGTATTATTCTTGACTCACTTTCTCGGAGTTGGCATCTGGTCAGTCAGCAATTCCTATTGACTCTACTCTCAGATTAGATCCAGAATCGGTAATTCTCTCACCACCTCCGTTGGTACTACCCTTCATCTTTTACCTGGATTATTATTTTTTTTTAAAGATTTGATTTATTTATTTGTCAGAGAGAGAGAAAGAGAGTGAGCGCAAGCAGGGGGGGAGCGGCAGGCAGAGGGAGAAGCAGGTTCCCCGCTGAGCAGGGAGCCCGATGCAGGACTCAATCCCAAGACTCTGAGATCATGACCTGAGCCGAAGGCAGATGCTTAACCAACTGAGCCACCCCGGTGTCCCTTTTGCCTGGATTATTGCAGAAGCCTCCAACACTGACTCCCTGCTTCTATCTTCCCCTCCTTACACACATTTCTCAGGACACGATCCAGAGGGAAACTCTTAAAACATAGGTCAGATATGATCTAATCACTCTTCGGCTCAGTGCCCCCACAATGGTATTCCACTCACTCTTTATGAGCAAAGCCTTCGCAGAGACTTCTAAAAAGTATGTCAGGGTTACCTGCTACCTTCTCCACATACCATCTCTCGCTCTTCTCCCTCACAGTTTTCCACCCACTCTGGCCTCCTTGCTGTTTCTGAACACACCAGGCCATCCTGCCCCAGGGCTATGCACTTGCTACTTCCTTTGCCTCATAAAACCCTATGAGGTCCTTAGATCTGTGCCTGTACATATCCTTGCCGCTGGTTGTCTGCTCACCTAGTCAATGAGGCCTTCCTTCCCTCTTAGAACCTTTTGAAATATAGCAACTTCTTTCCTACCTTGTCCCATCTCCCTTCTCTGGCTTATTTTTCTCCCTATATTAACATCAATGGTAAATATAATTTATTTATTTTTTATTTTTTATCTCCCCCAGCTATGTTGTAATCTCAGTAAGGACAGATCTTTTTGTCTGTTTTATTAGCTAATGTACACACATCACCTAGGAGAGTGCCTCGAACATAGTTGGCACTCGATATCTACTGAATTATATATGGAAAAGTAGTTCTTCTACCCAAATATCATCATACATGAAAAGGCTAACACTCATACATTGAACATTGGTATTTTTAATAAGAAACTTTGTTTCCATGAATTAAAAAACAAAATTCCTGTTAGCATTATTAATCAGTTATAATATAATAAAATAGTAGTGCTTGTCCCTGATTACTAATTTTAGGATGTATAATAGGTGATGAGTTTATTTACAATTAGTTATATCAATATAAACTCATTTAGGCATTGTACAAGTGTGGATAGGGAATTAGTTTAGGTTCTGAGGGAAGACTGAAGACTAAAGATTAGTAGTAAAAAATAGGTCTTGAGAGCATGAAAAAAGTGGTACTTTGGGGCATTTTCATACCACCATTTACATTTAAAATTATAATTCCCCTGGGTAAAAAAAAAATGTGATTAGGCATTTACAGTCAATAGACAAACCTACCCCAAACTAAGAAGAATCCTCAAATGGAGGAGAAAGTCAAAGGAAACAGTAAGAAATTCTGACCAGGAAATGACTGAAGCTCATTAATACATGATTCAGGAAGTGGACGACAGAAGTAACCCACCCCCGGTGAGTCTGGGAGTCATTGCGGCAATGACGTGAAGAATAAAGATAGCTCTTTACGTGCTAATAAAAGTAACCAACCCAAAATATGAGGACTAAAAAATTATCTGTAATTAACTTGCAATGCTATAAAAATGCATGTTCAAAAGAAAAGGATGAGGTAATAACTACAAAGTGAAGAGTGGTGGCACCCCTAGAGAATCAAAACAGTTCATAATGGAAGAGTGTTTCATTTTTAACGGTATTTTCCAAGAAAGAGGATGGCCTGACTTTGGAATATAAATAGATGTTCTGGTACAGTCCTTTAATGGAGAGAAAAGCAGTCTACTGAGCTCCTACAACGTGATGAAAATAGCCAGCAAGACCACCCAACACATTTACTCTGATCCCAGGCTTCCCAAACCGTTTTTAAAAATTTGGTTTCTCAATACAGGCTGGTTGGCAGGAATATTAAGCTAAGTTTCTCACTATTAATTATTTAAATGTCATCCTAGTACAAATAATTCATGTGTGACTTGGGGGCCAGATGAGCTTGTTTTCCTTACCAGGCAAAATTACGAACTAAATAAATTCTTCTAGAATGCTCCATTCTCAAACATTAGTCTTTTACCCACCACATTCCCATGATTGTATTACCTCCTCTAAGAACCAAGGATTTTATTTGCTAGTACTTTTGTGCCACCTGATAAACTGACAGGACATTTTAAAGATGTTTGCTCTCATGGAGGGGCCTTAAGACCTAAAAGTTGATGAAACCCAAAGCATAAAGTTCAGATGAAAGCGGAATGATGTAATAATGTAATAATAATTAGTGGCTATCATTTATTAAATGTTTGCTATATACTTGTTACTCTTAACATATATATTGGGCTTAATTTTCACATAGTCACAAAATTTGGGTGTTAAAGATGAAAATACTTTTTTTCCCAGGATAACTGAAAATACTTAAGAATTTCTAGTCTCTCTGATGCTGGAAATTTCTGTATTGCCAATTCAAGTCTACTTAGTGATCTCCTGAACTCACTGTGGTCAGTATAAGGTTTCAAATCAATTTGTGGTTCTCCCTCATTTTCTATTTGAAACCAGGAGTTGAACTAAAACCCTGGTCAGAAAGGGGCTCAGGGAGGGACTGGTAAAAATATTGTCTCTGCCGAGGGATGGGTCATCTGATCCAGGTGTTATTCTCTGTGCAATTTATAGCTGGTCCTGCCTAAACTTGAATACCTGGTCCATACACTGTTAAGTCCATACCCCTCCAGTGGCCTCAAGTTGTGAGACCATGCTTTATTTATCTTCTTTGTTCCAAACATGAAGTCTCCTTTCATCTGCCTGTTCTCTTAGTGCAAGCCTCTAATACCTTTCTCTACACTACATTCAGGTCAAAACTCAAGAGTTCAGAGACCTTTGTTAGTTAACAGCATTTGGGGTCACTACAACATTTGCAGTGCTGTGGGTTTTACTTGGGAAGCCAAGCTATTACCCTTTTATTCTAGAATCTCCCTGAACCTGTTGCCCACCATCTTGGGTTTCTAGACATAACCCTTGTGAATTTACTTTCCTGCTTGCCTACTCTGGATTTTTAAACTTCTACTTTCAAATTTAAAATGGAATGGTAACTTTTTTGTTATTCTAAATTGGATCTGACCCCCTCCTGAAGGAATGATTATTATTTACTCAGTAAATAGAGTTTTGAAAACATTAAGAACTTAAGAATGACTGCAAAAATAAACTGCATTGGTTAATTTTCAAAAATATTACCTTCTTTCTTTTATCCTCCTGATAAATATTTGCATCCCTAGGGGGAAAAATATTTTGCCAAGAGTATCATAGCTAAGTCCCTGTTCAAATTTTGTTTACTCATGACTTACTTCCTGGAGTTTCTGAGATTATGGAGTTACATGTGGATCATGGGTGAAGTTGTCACTTGTTTCTATTATAGGATTATCACTGCTCTCCGGAGACAAAGATTTCTCTTTGCTCACTTTCCCCTCCTCAGTAGACTGTACTACAGAAGGAGCTACCCTGAAGTTGGGCTAACTAAGGATAGGTCCTTGCTTAGGGTTGTAGGAAATGATATATGGAACACCAGAACACCACTCTGAACCTCTTGGGATGTCCACTGGTTCCCAGCAATAGTGACTGTCCTATCAGCTGTGTCCTGGCAGTCTGGCTAAAGGGATGGTAGGTACTGACCAGTCCTTGGCGCTTGCATCATCATGGTGTTCTTTATTCTTCAGGGTTTCAAGGTCCACCCTAGTCTATTTAGCTTCTACAACACTAGCTATGGGTACTCCTCACAGCTTGAACATGGGATCTTGTTTCTTCTTCCAAGTCAAACTCTTTAAATATCCTGCCATCCCCACCTTTATGGCCTAAGCTGGTACCCCTAGAATCAACCTTCCCTCTATGAGTAGGAGATTTATTTCTTTGGCAGTTCAGAGTCAAAGCTGATAGCCCTAAATATAACTCTCTATGCTGTTCCTCTTTTTTTGTCTCTGCTATCACTATCTGTTTAGTGGAATTAATATCACAGTTTGGGGGTCCAGACTTTGGCTTTCGGCACACAGTTCTCTCATAGCATCATGGTTTTGACTTGCTCCCATTCTTGTCTAGGGTTTGAATTAGTTCATAGTGCAAGTATGCCTTGCATGAGTGTTTCTTGGAATTTCAGGCAAGGCCCCACATGTAGCAGATTTAAAGTTTTACAGTCACTAACCTATGTGTATAAAATTCTAATAGTGTTTATTTCTCTACAGTGGAATTAACTCAGTTCTGTACGTCCCATTTTGGAGATGGCAAAAAGATAATCTGAGTAATTCAAGATGACTCAGTCATTTACAACTTACGTGTGGCCAAATCAAGTTAAATATTCAGTCGGTTTTATATTCACTCTCTCTCCTTCCCTCTCTTTTGGGATTTATGTGTTGGGAAGAATGCAGTTGCTTTTGCATTATCCTGTCATTGGGGAGGCGTGTTTGGTCCAAGTGATGTCTTCTGAACTTGCTAGCCTCCAGTGAGCTGTAGCTCACCTGAGTGATCTCTGCTGCAGTGCCCTGGGGAATCTGTTACTGATGTCTGTGGCCTCTAATCTCAGAGTCTACACATTCTTGTTTTTCTCTTGTTTGTGCCACTTCCACGCATATGGGAATGTTTTGCATAGAAAACTTCCTCGTCCTTTCTTTCCCACTCTTCAGATGCTATGTTGGAGACCTGCTCTAAAATGTATCTTCCCAAGTTATATCTTGGGAAGCTAAACTGTAGTCCTTTCTTCTCTGAGAATCTCCCCCCAAATAGAGGGTTTCTGCTGCTATTTCTATTCATAATTTAGTTTCCAAATTGGGACAGAATTCTGGGCACTTCTCAGAGGGCTCTGTATGATCTAGTCATGTGTCCTCCAAATCAATTCATTCCAGCCCTCTGATTCTTCTCTTACATCATTTGAAATGAGGGAACCTGCTCTGTAATCATCACAGAGAGTTTTCTCCCATATAATGTGTAGTTAAAATGTATGCTCTGAGTGAACCAAGCTCTGGCTCTTTAGATCCCACAAATCCTTTTCTTTCTCACTGAGTCCAGTTCTTATAAACCAAAAGTACTTTTGACACTTGACACAATATTCACACAAAAGGGTCACATAACTCAGCTTTTTTTGCCCCCTCTCCTAGGAAAAAGGCAAAAGCCTAAGGAAGAAAAAATGGACCTTGCCAGCTTACCTTTTTATGAAATTATATATAAAATCTACTGGCTTCAAAATTATATAAAAATGGCCAAAAGCCATAGGAGGAAGTGGGGAGGAAGCCTGGAGTATGCTAGAGCTCAGATTGTACCACCTCCTGAAGATAAGGGGCTCTCCCTAACATACAAACACTACATCACTTGTTTACAATAATGGGCCAGGAACTGGGGTGAGCAGGGCTGTCATAGAGGTCCTCTAGATCCATTTGGTTCAGCTAAGCAGAAGAGGTAGGGCTAAGCAAGGAGTCACACACTGAGCCATAATTGCAGAACATAGGCAACCTCTGTGATAGTTCAGGAGGAGAAAGGTTTCTGCTGGGAGGGCCCCCTGCTGGAGGGGCCCCCCAGACTTCATGACCACCAGCAAAAAGTCCAAGTGCTATAGCATCATGAAGAGATATTCTATGAAAGAAAAAAATATGTAAAAGAACAGCCAACTTTCCCAGCAGATAAATAGCATGCACCAAACTTTCAATATTTTAAACACTTATACAATATCCCTAGCAAAAAGTGTCAGCCAAAGATTAAATATCCAGCCAAACTATCCTTCAGATATAAAGACTAAAGTCTGTCCAGGCTGTGTGAATATGCAGGAGCACAGGGAATGTTGTTGACTAAACTCTTCTTGATGAAATCCCTGGAGATGACTCTGGAGACAGGCCAGTGTATGGGCAGGTTAGCACTGAATCTATTTAACTATAGGCAAGGATGAAATCAAATGTGAGGGAACGGGGTGACCAAACAGATATATGTGTTATATGTCCTAACCATTTAGAAATTATATAACTAGTGAAACTTTGGAGAGGAAGCAGGGGAAATGGGAGTTGGAGTAAGTTTACCGATTGCTTCATCTGTAATAGTTGAGAATCAGGAGATAGCATTTAAAGTTGATAGATCAAGTAACAGGAATATTAGTATTTGTAGCCATAGTATTAAACATTAGAAAGGACAATAGAGATGAAGAGGAAGTGGGGGAGAAGAAGCTGGAAGCATGCTAATTTTATCATTGCTCATAGTAGAAAGTTAGTAGATACTGTCTAAAGAAATGGAACACTAGGGAAACTATACTGTTGTAATTATAAAGGTTTCAGTAGTATAGGAATACAAAATTTCTAAACAATAGGAGAACTGCACAAACACATAGACACAAAGCATATTGGCCATAGAGTTAAAGGCTTAAATAAAAAACCTCTGAAACTGAAAGCACAATATTTGTTTAATTTCTCTCCTTCACCCATTAAATTGCAAGCACACAGAAATGGAAATATGAAAAGACAGGTGATAGATAGATGATAGAGAGAGAGAGAGATAGGGATAGCCATCTCCTTCACTCACATTTCTGGTATCTGGAATTATGTCTCTATTTATCTTCCTATCTATCTGTCTATCACCTATCTATCTATCTGTCTACCTACCTACCTACCTACCTACCTACCTACATATCTATCAATCACTTCTGTATCTCTAGCTTCTTTAATGCCTGGAGGAGAAGACACCCAATAAGTATTAACTGACTGAATAAATAAAAGAACTAAGATATCTCTCTTATTAATAAATATAAATAGATTTCACTCTCTATAAAAGAAGAACAATTTCAGACTAACCTCAAAGAAAACCCAAAGCTATATTACATATGAGACATACTGAAAACATTCTGATCTAAAACAAAAATGTAAATAAAAGGATGGGCAACTTTATGACATATAAAAAAGAAAGTAGAGGTAATGATCTTCCTATCAGTTATAGTGGGTTTCAGGTCAATAAACAATAAAAAAACCAAGGTTTTTATAATTCACAGTGGAGATACAAGTACGAATATTTGTCCTCCCCCCCAAAACAAGAGCAAAATAGTAATAAGGCAGATATTTCCAAAGATTAATAAGAAATAGGCAGAAACATACTAGCAGTAAAAGTCCTTAGTTCTCCTTTCTCACAGATCAAAATTAAGTGTCTATGAGAAACAAGACAGAGGCTCATAGGGGAAGGGAGGGAAAAATGAAACAAGATGAAACTGGAGAGGGAGACAAACCATAAGAGACTCTTAATCTCAGGAAACAAACTGAGGGTTGCTGGAGTGGAGGGGGGCAGTAGGGATAGGGTGGCTGGGTGATAGACATTGGGGAGGGTATGTGCTATGGTGAGCGCTGTGAATTGTGTAAGACTGATGAATCACAGACCTGTACCCCTGAAACAAATAATACATTATATGTTAACAAAAAAAATTAAGTGTCTATAAGACTTGAATATTATAAGTAGGATAGACCTGATATATACATACAGATGTATGTGTCAAATATTGTACCTTGAAAATAGCAAATATACATTCAAGTGCTCAAGTTGCATTCACAATAATTGATCACATATACTACACAGAAAACCTTCATGAATCTTGAAAAGTAGAAATAATACAAATACTCTCTAATTCTAGCACAATAAAATCAGAAACTAACATCAAAATCTAGAAAATACTGTATTTTTTCAATGACTTTTATTTTTTATTATTTTTTTTTATTTTAAAGATTTATTTATTTATTTATTCGACAGAGAGAGAGAGCACAAGTAGGCAGAGTGGTAGGCAGAGGGAGAGGGAGAAGCAGACTCCCCGCTGAGCAGGAAACCCGATGCAGGACTCGATCCCAGGACCCTGGGATCATGACCTGAGCCAAAGGCCGACGCTTAACCTAATGAGCCACCCAGGTGCTCCTTTCAATGACTTTTAAAATAAATTTTTATTGTTTTGTTTTACTCATTTCTGAGCACTAAGAAAATGACATCAGACCATAATAATTTCCTGGGATTTGTTCTTTGTTTTCACTCAATGTCATTCTGGTTATCTATCCCTGTATTATGCATCACTCCAAACCTGGTGTAAAACAACCATCATTTATAGTTGATGGACACAAATGGACATCTCACGGTGTCTCTGGAATCAGGAATTCAAGAAATGGCATGGTTGGGAGGTTCTGGTTCCATGTGTTCAGAACCATGTGTCTTCTAGAGCTGGGGTCATCTCTGAGATATGGCCACTCATATTTCTAGTGCCTGAGCTGGTTACCCAAGAGCTGCTGGGGACTGAAGCAAGTGGAGCTTCTCCGGGCTTCTCTCTCCATCTCTTTCTATGGGGTCTGGTGGGTTTAGGATTGTCAGACCCCATACAAGGCAGCTCAGTGTTCTAAGGGCAGGCAGAAACTATGCTTTTTATGACCTGCCCTCAGAAGTCACATAGCATCTGTCCTGTATGAGTTGAAGGAGTCACAAAGACCTACCCAAATTCAAAGGGGAAGGAACACAGACTCTACCTGTTGACGTGGGAGGTTGTGGAGAAGGGAATGATATATTTCTGGAAGAACATTTGAAACTGGAAATATATTGTGGCCATTTTTTTGAAAAATACCATCTGCCACAATTATTTTGCAGAGACTTAGCCATAACATTGCATGTTGCTGTAGTTATTTATTTGCAGTGCTGTCTGAAAATGCTTGAGTTTATTAATCCATTCTTCTGTTCATGGACATTTGGGTTCTTTTTTATTTTTAAATATTTTATTTATTTATTTGACAGGGAGAGAGAGGATGAGAGACAGAGCATAAGCACGGGGAACGGCAGGCAGAGGGAGAGGGAGAAGCAGGCTCCCCACTGAGCAGAGAGCCTTGACCTAGGGCTCGATCCCAGGACCCTGGGATCATGACCTGAGCAGAAGGCAGACGCTTAACCCACTGAGGCACTCGGGTGCCCCCATTTGGATTCTTTTTTAGTTTTTTGCTGTTGTGAACATCTTTGCTATAGGTATTCTTGCATAAGTCTCATGATACATGTGTGCATGTCTCTTGGGAATATACCTAGGAGTGGTTTGTTGTTTCACAGCATACCCAGATATTCCACTGTGCAGTATAATAGCAAATACTCTTCCACAGGAGTTGAATCTATTTAGAATCACCCACCAGAAATACATTAGTTCCAGTTACTTCGCATCCTCTCTACTCTATACCTCCCCCTTTGCAAATGATGTATCATAAGAAGGTATGCTAAGAGAGTAGATCTTAAAAGTTCTCATCATAAGAAAAAAATTGTAACTATGTGCGGTAATGGACTTATTGTGGTGATCATTTTGTAATATATGCACATACTGAATCATTATATTGTACACCTGAAACTAATATAATGTTGTAGGTCATTTTTTTTTTTTTTTTTTTTTTTTTTTTAAGATTTTATTTATTTATTTGACAGAGAGATAGAGCCAGAGAGCACAAGTGGAAAGAATGGCAGAGGGAGAGGGAGAAGCAGGCTCCCCACTTGAGCAGGGAGCCCGATGCGGGGCTCGATCCCAGGACCCCGGGATCATGACCTGAGCCGAAGGCAGACGCTTAACCATCTGAGCCACCCAGGCGCCCCTGTTGTAGGTCATTTATATCTCAATAAAAAAAGGAAATGTTCTACATAAAATAACAAAACAAACAAACAAAAACAGCTTCCAATGATTCATCACATTTCAGAGGTCACCAATTACAAAAGACTTGCCTAACAAAACTTTGTTGGTACAATCTAACACTGGTGATTATGTACTACATTTTAAATGACTTCTTATTGATCAAAACAAAACAAAAAAAGAATGTATTGCCTATTTTATCGAGTGTGAATTTTTGTTTGTGTTTCTCACTGCTATATTCCCAGTGCCTAGAAAAGTGTGCCTGGAAAAAGTATTTGTTGAATAAATGAATGAATGAAGTGTTGTACTCTAACAAATAATTAAACTTGGCTTATTTGGAGATTTGTTTGGAAGTTTGAGGTTCACCCACTCTTTTAAAATTAAAGGCATTTTATTTCAAAAGAAATACTCATGGGGCGCCTGGGTCGCTCAGTGGGTTAAGCGTCTGCATTTGGCTCAGGTCATGATCCCAGGGTCCTGGGATCCAGCACAGCATCTACTCCCTGCTCATCTGGTAGCCTGCTTCTCCCTCTACCTCTGCCCCTCCCCTGTTCTTGTGCTCTCAATCTCTCTCTCTTAAATAAATAAAATCTTTTTTTTTAAAGAAATACTCATAATACAAAAACAAAAAAAAAGCTTGGAAGGAAATTTTTTAATAGTATTTTGCTTTTCAAGTCTCTTGTCTCCTAAAAACTTCAGTAATTTAGAATCCAAAGACAAAAATGTGACTGCTGATTCCCCCGTGTTTTTCTCACTATTTTCTCCTATGTTTCCTCTTTCCTGAGGCAATATGCCTTAGCTTTCCCCACTAGTTTTAGTAGAAGGGTTCCAGCATAAAAAGGAGCTACAGGAGAGAAAGATACATTGAATAATATTTCAAAACATTTTGTCACTACTATGTTTTATTGTCCTGAAGCAACACTTGTGGTAAGTAAGGAATAAGTATATAGGTAGAGAACATGAGGCTCAGCAGAGTTAAATGACTTGCCTAGGGTCACATAGCTAGTGAGAGTCAGGGTTTGAAAATACTTCTGATTTTAAAGCCCATACATTTTTCCTTTTCCTGTTCTCAAAATAAAAATAGCTGATTAAGATTTTCCCCCAATCCTAAAAAAAATGATTTATTTTATACTAGAAAATTCAAAAAATAAGGCAAAATAGAAATGAAAAATTTGAAATCACCTCGAAATTCCACTTTGGAAATTTGACAGGGAGTGTTCAATATTTTGGTTAGCCACTTTGTCTGTGTGTATATATATACTGGTATCTACTTACCATAAATGGGATCATACAGGTTGCTTTTTGACTTTCTTTTTGCATTGCAACAATGAATCACAGGGAACTTTATCAATGAATAAATGTATGCACTTTTAATGACTGCATAGTGTCATTATGTATCTTTGATATTTATGATATGTATGTTTACATTGATATGTATGTTTAATATTTTATGATATGTATGTTATGATATGTATGTTTAATATTTTATCAATCACTTGATATTTGGTTTATTCATCACATTTTGAAAATGTATAAAATCCGGTAACAAATACTCTTGTACATGAATCTTTGTTTTTTCCCAATTACCTCTTTGTGACAAATTTCTAAAGTGGAACTGGCAGAGCTCATATGGTCAAACACCGGATTACCTTCTCCTACGGCCAAGAGAACCATAACAGGGCTGAAGTCATCTGTAAAATGAAATTATTCTAATGATCATGAGTGGCTCTACACAGTGGACACAGATCCTAGTACAGGGCAAAAGAAAGGGAGCCCAAAGTGGTAACTGGAGCTAGTCAACTTATGGCCATATTTTGCCTGATCCCTTAGGCTTCCTGTGGATCCATTACAGAATCCCACACTGCACCACAGACCTGTTATTCATCCTCATCCTGCTCTTAAAATACGGGACAGAGAACGTCAACATGCTGGGACAGGCCAACTGTTTGGATCAGAGAAAACTGTTAAGCACAGGACTTAAGTGGTATGGGATTTTTGTTTTCTTGGGTCTTGGTTAATTGTGACCAGGGAAGACACTGAATGAGTCTGTGGACATTCTGCTGTGTCAGATGGCACTCATCAGGCTGACTCAGAATCAACTCTTCCTGCAATAGTTACAGCCCCTTTGGTTTCTTGTACCTCTCCTCTTCATTCTTATGTTCATTACTGTGTGTATTGCTGCTGCTTCTGCTGCACTTTGTTGGTTTGTTCTTACTCAGTTTTAAAATGTTATGACATTTAAAATCATGTTTCTCTTTAAAATCTCCTTCATAATGACATTGGTAGAAACAAGTGGAGCAGAGATGCGCATGTTCGGGCATGACTGAGAGATGAGGGAGCCAAGGAGGTGTATGTTCAGGACTTCGGGGGAGGGCCCTGTGGGTGGTCCGGGGAGGTCCGTGTGAAGGCAGCGACCTGTAAAGGCTGCGGGGGCTTGAGTATGAGTGAAGACACATGTGTGGCTGCAGGATGTTTGGCTGGATTCCTTCCCAGCTCCCCGGTGGGCGATTTGCAGACGGGGTTAAGACGGTGAACTGGGAGTTGCTCTGAGTTCTTGGAGCAACCTAGCACCAGGATAGGGAAGCCAGAGTGACCTTAGCATTGCAGATGGGCGCCATTCACGTTCCAGCATTAGGTAAGTGGAAGGCCACTGGGATCTCTAGCTCAGATTCTTGCTTTCCTGTTAGAATCTGCTCTTCCTGAACTTCTGAACTTGGATTACAAAGCAGTAGGCAGGCTTCTTGAGAAAAAAAGAGTTGAAAACAGGTGAGCCCCAGACAGAAATAAATCTTGGGGCAATCATGAAAGGGAGACATGTAGAGAAGGAGTTGGTTGTAAAGAGAGATTATTAGATTATTAGAATAAATAGAAGGTTATGTGTAGATATAGAGTGTTTAGTATGAAGTATACGGAAAATGAGGGAAAAGCTTGAAATTATCAATTACAGTAAATTCTTCGTGGTCAGGGACTTTGCCTGACATCTGCGCAGTTTGCAATGAATGTTCACTAAAGGAATAAATAGAAAACTACTATTAACGAAAAACCAAATTTGTAAAAAAGTTGTTCACCAATCTAGATTTTATTTATTTATTTATTTATTTGAGAGAGAGAGAGTGCACATGAGTGGAGGGAGGGGCAGAGGGAGAGGAAGAGAGAGAATCTTTTTTTTTTTTTTTAAGATTTTATTTATTTGACAGAGAGAGACAGCGAGAGAGGGAACACAAGCAGGGGGAGTGGGAGAGGGAGAAGCAGGCTTCCCGCAGAGCAGGGAGCCTGATGCGGGGCTCAATCCCAGGACTCTGGGATCGTGACCTGAGCCGAAGGCAGATGCTTAACGACTGAGCCACCCAGGCACCCCAGAAGAGAGAGAATCTTAAGCAGCCTCCACACTCACCACAGAGCTTGACATGGGGCTCGATCTCATGACCTCATGATGCTGAGATCAGGACCTGAGCTGAAATGGAGAGTCAGACGCTTCACCAACTGAGCCACCTTAGGCACCCCACTGATCTAGATTTTAATTCGTTAAGTTTTTATTAAATTTTTAGAGTTAAAAGAGCTATTTGAGATAATTCACTGGTTCAACAAGCATGAGTACTTACTGTGTGCTAGTCAAAGGGATTGAAAAATGAGCTATCCCAGTTATCTATGCCTAAGTATGAGGAAACAGGCTTGAATTTCCTTCACCTCAAGTACCTTGAGGCAGAGCTGAGACCAGAACCCAGATATCCTGAATCTTAGTCCTTTGTGTGTCCAGCGTGGCCATGTTCCTTCTACGGGTCAAACTGGCGACCACATGGTGTCCATATGTGTTCTTGAGACCTGAAACCTTATGTGGTAAATACACAGGACTGCAGATTCCAAGAAGGTGCTTACCGTTCAGTCTGACTGAAATAAATGATACGAATGACTGTAGCCTTTTGAAAAGGGTATTTTTTCCCCGAAAATGTAACATCACACCAAGATGGGTTATAAGAGTGTGTTATGGGTAAGATAACAATACCTTCCTAATTTCTTATCATGGAATCCCAAATCTTAAAAGTATACTGAAAATCAAAAAGGGATTTGATTTTGCAAATCAAAATGCCAAAAATTCTGATGCTAAGTGCCTTTTGAGTCACAGAAACTTTACTTATTTACTTTAGTTTAAAATTTTTTTAAGCTTTTTTTCTTTTTATTTATCTCTACACCCAATGTGGGGCTTGAACTCACAACCCCAAGATCAAGAGTGGCATACTCTTCCGACTGAGCCAGCCAGGTGGCCCCTTGAGTCACGGAAACTTGTGTACAATAATAAAGAACATTGAAAATTGAGAGCTGGACAATGCACATATTCCATTATTTCTTTAGTCCAGTCTGGAGCAACTGAGAAATCTGAGAGGCATATGTAACCCCAAAGTAGAGAAGTTGCTGTATGCCTGAAGGTCATTCAATGTCTTTATTCAGTAATCACCAGATAACCTCTCATTTTGACTTTATTTCTCAAGACAACATTTCTATTGAGAAGGTACTATTCCAACTAGTCAAAGTGAGTACAACAGTCTACCTGGCAGTTACATTTTTCAGAGTAAATTAATATATTGGCATTCTGACTTCTCAGTGCTTTGCTATTTGGTTGATACGAATTAGCTCCGCAGAGAGAACTGGAAATCCAACTTAAAAATGTAAGGAATATAATGTCTTCTTTTGTGTAGGACTATGGCATGATGATATGCGTTCCCACACTCTTTGTATGTGTAATATGCCTCTTCTGTATCCTGAAGGGAACGTTCTGGACCCATGGAGACCTCATCAATACACTAACATCTAATGGAACTCAGTCTGAAATAACCAGCTAGGGGCGCCTGGGTGGCTCAGTTGGTTAAGCGACTGCCTTCGGCTCAGGTCATGATCCTGGAGTCCCTGGATCGAGTCCCGCATCGGGCTCCCTGCTCAGCGGGGGGTCTGCTTCTCCCTCTGACCCCCTTCCCTCTCTGTCTCTCTGTCTCTCATTCTCTCTCTCTCAAATAAATAAATAAAATCTTTAAAAAAAAAAATAACCAGCTAGTAGGTCTCTCATACCCATCTTTTTTTAAATATTCATAATTATTTTATTAATCAAGAGAGTATATAGTAATGTAATTAAATACAAACATATTCTAAAATAAGGATAAATACCTGCCAGTACCGTTAATTCTCCAACTCACTTGAGGTTTCATTTTCAAAGCCAGTTGTATTAGCTTTCTTACCTCATACCCATTTTATTTACGCCTCCTTGTAACTAGATGCTCCCTAAATATAAACAAGTGGGATACACTCTTGTATATTCTTGGTTTGGGAAAGAAAGGAACTAAGAAACTTATCTATAGTGAAGTTTCTGTTTTTATGGAAGGACTCAGCCTAACCTGTGTACATATTTAGGCATTTCCAGAGGACAGAAAGCATAGAACAAATAAGATGTCTTTGTAAGTGCCAAATCAGCCTGAGGAAAATAAAAAGTGATGAGGGGACACTTAAGGTTTTGGCTCCTTCCCTGCAGCCCCACCTTCACAAATAAGGATACAGGGTTCACTCCTGAGAAGTGGATGTACTGGAAAGGGAAGGAACTTACAGAGGTTGGGGGAGGTAAAGGGTGGGGACACACTGGAGATGGAGAGTGGGGTGGAGTAATTCTGAGTAATTGACTCAAGAGAACTTTTTACCCCGAATGCTTGAATTTGAGTCTGAGGTAGGTCTGCCCTCATTGACTTAAAGTGCAAGCACACAGCTCACTGTTTTGTAGATATCTAAAAAGTTCTGATAGGCATGAGGAGGAAGGAATAGCTCCTTCTTGCCCGCTTCATCAAGGCGTTCACTAGAGCAGAGCAGAGGAACAGCCATGATGGAACCGGGGGGCCAATTATAATCATAACTAAGAGGCCATCCTGTTCATGGGGGAAATGTCTATAGGATGAAACGTGGGTGTCAGTTTGAAACCTTCTAGAGTGTTTTGGATGCATCCTGCTGGGGCACCATTAAATTGGACTAGTAGGGCTTGGGAAAGGGGGTTGAATTAGAGTTTTTGCAAATTTGTTCATCTGTGATGAGCCATATTTTAAAAATTGTTGCTGTGGCCTGTAGTGTGTTGCATAGCATCCCCCCAATTCACATATGCCTGGAACCTCAGAAAGTGATCCTACTTGGAAATAGTGCCTTTGCAGATGTAACTAGATAAGATTCTAAAATGAACATCCCAGGTTTAGGGTGGGCCCTAAGTCCAATGACTGGTGTCTTCATAAGAGAAAGGAGAGGAAGACACAGGGGATGAAGGCCATGTGAAGATGAAGGAGATTAGAGTGATGCAGCTACAAACCAAGGAATGCCAAAGGTTGCCAGAAGCCACCAGAAGCTGGAAGAGAGGCATGGAATGGATTCTCTCTCAGAGACTCCAAAACAGCTCAATTTCAGACTGCTGGCCTCCAGATTGTGAGAGAATAAATTTCTATTGTTCTAAGCCACCACATTTGTAGCAGTTTGTTATAGCATCCCTAGGGAACTAGCACATTACCCATATTCCTCAATTTTAGATCCAGCCAACGGTGGCCCACGGAAATAGGGGTTGTATGTTTATTTATTTAGCTATTGAATAGAGATTAATTTTCATTCCTCCCCACCTCTTTCCTCCTCACTCCGAACTATTCCACACACATAAGCAAACCACACACCAGAAAGTACTCACAGATGAAGACTTAAGGGTCAGGAGCAGTCTTAAGAAATATTCAAAATAGTTCCTTTCGGGGCTCCTGGGTGGCTCAGTCGTTGAGCGTCTGCCTTCGGCACAGGTCATGATCCCAGAGTCCTGGGATCAAGCCCTGCATCGGGCTCCCTGCTCAGTGGGAAGCCTGCTTCTCCCTCTCCCACTCCCCCTGCTTGTGTTCCCTCTCTCACTGTCTCTCTGTCTGTCAAATAAATAAATAAAATCTTCAAAAAAATTGTAAAAGAAGAAAAACAAAAAACAAAAACAAAATAGTTCCTTTCATTCCCTGATTAATCTAGAGATGGAATATTTCATGTACATCTTAAACCAATATGTTTTTATTTCTATCATTTTAGCAAGTTCTTTTATAAGAAAATATTTTGACTATTAGGTAGAGTTCATTGTAATAAAATATACAAATTTCATGGTGGGGTGAATCCTGGGCAGGTGGCAGCAGCAGACATTACTTCCATTTCCAAAAGATAGGCTTCTACTACAGAACCGCAAACCAACAAAACCTGTAAACTCAACCAAGTTAGGAACATTGGACTTCCCTTGGAAAGGATGTAAGTTACATGCTTAGGTCAGCTGTTTCTCCCCACGCCAAAATAATATTCTGCTTCTCCCTGTGGCATGTCCCATGTCCTCCCCCTCGTCAAACACAGTGGATGAATGACACTACAAAGAACCCTCTTCTTTGACAACACAGGTTAATCAACACTGAAGAGACCTTGACCAACATCTCTTTTATCTTTCACCTTTCACTCAGGTTCTTTCAGATGTGGTTCTTAAATTAAGTCAGATGCTTAATTTGGGGGTTCCCGATGCTTTCCTCCAGCAGTCAATCCCAACAACTTGGAGGCTTGTCCATTTTGCTCTGTGTGTGTGTGTGTGTGTGTAATAATACAGCTCTGAAGTAGTAGAATATAATACTGTTTATTTGTGCCTCTCTTTTATTTCTCTCCTGCATTACTCTCTTACCTCTTGGGACTCTGCTTGCTTATTTTCACTCTACTCCTCAGCATTTGCAAAGTCTGTATTTCCTACCTCTGGCAAAGATCTGTGGGTCAGCAGTGACATCGGCTAGAGGTCCTTAAGACTATCACTGCTACACTAAAGTTGGAAAAAGCCAGGATATGCTGAATAAAATAATTACAAAGTTAGGGTGTGTATTTTTAAAAAGCATGTGTAAGAGAAAGGATTAGAAAGGAAAACAGACTGTATTAAAAAAAAAAAACAGGCAAAAAATAATAAAAAGAACAGGGATGTCTGGGTGGCTCAGTCGGTTAAGCGTCTGCCTTCGGCTCAGGTCATGATCCCAGGGTCCTGGGACCGAGTCCTGCATTGGGCTCCTTGCTCAGCGGGGAACCTGCTTCTCCCTCTGCCTGCCGCTCGCCCTGCTTGTGCACTCTTTCTCTCTGACAAATAAAATAAAATCTTAAATAATAATAATAATAAAAAGAACCAAAGTAAGTGAGTTGCTAGAGTCTTATGAGTTTATGTTCAGATGAGAAAGTGGGTGAGTGGCTCAGTGACTTGAAGCTAGGAGTTGCTGGAAGAATGGAGATACAAGTAAATGGAAGTAGGTGAAATAAGGATGGGGAGTCAGAAGACAAGGGAAGGGAAAGTTTGGGTGATCAGAATAGAGGAAATAAACAAAATAGTGAGACAATAAATAAAAATGAAAAAAGAAGAAATACTGGTATGATGCATAAGAAAAAGAATAAGAGATGAGGGAAGAATTAAAGATAACAAAGAGGTGCATTCCAGGAAAGGCCACATCTGGCCATTGCTTTCTAGTGAACAGATTTCAGTAATATGACAGTGTTTCTATGTCTCCCTTTGGAAGTCGGCATTTCAGAATTTCAGAAACACTTTGGTTTGAAAGAAGGATTATATTCTAGTCCTGCTTATTATTGTCTAGTTAAATGATCACTGACAGGTCACTTAACTCCTCCACTTTGTTCCCAGGGTAAAAATAAAAGTATATTGCTTTTTGGCTCTCTAAGAAGACATGACTTTATGTATTCTTACAAAATGACTAATTAGGAGTCAATATGGGAATATTATTTTTAAATATCTATATTTACTCATATACTTAGGTTTTTACTTCAATTTACTCATATTTTAATTTTCTTGTATATCCTTTTTTTAATATTCCCAGTAGAAGGTGATAACACATGAAAATAGGTAGAACTACGTGTTATTTTTAAGCTATCTGGATCTATGGCAACAAGCGAATGTGCTATATTATTTTTTAAAATGCTAATTTGAGGGGTGCCTGGATGGCACAGTAAGTTAAACATCGTACTTCTCAGGGTCGTGAGATTGAGCCCCACGTTGGGCTCTGCACTCAACGGGGAGTCTGTTTGAGATTCTCTTTCTCCCTCTCCCTCTGCCCCCGTACCTGCACTCTCTCTATACATAAAACAGATAAATAAATCTTTAAAAAAATAAAACAAAATGTTAGTTTGAGATGGTTCATTTCAATAGTCTCTTTAACTAGTGAACAAATGTGTTCTTTTAAGGCCTAAAAGACACAGTGGGGGTTATAAGTTGATGGCCCAGTCTAGATGCAATTGAGAGACTAACACTTTTGGGTTCAAGTAACAGAAAATCCAGCTAAATAGTGGCTTGCACATGTAACATATCTGGTAGTTGGCAGTTGCTGAGATGGCCTAAAACTATAAAATGGCATCATCCTGGAGCCTGACTCTTTCCATCTTTCAGCTTTGCCATCCTTCTGTACTTGTTGCAACATGGTTGCAAGATAGCTGCCACATCTCCAGGTATTATGTCTTTTCATCAGTATGATAAGCAGGAGAGGAAAAGCTCCTGTTTGCTCCTTTTGAGGTTAAAAGAGAAATGCCAGGTTCCCTTGATGTGTCATTGACCAGAACTAGGTCATATCCCACTTCTGGACCTAACCATTAATGGGAGAAAATGAGATTATTATAAATGACCTAGACCAATCATGACTCATTCCCTGGGGCTAAATCAGGATCCTACATTGCCTGAAATCAGATCTCTGCCCATTGCAAAATTATGTTTCTCTTAACAGGGAGGAAAAGATAATGACCTTTGGGTGGGCAACTAACAGGAAGACTTATGATAGCTAAGAGACCTTTATGGGCAAAATCTAGAGAAGGTGTTTAATTGGTGGTTTTTAGTTCAGGAGGTATCAATTGGATAGGATATTGAACTCATATATAAACATTTTCTTTTTAAAAACTAAAAGACACTTTTTTCTTTTAACACATATAATGTATTATTTGTTTCAGGGGTACAGGTCTGTGATTCATCAGTCTTACACAATTCACAGCGCTCACCATAGCACATACCCTCCCCAGTTTCCATCACCCAGCCACCCCATCCCTCCCACCCCCCTCCAATCCAGCAACCCTCAGTTTGTTTCCTGAGATTAAGAGTCTCTTATGGTTTGTCTCCTTCTCTGGTTTCGTCTTGTTTCATTTTTCCCTCCCTTCCCCTATGGTCCTCTGCCTTGTTTCTCAAATTCCTCCTATCAGTGAGATCATATGATACTTGTCTAAAAGATACTTTAAAAGATAACAAATTCAGTGCTTCATCTGAGAGTGATTGGGAGAATGAAATCCCCCCAGTAAAGTCATGAGTTAATTACATGACTGTAATTAACAAGTAATTGCTAGCAAAAGCTACTGAAAGCTGGATTGATCACTCCTACTTAAGTAGTTCACTCCTGTTAGAAAACCAATAAAAAGCCCTCCTTATAGGGGTGCCTTGGTGACTCAGCCGATTAAGAGTCTGACTCTCCATTTTGGCTCAGGTCATGATGTCAGGGTCGTGGGATGGAGCCCTGCATAGGGCTCTGTGCTCAGTGGGGAGTCTGTTTGAGATTCTCTTTCTCCCTCTCCCTCTGCCCCTCTCCACTGCGTGTGCATGTGCGCGCACTCTCTCCAAAATAAATAAATCTTAAAAAAAAAAAAAAGTCCTGGGGCACCTGGGTGTCTCAGTCGGTTAAACGTCTGACTCTTGATTTTGGCTCAGGTCATGATCTCAGGGTCCTGGGATCAAGCCCCACGTCAGGCTCTACGCTCAGTGTAGAGTCTGCTTGTCCCTCTCGGTCCCCCTGCTTGCTCTCTCTGTCTCTCTCTCTTAAGTAAATAAAATAATAAATAAATAAATAAATAAATAAATAAATAAAATCTTTTCAAAAAGTCCTCCTTATGTCACAGTTCATGTATTGTCCCCTCTACATTTCTTTTCATGATTTATTTTATCTTTATCCTATTTCTGCACTGATTTCCCCCTACTTCTCATTGTCTACTCATTACCTTCAGTTTTGTTTCATTTTTCCAACTCAGAGTCACCATCTACTTTGTTCTAATATTAAATTCACAGCACTGCACATTTGACACTTAACAGCAGTTCACTGGTATTCTTCCATACCTTCTTTAACCTCTTCCAGATCTATGCTCAAACTGCTGGCTCTTCTCCTACTGAAGCAGGGTTATCTCACTGATTTACATCACCCAGGCTTCCCTGCTCAGCTCACACTGTGATTCTATCCATTCTTTCTCTTCATAGATATTTGTGGCCGACGTGGTGCTTTTGTAATTATGCAGAAGCAAGCGTAGGCAAACAAGACCATATTTTTTTCTTGCACCAAACTAGAACGATGTATTGATCCTTCTCTCTGCTCACCTTGAGCCTTTCCAGTCTCATAAATTCCAGTCTCTTCTTTCGCATGCATACACTCCAATCCTGGACCTTATTTATTCTTTTCTCTTTATTCTTCACCTCTTCATCTGGCCAGCTAGCTACCGCATAGAGGTGCTCAAGCAAAGAATGCATTAGAGCATGGCTGAATTGGCTCCCCTGCCCACAGCATTTCCTGTGGGGAGAGGCTAGCCTTGGAACATCTGGTACAACTCCCAACTTTGCTTATGGAAGCCAGAAGGGGGAGGACAGAAGGCTAGGGGTTTGGTATTGGGCATTTTGGAACCAGGATAGGGTCAAGTGGAAATAGCTCCTTTTCCCAGAGGCTGTTTCTAACCGGAGTTAGGGAAATAAACAAAAGAAACTGGAACCTCACAGATTCTAAAGTAGACGGTTATTTCTTTATCTACTCTCCCGCTTCTCCACGTCAGCAAAAGCAGATTGGTAGCATTCAATGTGAAATAAAAAGTGAGCAAAAATCTGCGAGTCTGAGGTATATAAAATACCAGCCAGGTCAATTTGGTAATGAACATGAATTTCTCATTTCTCTAAAAGGAACTAGTATTAACGGAGTAGCTAACATATGCCAGGTACTGTGATTTTATACTTAATCTCATGTTTAATTTAATCCTCCATTGAATTTAATCCTCCAGTGCACTCCATTGTTCCTGACATCTACATAATAAAATCATAACAGATCTTGCCTTTGATATCATCAAAACAGTGATATCTCATTAAAAGGGAGCAAACACAGGGTATTTGTTAATTTACTTTATCTATTTACATAGTTTATAAAAGTATTCATTAAAGAATGCAAGATGCAAAGGCTGCATTTAATGAATCATCTATGAAGTTTTCATGAGCAAGTTTTTAAAAATATGACATTAAAGGGAAAGAATGCTTCGGCAGATTGGAAACCTGTTAGAATCCAAAGATCTCCAAAGTTGGTTAGAATGGTCATATCAAAAATAAAATGCACATTTCATTTCATATACAAATAGGCGACTTTATCGTTGGAGGAACTGGCCTTACGCCGATGAGTCTGAGGCGTATTTGCCCGACAACACAGCAAGGCTTTGGAAGGGTGGCTGTTCCAATTCTCTGCATCCCTTGCCATCTCTGCCGTAAGCCGCATCTGTGAGACACCGAATGCCCCTGTGGGTGACACACTCTACTCACAGGTGGTCCGATACGACAGCTTTAGCAAGAGGATGGCAATTGTAGGCGCTCCGTAGCCTACTCCTGTCATCTGAGCCCTGGCTGGACTCTGGCTCTGGGTCTGTATCTGGGGTGCACTTGGCTCTCGGAGTTGACTTGCGTACATCTATCCTGACTCTGAGTTTTAGTTCCTGCCCTGTCCTCGTGCCAACCCGATATGACAACTTGTGAAAGAGTGCCACTGGTGATATTTGACACAGAGACCATGTGCCTCCCCGTGAAAAGAGCAAAGCGCTCCCCAGGTCTGACCTAGAGCTGGCTGCGAGGGCTGGGCCAGCTCAGCAAACACACGCCCCGCCGCGGAGCGCCTTCCCGAGGCTGTGGCTGGCCATTTAAAAGGAGACGTGCTCTTAGAAAGGGAAATAACCAGTGACAAAGACTCAGCACGTTAGGAGGCTGCTGAAGACTGTTGGTGGCTTGTTTTCAGATAAATCACCTTTAAGCAATTTACCAAGCTGAAGAAGCTGAGCTGTTTTGGTGAACCTAACCCAGAAGATACCTAGAAGACAGGCTGAAGCCGCTGCGGTTAATCAAATAAGAAAAGGTTTTGGGCACTAAGGGCCGAGGTTCTTAAAATATGAAAATATTAGGAATTAAAATTCCTAATTCTGCAGTATTGTAACTTCCTGGCCTCTACTTACCAAGTACGGAGCACAAACCAGCCACAGCAGGGGAGAGAAATGCTTCTCACTGAGTTAATCACATTTTGATAACTTCATAGAGTCCTAGAAGATTTTATGCTCGTTCTGGAGAAATAAGTTTGTGTTTAGGGATTCTTTCTTTTTTTGTAAACCAATCTTATCCATGAATTCAAATTATGGACCAAGTATTATTAAGAAAATAATGTTACCTGTGAAAAGATTGTAATAGAACATGACTGTGACTTTTTTATGTGTCTGTTAAGAGTTCTGTTTAGGTAACATAATCATAATCATAATCATAATAATTGCCATTATCATGTACCTACTCTTCTGAAGGTGCTTCACAGATATTACCTCATTCACTGTTTACCCAATACTGTAGGTATTTTATTCCTGTTTTATAGGTGAGGACGTTGACTCATAAAAATATCAACTAGTTTGCCTGAGCACCCATAGCTAATCAGAAGCAGACGCAGGATTCAAATGGAGAACACAATAATGAAAACACAGAGTAATCATGAGGATTAAATGGAACTATGTATAAGGCAGTATTCCCAGAGCTTTTAAACTGACATGCAACTGTGAGGTGCTGCTAAATACCATGGGCAGGCTCTGGAATACATTGTGCCGTTTGCCCTCGGACAGCTTCTTAAAGTATTGAGGTGTGCGCCTCCACACAGGGCCGCCGCAAACTGGGTAAGTGAGGTAAAAGGAACTACAACTTGACAAGAAGACATTCCTAGGCCATTGAGACGCGGAAACAAAGGATACTGCTTTGCATGGCGTTGACAGGGAAGAGACACGGTGACCATGAAGATTGTCTGGGGGGGTGAGAAAGTCACGTGGGAGAAGGCTGCTTGCTTCAACTTTAGGTTCACTAATTAGTTTTGCAGAGAAACAGCTGTGTTACACTGCCCAAGGGGTCAGCAGCTGTACGGCTCTCACTCCACCTTTATGAGTCAAATTGTTTAAAAGCAAACAAATAGTGGTGATTTTGTTTTTCCTAGAAAGCGAGCGTCAGATCCATTGGTGGGGTCCTTTCTATTCATCCTCATATGCTGCGTTTTTTTTGTTTTTTTTTTTCCGTATGTACACTTACGGCCACAGATACTGCAAACCACAATCATTAATATTTATAATGATGAACTCTCAGATCCCTTCTACAAGTGATATTATGCCCCGTGTGATCTGCTCAAGAAGACAGGAAAGCATTGAGTATAAAGAAATCTTTCCACTGAAAAGAATTAGGACATTAAAACTCTGCTCTCTGCTTTCAACTTCAGTCTCTGGAAATATGTTTAATTAATATTTATATATTAATTAGTGTTAAATAATAGTTTTCAATTTCTAAAGGCTTTTATATATACTTAATGCACTTAACAACCCTGGGAGTTGGGCATTGTTATCCTTATAAGGTTTCAATTTCTTTGAGAATCAGTGCCAGGAAAATACAATATGTCCTCGGGAGGAACTGATATTCGCTCTCCCTAATAAAAACCAAATACATGTAATCTCATTTTTCCCTTCATGCCCTGGCTTCTAGGAACCTCAGAGTTGAATGTGATGAATGTTTATGGCTATTGTGTCAGTCTTTATAATTGGCATGCTTTCTCTCTTTCCTTTGTTCTGCTTTTCTATTTCTTTTTCATCAGCTCGGGTGATTATTGCTGATATTCTTTTCATAAGCTACTTCAAATGTTTTAAGAAGGTATAAATGAGAAAAGAAAGAAGTGAATGAATGAATAATTTGGCTATTATTGTCTTAATTTTAGAGATAGGTGAAGCTACCTGAGCAAAGTTATAAAGCTCATTAGTGGCAGAGTTGGGGCTTCAACCCAGGTCTCCTGATTCCAAATCCTATGCTGTTTCCAGAATAAGGTGAACTAAGATTTTACTCAATTAAAGCCTTCCCTCAAGGAGTGAAATGATTTACATTTTCGAAGATTGTGCAAATTCATACAGTTGTCTCCACTGTCTTCCTGAGAATCCTTAAACTCTTGAGAGAGAAGGAAAAAGAAAGGAGGACTGCTCTTGACATTCCCAGATGTTCGGCACGTTCAGTTTGGAGATTGCTTTTATTAAAAAGTGAGGGTGAATGTTCATAGCAGCAATGTCCGCAATAGTCAAACTGTGGAAAGAGCCGAGATGCCCTTCAACAGATGAATGGATAAAGAAGATGTGGTCCATATATACAATGGAATATTACTCAGCCATCAGAAAGGATGAATACAACATGGATGGGACTGGAGGAGATTATGCTAAGTGAAATAAGTCAAGCAGAGAAAGTCAATTATCATATGGTTTCACTTATTTGTGGAACATAAGGAATAGCATGGAGGACATTAGGAGAAGGAAGGAAAAAATGAAGGGGGGGGGAATCAGAGGGAGAGATGAACCATGAGAGACTATGGACTCTGAGAAACAAACAGGGTTTTAGAGGGGAGGAGGGAGAGGAGATTGGTTAGCCCAGTGATGGGTATTAAGGAGGGCACGTACTGCATGGAGCACTGGGTGTTATACGAAAACAATGGATCGTGGATCACATCAAAAACTAATGATGTATTGTATGGTGACTAACATAACATAATAAAATTAAAAACTACAAAAAAAAAAAGTGAGGGTGAGGTGGGACTATGGGACATCGGTGTGGCTACCAGACATATTCCCTCCCACCTCATCCTAAGTAGGAGGAAGACCTGCTTCTTTCCAAATGGCTCCTACTTTTCTGACTATTGAGATACTGCGGCAGCTGCCACCAGGTCCCCCTGCAGTGCCGCGTGAATGTTTCTCTTTGTTGCAAAGAAGATGCAAAAAGTCAATGCATTATTTATGGTAGTTATTTTCATCATTACATATTTCACAATAATTGAAAGGTGGAAGTAGAGGATAATATAATAGAATGGGAAGAAAATGATCTGCAGTAACTTTAGAAATGTTTATAGGAAATGTTCTGCTACTAAAAAAATCCCCCAAAACAAACACTGGATCTTAAAATACCATGTAAGCCACCCATATCTGCAAAGCCTTATTTCTGCTATTTATTTGTCTAAAGCAATAGAGTTAGTGTAAAACTGAACCTTGAAGGAGAATTCTGAATTCCCTCCATGTGAGAGGGCTTGTAATGAAGTTATTTACTCTCAGAGTGAGTGTAACTTCTGATGGTTAGCCCATCATCCTGATGAGGCCAAGACAGCATGTTCTACTCTGACATAACTTCAATCTATTTCATAACCAAGCACTATACTGTTGACCCCAGCCAACTGGCCATCAAATATATGTGCTCAGTTACAAGGAAAACTGTGTGAGCAAATGTAGATAGATCAATTTAAATTTATCACCCTCATGAAACACACACACACACACACACACACAATCATGTACTCCCAGCATTACCTTCATCTACAAAGAATACTGTACTTTAAGACATAAACAATGTATTTTCTATGACAAAGCACTAAACCTTGGGTTCCCCATGTGTGATATGAGATGTTTGGAATGGGATATGGCACCAAAGGATCTTTATCACTTAGGAGGCTTTCAGCGAAAAGTTAACAGAACCATGACTTAAAATGTCTTAAACACTAATAAAAATGTATTATCTCACATAATAAGTGGTCTGGAGGCTCTTATGAGGTGCTCCAAAACCAGTTACTTTAGTGGCTCAATAACATTATGATTGTAGCTGAGGTTCTTTCCATCTTTGGCTCTGTTTTGCTCCTGTTGACTTAGTCTCAGTCCAGTTCCCTTCATGGTCACACAAGGTAGGCACAGTTCCAGATAGTGTATGCGTGCATAACAGGTCAAGTGGAAAAAAAGATTCCTTTTTCCCCATGAGTCTTTTTTTTTTATTAGTAATAAAATCTTTTTCTGAATCCATCCAACAGATTTCCCTTAATGTTTCACTGGCCAGAACTGCATCACACACCCTTCCCTATACCACAGGCTGAGGAAATGAGATGACCATAGCTGACTAAATGAAGTCGAGAAGAGACTGGGCTATGTGAACACAATTTTAGGTCTGTTGAATGGGGGGCACCTGGATGGCTTAGTCGGTTAAGCATCTGCCTTCGGCTCAGGTCATGATCCCAGGGTCCTGGGATCGAGCTCTGCTTTGGGCTCCCTGCTCAGCAGGGAGTCTGCTTCTCCCTCTCCCTCTCCCCCAACCCCGACTCACGCTTGCACACACACACACACACACACACTGTTTCTATCTCTCTCAAATAAATAAATAAAATCTTAAAAAAAAAGACTGGGCTATGTGAACACAATTTTAGGTCTGTTGAATGGAGGAAGCAGGGGAAATGATGTTGAGCTAGCAAAAAAAAATGCCTCCTCAGGTCCACCCTTTACTTAACTAACGTCTAAGTATATACCCTTCATACCATTCACGCTTGGTAAAAGTACTCGCATCTATATAAAATGTGTCCACCTCCTCCCTAAAGGGAGACTGCCCAAAGTCTCATCAGTCAGTACACTCAAGCCTATATCTAGGATTTCTGGGTTTTTATTTTTAATTTCTTCCATCACGGGTATGGACATAGGACTAAAAACAAATTTTTATCACTAGCATAGCCAATACAAAATAGGATAAATTTTCCCCTTAACAATCCCCACGCCCCCCACTTGCCCCATCAACTCTGATTCTGAAAAGGAGATAATAGGAAATGACTGACAACAGTCACTGGTTTATAGCACTTGCATTCTGTTGGACAACAATAGCAAGGACTTCCTACCCTGATAGTAGAGAGAAGTCACCCAATTGTACAGCCCGGTTCTGCTCTCAGGAGCGGTCTTTCTTTCCTTTTTTGTGACAGATGGTTAGCTGCTCTCCAATACCTGTTTCTCCTTCCTCGTGGGCACACAGCTAGGCCACCTTTCTCAGCCTTCCTTGCACTTAGCTGTAGCCATGCGGACTGAGTTCTAGCCCATAGAATATTAATGGAAGTGCACATATCACTTCCAGCCTGCACTCATAAGACCACCAGCACTGATGTTTATGTGCCCTTTTTCCCCTCCCCTTCTAGCTCACTGAAATGGAGATTCTTGATGAGATTAGCTTAAAAGATTGTGTTTAATATGGTAGAACCTCTTTCAGCCTGGATCCTTGAATTCCCTCATGGGCAAAGGCTGTACCATCTACCTCTTCACTTGCTCAGTCCTCTTATGTGAATAAGAAATACAATTTCTATGGTGTTTGAGACATCTACATTTTGGGTCGATTTGTTATCGCATGCACCCTGCCCAGACCAATGTAATTCTCGTTTATGGCAACACTGGTGATGACCATTGGAGGACATGCTCTTTCCTGGGCCTGCAGAGCCTTAGTATTGGTGGGCACTTGGGAACTCCAGGGATTGCCTGTCACAGGCTAGTGTTTATTAACCTTGGGCTTTCTTTGGTAATACAATTCCTGTAAGAACTCAGTAGGCTTCAGGTGCTTCCAGTCAACTCCACGGGATAATAACACAGCCAACGATCTTTTCTAGAAATAGACTGTGAGTCTGAGAATTCCTGACTCCATGCCAGGGACTTCAACATGATGCCGGTCCTCCTAGACCTCAGATTAATGACCTCTGCCCTGGGGCAGTTTAAAACAATAACCCTGGGTGGGAAGGCAATACCCATAATCCAATCTTGGCCATCTGGATTTTTCTCTTTGTCAGGCAGAAACAACCTTATAAAAATTGTTTAAGACGGGCCTGGAAGATTAAGCTTGTTTTTTGGCTCAAATTTATCTGCTGCTGCCCTCTTGAAGATGGTCCATCCTTAGTCTTCACTAGTTTTTTTCCCATGGAGACTCCCTGGAGGGCATCCATTGATGTTCCTACCATTTCCCCCAATAGCAAAGGCAGCAAAGTCCCATCCATGATCTGTGCTCAACAGGTACATTGCTTCACAACCACATAAAAGAATCACTAGCTTCCCAGTTTTTTCACTACCATGTACAGCACCTCCTCCATTTATCCAATTCCTCATTTTAACATCCCATTTCTGGAGCAAGTATCTGTATCAGGAGGGTTTTTAGTTGCCAAAATAAGAAACCCGATTTATCTGATTTAAGGAGACACTGAATTTACTGAAAGGATGTTGGGTATGAAACACCAGGACCAGAGGTAGTCAGGAGCAACAGTACAACTCACATGCAGAACTGGCTGGGGGAGAGCACGACTACCACTGTCACCGAGCCCAGTGTCCTGTGGCTCACACTGTGGATGCCACCAGCATAGAACACTGGCCCTGCCATTGCCACTGCTACCAGTGCTGCTCTAGGAAATGAATCTGGCCCCCAGAGCCCCTGCCAGAAGAAATACTTCTTGGCCGTTCTGCATGCCAGATCCTAGCATAAAGCCTGGGAAGTTGCATCCCATTGGTGGAGTCTAGGTCTCATGGCTTGTTGTTGTTGTTTTTTTTTTAAGATTTTATTTATTTGAGAGAGAGCGAGAGAGAGAAGAGAGCACAAGCAGGGGGGTGGGGGTGGAGAGGGAGAAGCAGGCTCCCCGCAGAGCAAGGAGCCCAACCCAGGGCTCCATCCCAGGACCCTGGGATCATGACCTGAGCCAAAGGCAGATGCTTAACTGACTGAGCCACCCAGGTGCCCCTCTCATGCGTGTTTTTGACCTGCAAGGGAGGCTGGAAAAGTGAGGAGCTGGCATTAGTGTTTACCTCTAACTTATAAAATGGAAACTCTCCCAAGAAGAGAAGTGACTCAGATACAGGGAAGCCAGAAAGAATGACAAGTTGTTTTTTTTTTTTTTTTCTTTTTGAGAGAGTGCGCACAAGTGGGGGAGGGCAGGAGGAGAGGGAGAGAGAGAGAATCTTCAGCATATGGGGCTCGATCTCATGACCCTGAGATCACTACCTGAGCTGAAACCAAGAGTCAGAGTTTAACCGACTGAGCCACCCAGGCACTCCACAAGTATTTCTTAGTCCTTTGAAGCAATTTGAAAATATGCTATCAAAACTTCTATTTTCTAACAGTAAGTTAAAGCTTAAAATTCATCTTAATTTATTCAACAAATGCTTTCTTCTCTTTCCCATGTGTCAGAACAATGATTATGATTTTCTGACCTTTTTATGTCTTTGAGAGTGAGGGTCTCCTCTTCCTGGATTTCATCTCTGATTGATGTTTCCAGGGGCATCACCAAGATGAGACCCAGTCTAGGCCATACCATACTTCTTCAAAAGCTTAAGTCATCCCTCTCATCGGGAGGTTTCCACCAGGAGGAAAATACCTGGAAACTATGTAATTTCTGGGTTAGAATTTCTTTAGAGACATCATAACTTCTCAATAAGGTTCACATAGGAACCCAGACAAAGGTCACAGAAGACTCACCGCTCACCCTACCTGTCCTAGGACATACTTGAAGCTCAGTCTGAGCCAGCCCTCAAAGCACTTGTGCCCAGGGTTCCCTTAAAATCTGATGCCCACTAATTCACTGTGCCTTACAACCTATCATCTTAGTAAAAAAGGAAACTCCTCGGGCTATCTTCCTATTTTTTATACTGATGATTTTCTGTGTTTCCTCTCCCCTGGCCAGCCTCCTACTATTCAACTGTCTTGTAATATTTTACATCTTCAAGAAATTCTATTTTGTGATGAAGAAAAATTCTATCATCTTCATCATCTTCACAGAAGACTCATTACATCTCCTTGATTTAATTTAAACCTGGTTTTCTCCCAAGGATACAATTTCTCTTCACCCTTTCAGCTAAAACTAATCATTCCTCCTTTTTAGCACTAGACTTTGGTACGTTTGGAGGGGAAAGTATCCCCAGTACTGCTCCAAAGCATTGTTCTCCCACCATTGCATAAATACCCATTGTGCTGTGCAGGTTAACTATTTAGCTTGAGGACACTTTATGCTTCCCCATAGATGACCTTCTGCAAATAGATAAAATCTTTCATCTGACTTACACTCCTTGTCCTCACCCCTCATCCAGCCATTGTTCTGGATGACTTATCTGTCCATGTGGAGACGCCCAACAATCCAACCTCATGGTGCTTTGCTCCCCTCACCTCAGTGAGTGGCAATCTCATTCCACTCCATACCCATGATTGCTCAGGTATGTTCTCATCCCCAGAGACTGCATCGGCACTGAAACCTTCAACTCAGATTTCCTGTTGTCCAAACATGATCCCTTGTAGCATTTGCACCAAAGACATCCACTGCACTGAGTCTTCGACTGCACTGAGAGGTTCAGTTGCTTAATCTCCCAATTTTTCTCCCAATTTTATCAATCTCTTTGCGTTTTCATTTCCTTCCATATCTAATCTGCACTTAGAGGCCTGATAACTTAATCTTTTGTCTATACTCTCTATTTTCTTGCCTAATTATTCTTACACTTTTCCTCCCTCTCAACTCTGGCTTTACCCCAGTCTACTTTGTCAGCAGCTCCACCTGGATCCACCCATTAGGTGCTTAACAGATATGGAATTAATTAAATTAGTTGCACTTGCTACATTAGATGTTACCATTGCTTCAGACCCTTATACAGCTGAACATTTTAGCTGCCTTTGGGTTACTGGGAATGTGTCACAATTAGGTTCCCACTACAGCCAGTTCTAAAGAATCGTCTTTGATCTCTCTCAAACAGTACATTAACACCAATGGTCAGCTACCAGAAACCTGATTTATTTGAAGCAAATTAAGTGCATTTATGAGTAATTCTTTTCAATCTATTTAGTAACTTTTCTGTTCTAGGATGTGGTAAAGAGGCATAAAGCATGACAGTTCATTCTCCCATATCATCAGGGACACATAGAGCTCACAGTCTTGAAGTTGAATCTTGAACTCTCCTTAAGATGGTCTTCTGGGAGGGAATGTGAACAAGAAATTTCGGGCAAAACTGTATGCAAACTCAGGAGGTGTAAAAGTGTATAGTGTATTTAAGGAAGGGCTGAGGAAAGTGCCTATTTTTGCTAGCCTTGCATAAGGCATTTTAAATACATTACCTAGCAAGCAGTTCAGTGAGCTTGAAAATAGGAAACATGGGAGAAATAAGTGATGGAAGGTGGTGAGATGAGTTTGGAAAGTTATCATATTGTGGGGTTCCGAATGATCTTCCATGAAATTTAAACTTTTTAGTTTTACCTATAGGTTATGGAAAGCCTTTAGGATTTTTTTTTTTTTAAAGATTTTTATTTATTTATTTGAGACCGAGAGAATGAGAGACAGAGAGCATGAGAGGGGGGAGGGTCAGAGGGAGAAGCAGACTCCCCGCCGAGCAGGGAGCCCGATGCGGGACTTGATCCCGGGACTCCAGGATCATGACCTGAGCCGAAGGCAGTCGCTTAACCAACTGAGCCACCCAGGCGCCCAGCCTTTAGGATTTTGTATAAGGAATAACATGATCACATATACATTTTTGGAGGATCACTGATGACAGTAAGGAAGAATCCAAGAGGTTTATTGACATGAGCCACGTCAGCCTACTTCGCTACTCTTTCTTCAGCATCTAGTATTGTGCTGGACATTCAATAAAGAGTGGCTGCATGCACAAATAAATGAATGAGACTGAACATAGACAGAATAATCAGGAGGACTTTGCAAATGTTACAGGTGAGGAAAGTCTGATCTAAGGCCATGATAGTGCAGGTGGAGACGAGAAGCCGGAAAGATTTGGGGGAAATTGGATTTGTGATTTAAGAGGAAGAGAAAAATTCAAGATAACTAAAAGAATTACCAAAGTAATTCACTTTGGTCTTGTAATAATAATTCCTACCCCAGAGGATTTCACATCATCAAATGTTAATGAGCTAATGTATGCAATACGTTATATTAATGAATGAAATACACTTGGGGATTGTGTTTGACTGCGAGCAACAGAAACCTCTAAAACTAGGTTTAAATACATTAGGGCTTTTATTTTCTCACATAAAAAACATGAGAGTCAGGTGGTCCCACATTGGTATGCTGCTACAATGCCACCAGGGAGTCCGTTGCTTCCAGCCCTCAGCTCTGTCATTTTTCCTAAAGCGTGGGCTATAGGCTGACTGTTTGTGTTTCCCCAAAATTAATTTGTTGACATCTAATGCCCAAAGTGATGCTATTAGGAGCTAGGGCCTTTTGGGAGGTAATTAGGTCACAAGGGCAGAACACTCACTAATGGGATTAGTGTCCTTATAAAGGAGACCCCAGGGAGCTCCCTCACCCCTTCCACCAAAGGAGGATACAAAAAGTTGGCCATCCACAACCTGGAAGGGGGCTCTCTGCAGAACCCAGGCATGCTGGAACCCTGATCTTGGATTTCCAGCCTCGAGAACCGTGAGCAATAAATTTCTGCTGTTTGTAAGCCCCCTCATCTGTGGTATTTGGGTATAGTACACTGAACGGACTAACAGTACGGTTTTCACCTTATGGCCATCAACCAGTGTTAGGTACATATTCCATGAAGGCAAAAGGAGAGGACCAAAGGGCAAAGGATGTATGCTGGCTAATTCTGCCCCCTTGCATGATGTTCTCAAAAGCTCCACCCAGTGGGCTAGTGGGCATCACATTGTCCTCTGGTGCAAATAGGCTGGAAAAGAGTTTTTTCATTACATGCATTGCAAGGCAGAAAAAAAAAAATCAGTGTTCTATAAAAGGAAAAAGAGCTGAACAAATATGAGTGGGTAACTATTAGCAGTATCTGCCATATCATATAAAAAAAAAAAGGGAGGTGATCTTACACCTTGATTGCCTTGACCATCACTGTCTTAGCAAAACCAGGGGGCATTTCTTGTGCTTCTTTGTGGTACTCACAAGAACAGAGGGTTCAACTGCATATTAAATTTCAAGAAATTGAATGAGGATGTCACAGAAGAAAGATCATCTCCCTATAAAAGTGTTTCTTTCATTTATGGATAGAGGCTGGTTCATCTCTTTGGTTCTTGAAGACGTGGTTTTTCTATTCCTCTATCTACTCCAGTCTACAGGCTGAAACTGAGCCCAGGAGGGAGTTCTTCCATTTGACTGTCTCCAGTCCCAGACTTTTCTTGCAATACCTTGTTTCAGTAGTAATCCAGCGGAAGTAATGGCCCCATTTTTGCCCCAACCCCAGTTTTACTAACATTTTATAATCTGTTACTCTTTATCCAGTTTCTTTTTACCTTTTAAAAGGTATAAAAATATAAGCCCTACCTTATCCTTAAAAAATGAGATGATAGATACTGTACATAGTCACCTGCTGGTGAGTAAGTATTTGATGAGTGCCTACTGTATCCCACATGCCATAAACTTCTCTCGCCCTTTGAGCCTTCCTTCTGTTGAGCACAGCCCAAAGCTAGGCAGCCAGGCCTGGACCGTCAGACCTATCAGTTAGGTCTCTCCTGCCATTTTAGATTTCATGACCCAAAAGCCTTTGATTATAAAAAATAGAGACAGAGAAGGCCTCATGCACGTATTGAGAGCCCATTTGGACAGAAGATAGTATATAGGCTTAGAAGTTGAGAGATATGCCTATTAGCAGAAATGAATAAAACCATGAGGTGACTCATGTGTACATTCAACATGATTGGTTGCATCTGTCCTGCAGGAAAGATGGTTGCTTCTTTGCAAATAGTATTGTGTCAAGGAAGGTGCTCTTACTTATATATAGCTGCCCTTTCTGAGCACCAGTGTCACATCTTCCCCATCCTCCTTTCAGTATGAAGCAAAATGTAAAAATAAAATGATTTAAATGAATGTAACCACGCAGTCTTGCCTGGAGATGTACTGAAAAATTAGGCTATATGTCAGGGGGAAGATTTTTACCCATTTAGTCAGTAATTTAACTTCTCCCTGACCTCCATTTAAAGACATATTGATGCCATGGTTCTTCTGCCAGCCAGTTAAATTCTACTTTCTCAGTGGTTTATGAAACAGCGGTTACTTAATCAAGATCAACACTGCAGAGTAGCATATTCCATGTGGCTAAAAAACTGACAGCTTTATCCCTCTTGTTTGTTTCACTGAGTGCATGGAGTTTTTAACTCATAATTACTTTAATATGTCCCGAGAAACAAGACTGCAGGTATACATCCTTTCTTTTCCAAACAGTCCCCCAAATCAGCATCTGGTAATGATGAATGATTACATAATTAACTTGTACTTAAAAGGAGAGAATTTCTTACCCATGTTAGAAAGAAATGGCTTACAGAGGAGCTATTCTGTTAAAGTTCAGAGCCTGAAGGACTATCACAGTTGTAACAAATTGAGAAGAAAACAATGAAGATAACTTTACAAATCTGTGTGTGCCTATTTAAGACATTTTGGCACATTCTTTGACTGTTACAAGAGTTTTGATTAACTGGGTTGTGGAGTTATCATGCAATGTATAGATTTCCCTATGGAAAATAATTCCAACTAACAAATCAAACCTAAACTAATAGTCAGGGTTTGGTGTTCTTGCTTGGACCAAAAGCCTTAACAAATTGCAAAGAAGATGTCAAAAGACAGATTGAGTTGGTTTGCAGAATTTAGGGAAATGCTTGGTCTGACAGTTAATCAATTGAAATACCTGCAATTGAAAGATTGTGTTACTAATTCTCTTCACTATCTATCCTTCTTTTCTCATCTCTTCTAAATAAAGGCTCAGAAATTACTGCCTTTGCCAATGAAGTGACCCATTTAGCATGTAGCTTTTCTGAAACAGGGATGGCTAACTAGCAAATTCTTAAAAGGGCTGGATCCTGTTTCTGAAAATCATCATCTGATATTCTTTTGTAAATTTCTTCCCAATCATGGCATAGGAAATATGAAACATACATGAGTTATTTAACTCTAACAATTTAAAATAAATTAAGAAATCTAGATGGATAAAGGCTATTTGAGAAGAACACTTAAGGTTTTGACTTATTTCATCAAGAATAAGCTTTGTGACACCCAGGAATCAGTAGATTTGGGTCACTGTCCTGTCTCACCTATAGGAATGATTAATTATAAATTATAAATAGAAAATTATAGAACATAACTATTACTCAGGAACTACGTTTCCTGAGCTTATTGCCTTTTTTTTTTCCTTCTACAAAGAAATAGCTGAGGATAAATAAGTGACATTATACAGAAAGGATAAAATATAAGCTCCATTTAATTTTTTATGTACTTTGTACTCAAATTTTAAAAGATGATCTACCTATTTGATTTTTTATTCCTTTTATTATATTACAAAAATAAGTCCTAGAAAATATCTTAAAAATGCATCTAGCATAAAAGAAAAAAGATAAAGTAGACAATAATAGCAAAGACAGGGTGCCTGGGTGGCTGAGTTGGTTAAGTGACTGCCTTGGGCGCAGGTCATGATTCTGGAGTCCTGGGATCGAGTCCCGCATTGGGCTCCCCGCTCAGCAGGGAGTCTGCTTCTCCCTCTGACCTTCCCCCCTCTCACGCTCTCTCTCTATCTCATTCTTTCTCTCAAATAAATAAATAAAATCTTTTAAAAAAAATAATAGCAAAGACAAAAGAAGGGAGCTAACAATGGGGAATGAGACATAAGAAATAGCAAGCAAATACATGTCTGGATCCTGATTTGATCTGAAGGCCTACACTGCGTAGATGAATCTTTGAGATAACCTGGGAACTGTGAATATGAACTAGGTATCAGATGATATTAAGGAATTACCATTACTTCCATGAGAATTGATAAAGGCATGGTATATATGTGGCGTGGTCAGAGATGGATAGCAAAATACTTACAGTGGAAATGGCATAATGTTTAGAGTTGGTTTAAAATAGTTTAGAAAACAAACAACAAGGGTGGGAGGGTATAAATGAAAACACATGGACAAATGCCATAATTGTTCAAGCTAACTGATGAATACAAAGATTTTTTTTTAAGATTTTATTTATTTATTTGACTGAGAGAGAGATAGCAAGAGCAGGGACACAAGCAGGGGGAGTGGGAGAAGGAGAAGCAGGCTTCCTGTGGAGTAGGGAGCCCGATGTGGGGCTCTATCCCAGGACCCTGGGATCATGACCTGAGCTGAAGGCAGCCGCTTAATGACTACGCCACCCAGGGGCCCCACAAAGATTGTTTTTACACTGCCCTTCCTGCTTTTATTTATATTTGAAAATTTTGCACAATAAAAATTATGATCTCAATTCATTTGCCTTAGAAATGAGCAGATACACAAATTGAAAATTCCCTTTCTTGAATTAGTGATTAGTTTGCATAGGCATTCTTCACAGGGATTGCTTTTGGAGCCACCCACATCAGGTGAGAGTCACTTTTGTCCCTGGATGACTTTGTTTTCTCTACACAGTGTGCAGAGATTTGGAGGCCAAGCTGATTGCTGCACTGTTACGTCAGGTTGAAATTGGTTCAAGCAGTCTACCACACCATATAACATATACGACGGTCTGCACCAGGCTACAGCATCCCAGGAGAGGTGCCAGGGTTTACTTTACTTTCTGTTACATCATGTGGATGTGGGGAAGGAACGTCTTTCTGTTACTTTTCATCGGGGGAGGTGAGAGGGCGGAATGCCTGGGATCAGGAGCCCGTCCCTGTCTTTGCCAGCCATGGAGGGAACCCAGAATCTCCTCCAACTGCTGTGGACAGTGCACATGAGAAGGAAGAGCAACCTCATTTTTGCTGTTAAGAACGCACAGGGAGAGAAGTGTTCTTGGCATTCTTATACTGGAACAAGTGATACATTTCCTTATAGAAACCAAGATAGTGGTTCCTTAAAAATGAACAAACACTATGTGGAGAAGCATGAAGAATGGGCAGTTGTCAGAGAAGCTTGAGAACTGCTTGGTTACATCCATTCAGCATTTTTTTTTTTCACATAAAGTAATGTGTGTGTAATACCCACACATATGACAAGCCTCCTTAGAAGCATGTGGGGGGCACACTGAAGGCAGTTATTCCTAAACTGTTTTGACGGGTAACTCTTTTTCCAGGAACATCATGTGAGACTAGTATTTCTTGGAACGCACTTTGGAAAATGCCACCCTTGACCAAACTGTTTTCAACTCAAACCCCAAGTGGATAATGGGCTGTTGACTTCATTTTCTTTCTTTTGGAGCCCAGCATTGTCATATTAAAGTTCTTTTGTACAACAATTTGTTCAATCGCACCAATTTCTTGAGCGTCTACTATGCCTGCTCTCCTTGGTGCTGGAGATAAAAGATGAATAAGAAATATGGTCCTAGCCCTCAGAAAGTTCATATTCTACCAGAGGAAGCAGACGCACTACCAATGATCAGGTTAAGTGTTCATAATCTATATGAACGTGGCACTTGACAATGGTGGCACAAAGAAGGGAGATAATGTGTCCTGAGGGCAGGAGAATGTCCTCTGAACTAAGCTGTAGTTGTCACTCCTTGACTCCTATCTGATATCCATTCCCCACCTCCTAACAGTTGTCTTATTTCTGCTTGGAAAATTCTCATGTTTCCTGGGAAGCTGACTCCTCCACTGCTCATCTAGTCTGCACCCCCATCCCCCTGAAGAAGGACAGGCTTAGGGGCAGCAATTTGGCCCGAGCCAGTCCACTTAGAACAAATCTCGGGAATTATGCCTGGAATATTGTGACCCTGAATCTTTGCCTCCTGATACACTCCAGCCATTTCTGCTACTCTGAGTAAAACCAGCCCAGAACAACGTAGGACAGAGACGAGGGCAGAGCTGAGAGAATCACAAGAACATGAGCCAAATGACTTTTGAATCAGGTGCCTTAAAGTATACCCTACCTCGACACTTTCCAGTTCTCTGAATAACACATTTCCTTTACTGTTTAGGCCAATCTGTCTTAAGATTTCTGTTTCTTGTAATGGAAATATCCTTGGTGATGTAATCTTGTGCCCATGCCTTTGCCTTGTCATTCCCTCCAACTAAAATAGCCATTTTCCACTGACCCAGGTCCTCCTCCAGTTCCGCCCTCACCTTGTAGCCCTCCTGGGTCAGCTGAGTTCATAGTGCTCTCCCCCTCCTTTGCCATTTATTTACACTATATTCACTTAGCACTGAGACACTTCTGTTAACATACACACATGCACACATGCATACACATACTCATCTATATGTCTCATCTCCTAACCTAGACTACAGATTTTGAAAATAAAGATGATAGCTCATTATGTTACATGGAATAAAGTACTCTATGAACATATGTGAAATTGTTACATTATACCCCTTTGCTGTGATTCTTAGCACAATGCCTATAACATGTAACAGAATCTAATAGTCATTCACATTTCACTTCTCAGCTGTCACGCTATCTTGGCATTACCTTTGATTCCTCCCAAGTAGGAGTGATTACTCCCCTTTTTGTGGGTCCAGAGTATCATCACAGCTATTACACTGTTGCTTTCATTTATTTCTGAAGCTTTCTCCTGCTACACTGTAGAGACATAGACCATATTTTTCCATTTCTTATTTCCCTAATACCTTATCAGGTACATAGTAGTTACTCAATAGAGCTTGCTAAATAGAAGAGTGAATTCATTTATTTCTAGTTCTTACACTCATACTTAAAATATCTATACAGTTTCAACTGATATAATAATTCTTCCATTTTGTTCAAATATATCACAGACATATGTAGTAGGCTAAGTGGTGAAATGGGCTGAAGCAGTGCATTTCTTTCATTCATCCAAAGACAAAGCATATTAGTTCAAGAATGATCTTATCAAAAAAAACTTCTATGTCAAAATTTAGTGCTTCAATAATAATTATCTCTGTGTCTGGGTGACAACCTATACTAACACCATTTTCCTCACTGATAAAATGAATTGTTTTAAATCAAAGAATTTGTACATAAAGTAGAAGAGAAGCAGGTATTACCAAGGCCTTTTAAAGCACCATGACCCTTTGATAAATATTGAGTGCACCCAGTGTGATAGCTGGAATATCAAATGCCTTGAGTGATTTGCTCTAGGAGTTAACATTTCATTAAAGGAGAACACTAGCAAAAAAGCGCAGCCTTCTGGCAAGCCTTTTTCTTTTCCCCACTCCCAAGTCTTACAATCATACCTAAAATATCTATACAATTCCTACTGATATAATAATTCTTCCATTTTGTTCAGATATATCACAGACATATCTAGCAGACTAAGCGGTGAAATGGGCTGAAGCAATACATTTCTTTCATTCACCCAAAGACAAAGCATAAGACTTGTCATAGATTTCCATCCATCTAGACCCTACTCTCCATGCCTCTCTGTCTTAATGTGGCCCTCATATCTCTGCCACTTTGCTATTACCAAATACATTTCTTTTCTAAATTCTGTCATCTTCGCAAGCCATGATACTCCTTACCATGATACCACCACTCCTTTCCTGAATCACAAAACAATTTTATCTAGTTGTGAGGGTACTATCGTGACCACCAAACTATGCATCAATTCCCCATTTCAGGATAATTTTAAACAAGGAAAAAAAATTCCACTAATAGTATATTTGGAAAACCTGTCAAAGATTTTAAGAACATTTATTCTGCATTCTAATAAGGTGACAGCAGCAGTTATAAAGTTATATAGGACATGCTATTCAAGGTATGATCCATGGACCACTAGCCTCAGCATCACCTGGGAGCTTGACAGAAATCCAGAATCTCAGGCCCTTAGATCTCCTGAATCACAATCTACATTGAACACGATCCCCAGGTGACTCACGTACAATGATGTTTGGAAAGCACTAAATATAAGCATAAAAAGGCTTTTAAACATCAAAATATTTTTAGCAGTATTGCTGACAGACTTTTTTCTTTATGTTGTACTTTCTAATCTTTCTGCCAAGAAAAATTCTTAATAAATGTTATTTCAAAAGATAATTAAAATATAGTCTCAGCTTAGAGCTCACAAACTTGTAGGGATGACAAACTTCCATGAAAGCCCAGAAATGGGTGTGGCTAACTCAATATGGTAAACCAGAAGAGGATTTAGTTTTCTCAAACTATTTAAAAAAAAAAAAAAGACTATAATATTCCTGCTTGACTTCCTCCCAAGGATGCTGCAATATTTAACGCTGTTATTTATGGAACACAGCAATATGCATTGAGAAAGAACTGTGTAAGCAACATTCTTGCAAATAATGTTTTGATGAGAATTTCCTCCAGCAAATATTTTCTCCATTATAAATGTTCAGAAGTATGCAGAGATAAACCGTAATTACTGGAGACTTTGTAATTATGCATGCAAGCTAAGTGCAATCCACAGTCAGCTAAGGGTTGCATCCATAGAAGGCTGCAACACTCTCCTGGAGCCAAGAGACACAGTTCTCAGTACTCAGTTCTCAGTAGCACAACAACAGTAGAATTCTGTTGACCAGTAGGCCCAACCAGAAATAGAAATATTTTTATTGGTTCTGCTTTTAAACAATATTTAACTTCACAATCAGTTTTTATGTAGAAAAACTGCAGCATTTATCTAAGAGGGTAAAGGACTAATGGACTGAATGGACATTTTACGATTGAAATATGAAGTTGGCACTAATTTTACATGATGATCTGATGTAAACACTTCACCATCATAAAAAGTATGCATTAAGTGCCTCTTCAATCCGGTACTAGTGATGTAGATATATATGGTCCTACCCACTGGGAACGTATCTACTCTGTAGTGGTTATCTATCAGGCAAGATGGAGTCAAGTTCCCCAAAGAGTCTATACATACGCCAATACTTTCTTTAAGCTATGTTGAGAAAATAACATATACATCGTTATAGACTATATTAAGTTAAATTAAATTTTGTTATAAACCATCTTTGTTATAAACTATAACAAAATAAATATTTCTTCCTGTTCCATCAAGAGTATACTAAGAAATTCCTTATTGAGGTCCTTCTCTTGTATCGCCTAATGCTCTTGAATCATCTCAGAATTTATAACAATAAACTTTAGAAACCACCGAGGCCTCCAAAACCACAAATGAGATCAAGGACAGAGCAAGGCTGGCACAAACAGCAAACTAGTTCACCAGTCCACATAACAGTCAGTCAACAATATTTATTTCCGACTTGATCAACAACAGCTTGGAGGGTTGTTTCAACTTCATTGGCAGGTTATTATGCATTTTAAGTTGACAGGCTTAGTTTAGGGCCAAAGAAGTTTGGGCTGTTGGATAGAAGAGCAGGAAGAGGCAACAAGGGTCAAGTAACAGCCAACTTTCAGCTCTGAATGGTGATAACACTGGCCAGACCAATAATTTTGACTCATAAGACCTCTTAACTTTGCTGTAGGTCATCTGGAGTTCTGTAATCAGAATAGTGATGAGCTAAGATTGTTGCTATGGCTAATGATTAATGAAGTACTTTAAAATTGTGAGGTTTTTATACACACTAGTTGAAACTGTATCCTCTAGATGTGCAATCATATAGCAATCACCAGACTCTTCGCGAAAAAGAACAAACACAAGTAACTTAGAAACACAGTCTTAATGATCATTTGTTCAAAAAGTTTTTTCTTTGGATACATATATGAAACTGTAATGCTTTAAGATTGGTAACAGTTTCTTTTGCTGGCCTGTGCTCATTTTAATCTGTGGTAATTATATTTTTCACTTAAAACTTAGGCTCAATTCTTCTTACTTAGCCACCTTTCTCCCTTCCTCAATGTTATGTGGAGCCATGAAGACCTAACTAAAGCCCTGTTTTCAGATACGAAAGAATGGATGGGTGGGCCTCGGGCCAGAGTCCCTCGACCCTGCCCCACCCTCAGAAGACTAAGCGGTAGTCTTGGATCCTGAGACAGCCTGGGGCAAAGTGGCTGGAAATTCTGGAGAAGGTGATGGTGAAGGGTGCATTTGGAGACAAGAGCATCCTGAGGCTCAGAGACACCTAACCCAGATGACACCGGAAGGTGAGGATATTGGCTATATAACATCCCATGGTGAGGTGTAGGGCAGAGGAGTTATCTTTTTTGCTTTCCTCCAACGCTTCCATTTCCTTCCATGATTTTTTTAAAAGTGACTTTAGTTGGTTATTTAAACTAGCTTTTACCTAAATTAAAAAAAAAATTAAGACATATAGGGCTTATAATTTGCCAGCCGTGGCCTAAGTGTTTTGTTTATATATTAATTCATTTAGTAATACTGATCCTATAAGGTTTTTACTTTTTCTTTTACAGATGGGGACACAGACACAGAGAAGTGAAATCAATTGCTCAAGGACATAGTTAGAAAGTGGCGGAACTGGAATTTGAACCCAGGAATTTAACTAACTGGCCTCGTGCTCTTAATTCCTGCTCTCTACTGCTTCATTGTGTGGCTCTATTAAATAAGATCCCATACAGAAAATATAAAACATGGGGCCTGTGCACAGATGAAGCTCAACAAATTTTAGCTCCCCTCCTGTAAAAATGTTGATGTAGATACTTACTTCCAGGGAGGACAGACACCATTATTTCTCAGAGGTTAAAATTACAGGCGCAGCAGTTAGTCCCAGCCTGGGTTCAAATTCCTGCCATCCCTTATTAGCTGTGTGGCCAAGCTCCATAGTGTCTGTGTGTCTTTGTGTCCTCATTTATAAAATGTGATAATGAGTGTAGTGATCTCCCAGAATTGCTGTGGGGTTGAATGAGATATCATGTAAAGTTCTTGTACAGTTCTCGGGACATAGTAGCCACTCATGAAATTTTGTTGTTGTTAACAGGGAACCCATGTGGAGTAATTTAATACCCAGCATTCTATTGGGAACATGGTAGACGGTAAGTAAATATTCAATGAATGGCTGAAGGGACATATAACTTAATTAATTTACCCAAGTTTGATTTGCCTCAGGGATAACTGGGGGCCAGAGAGGTTGTATAATATTTTCCTGCTCCCTGAAGGATGCCAGGATGACTCAGCAAACCCTTGTTCTGGCATTTGACAGTGATATGCTAAGCTGCTTGGGCACTGTCTGACTTTGACATGATCCCAACTCTGACACATTTCATGGTTTGAAACACTGACAAACCCAAGCCAGGTCAGTCCCAAGGAGCTGAGAGTTACTGCAAATTGGGGCATAGCCAGAAGAAAAAACAGTTATTTAGCATTTGCTCACTAAATGCATTACATGTGACCTTCCAATGACCAATGCCTTACTAAATAACAATTATTCTGTTTTTTTCAATGTCTACTTAAAAAAACAATGTTTGCAATGCTGTTCCTTCGAGACATCTTAAGTTGTGAGAATATCATTAGAATAACAAAAATACGAAGAGAAAAAGTGGGTTAGTATAGTTTTGGTGTTTTGTGCATTTAATTCTTAGGTAATTAGTATATTACTAAGTATATTCATTGGTATATTCCACTCAGGCTGTCATTTATTCATCTAATAAGTACTTATTAACTACCTATTATGTGCCAGGCACTGTTCTGAGAGTTGAGGATATACCAGTGAACAAACCAGACCTCAATTGTATCAATCAAGTAGGCTGTTACAACAGAATATTCACATTAGAATTACAGTAATATACATTGAAGTATTACTTCAATGTAATACTACTTTTCTGAAAATATCGTGAAGTTGATAATCAAATTCAGTAACTACTTTCCATATTATTTTCCTGTTGATAGGTGACTTTCCTACCTAAATACATTTGAAAATGCTTCTGTGCCTCATGAATATCCAAGCATGAAGAATGACACTCAGGGTTCCCAAACCTATTTGGTCACAGAGACCTCTTTCTAGTGGATCGTTTTGTTGGACAATTGTTTCACTGAACTCATTTTGGAAAAATATATTTGCTAAGCCTCCTCTATAACATTTTCAGGGCATAAAGGAATTATAGACAATGGTAGGCTCATAAGAAAAATCGAAGAACCAATTTTTCATCTTGTTTTGTAAGACAAACAACAGGACAATAAAAATGCACCCTAGATCAATAGCTTTCCTTCCTAAACAATGTCTATATCTGACACGTGTTCTTCACAGCAGTAAAGTGCCAAACTTTTTAATCTTGGCAAGTCTAATCTAACCTAATAGGTGAAAAAGATATTTTAGTAAAGTTTAAATTTGAAGTTTATCCTTTGAAGATGCAATCTTTTTTTTTTAAAGATTTTATTTGCTTAATTTAGAGAGAGAGCGAGAGGAAAAAAAAAACGCAAGTGGGTGAGGGGCAGAGGGAGAGGGAGAGGGACAAACAGACTCCACGCTGAGTCCAGAGCCTGATGTTGGGCTCAATCTCACCACCCTGAGATCATGACTTCAGCATAATTCAGGAGTTGGCCACTTAACCAGCTGAGCCACCCAGGCGCCCCATAGTTTTTTGTTTTGTTTTTTCCTAAAGTAGGCTCCATTGCCCACCATGGGGCCAAGTGGGGCTTGAACTCACGACCCTGACTGAGATCAAGACCTGAGCTGAGATCAAGAGTCTGAGGCTTAAATGACTGAGTCACCCAGGTGCCCCAAGCAATAGTTATTTTTTTTCTTTAATTGAAAATCTTTTATAGAAATGATTCAAGGATATATCACATATCTCCCTTGCTTTCTTGTACAGCATATAGTAAAGTTAATCTTTCCTTGATGTTTAGGCGTCATCATTATGGACATCAGTTCTGTGCTTTAATGAGGTGAGATCTTTAAGAGGTAGTTTTTTTTTTTTTTTTAAAGATTTTATTTATTTATTTATTTGACAGAGAGAGACACAGTGAGGGAGGGAACACAAGCAGGGGGAGTGGGAGAGGGAGAAGCAGACTCCTCGCCGAGCAGGGAGCCCAGTGCGGGGCTCGATCCCAGGACCCCGAGATCATGATCTGAGCCGAAGGCAGACGCCCAACGACTGAGCCACCCAGGTACCCCTTTAAGAGGTAGTCTTAAGAGGCTTTTTGCCAGGAGTGGGACTGGGTTCTGAATACTATGCCTCTGTTGTTTTTCTGGTTACTTGATTTCTGTCAGCTGTTACTTTTTATGTATGTGAATATCTTCTTGGCTTCTAATCTGTTTCTTTAATTAATATTTTATCTTCTGAAGGAGAGAATGAAAGAAGTTCCTAGTCTTCAAAATAATAATTATAACAGCTACCACTTATTAAGTGTCTTTTATGTTTCAGGTAGATGTTTATACGCGTTATCTTATTAAATCTTCATAGAGACCTTATGTAATAGATACTATTATTTGCATTTACTGATAAAGATGCTCAGGGTACCGACGTTTCTAAGTGCGAGAGCTGGGATTCAGTGTTCAAATGACCAAGTCAACACTTTTCCTCCCTCCAGAAGAAAGTGTATGTGCTTTGTGACAACTGTTTTCCTCGCTGTTCAGAGTCCTTTTTCACCACTTATGTTTGGATTCCCAGATGTGTTCTTAGGGTCTGGGGTTACTCTACTTGTGACCTCTGGAAGCACAGGGCACCAACGCACATTACTTTACACTCAATATGCTTTTGAAGCCAGAAGCTATGAGTATCTTAATGTGAACCAAAAATAACTAGAAAGCCAGGTCAGCAATCATTTTAGCAATAAATGTCTGCTTCATTGTAAGAACTCTCTCTCTCTCTAATGAATTTCCTTTTCAAAGGATTTTATGTGAAGCATGTGACAAGCAGTATATTCTGTTTTTGAATTAGCAAGGAGATCGAAAGAGCTTGGCATTTGCGGCATACAGGTGGCTGATTTATCATGTCCTATCTGGCTAAGCCACATCTGAAGTTCTTTTATTGTTGCTTTATCACAAGTTGGATTTTCCTCCTTCCTGTCCACTCTTAACTGCCACAGAATACCAATGCCCAAAGCTCTGGAAAATCTGTTGTCGTTGAGTTAAATTCATTTTCTTTCCACTTCTGTGTAACCAGCTAGTACCAATGCATTCTGATGCACTCCTGAAAAGCGCTCATTTCCCTTCTTGCTTCTTAGTCTCCAAGGCGCGTCTCACAAAAGGCCAGATTCCTCCCTGGTTAAGGAGAGTCACGTGCTTCAGCACCCGGGAGTCATCTCTTGCTCCAAGGAAGTAAGTGGTTGTGGATTTTTCCTGGAATTACTCTGGAGAAATTCTCACTGGGTGGCCACAAAGCTCTAGTACAGAGGCCTATTTAGAAGGCAGGTTAACGGGCACGAGGCTCCCGACTTGCACATGTGGGTCCTTCCTTAACATCTTTGAGACAAAAACTTCCTAGACTGTCAGATTGGCCAGTTCAGGGGAGTTCTTTAGCTTGGTTTCTTTGACTTTTTTTTTTTTTTATCACCTTCTGAGGACAGTGGGTTTCATTAAGTGGATGGTGATCTTTCATTTTGCTGAACCTTTGAATGAGTTTGCATTTATGTTTGTTGTAAGGGAAAGACTACATTTCTCTTTTTCCTGAAAGGAATATAATTTGGAGAACTGGGGGTAATCTGGGAAAGAAGGATGAAAGAAGGAAGGAAAGACAAGACAAGCTGCGAAAAAGGTACATGATATAGGCTGTAAGGCTTGTGACTGCAAATCCCCAATAAAAAAAAATTTTTTTTTGAGCAGGTGATGAAAATAGGTGAAAGAGGTGATCTTTGCAGAACAGGGCATGCATGAATTCAGGAACCAGAAGAGAGTGAATAGAGCAGAACTTTATGGAAAATTTTGCCAATTGCTTCTTGAAGAATTAATGAAGATGAAACCAAATATATATGCTGTGCTCCAAAGGCCAAAAGGGGTCTAGATGACATCTTTTTCACATTTAAAGATGCTCAAAGGGAGGAAAAAACAAAAGAAAGACACTCTGTTTTCATTTTGAGGTAGCTGTCATTCCTAGATGACACTCTTTTTTCCTACTTACATCGAAAAATGACCTGATTCCTTTATTCCTTTTTCATAGACACAGTTGGAGCTATAAGAGCCTCTCACCTGGTAATTAATGTGCTTGCCTCCATCTCTCTCAACTGTCTCCTTCAGGACTTCCTTCTTTTGAGGAGTTTGTTGTTGTAGATAGTGGATGGGGAAAAGAGGCCATTTGGGCCCTTTGGTCACTTATAAATTGTGTGATCTTAACTTTTCCAAGGTCCAGTTTCTTTATTGGCAACAATACCTCATAAGATTGTATTAAAATGTTGTTTAAAATATTTATTACCAGGTTTAAAGAAAACCATTTATAAACAGCAGAACTTAATTTAGCTAGTTTTAGTAGAAAAGAAAATGATTAAAGATGGTTTACAAAAATCTTTGAGAGGGCCAGAGAATCAGCAACAGTGGCCTCACCGCCAAGAAAAATATTGAATCCATATCTTTGCTGGTGCACTGCAGGGCTGAGCAAAGAACTTGCTGCTAGGAACCCCATCACTCTAGTCTCTGTGCCATGGCTCACCACGTGCACCAGGGAAAGGGAGTCCTTGCACCACCTCCTATCTCCCTGCTCTCCTCCAAACTCTGGTTGGGATGAGTCTGGTTGGCCTAACGTGGGTGCCTGAGGTGGGACACTCAACCCTGGTTTCTACCCTGCAATGCAAGACTCAAAGAGAAAAACTCCATACATTTAAGGAGGCTTTTTATGGCTGGTGGCCACAAAGCATGACACACCCACTACAGTTGGAGAATGTATGGTACCTGGCACACAATGAAAACTCAAAATATGTATTTACTGTTGTTACTATGAGGTATTATGAAAAGAAAATGAAACAAAGTATGGTACTCTTGATATGCATGAATATATTCTTTTGTTACCTCTTTTATACTTTTTTTAAAAAGATTTTGTTTATTTGAGAGAGAGAGAGCACACGAGCGAGGGGGAGGGGCAGAAGGAGAAGCAGACTCCCCCATGAGCAGGGAGCCTGAAGTGGGGCTGGACCCCAAAACCCCAGGATCATGACCTGAGCTGAAGGTAGACACTTAACTGACTGAGCCCCAGCCCTTTTATAGTTTTTAAGCACACATTGGGTGCAAAATATTTTAAAGATCACACATGCAATCTTGTGTAAATTGCAAGACAACAAACACATTGGGTGTGTTAGGTGTTTTGTGTTTCTCTAGCTTCCCTTGCCACTCTCCTTCACCCTTCTCTGGAGACTGACTGATAGACAGCAGCAGGTTTCTTTAGCCTCTGACTTCTGGTTGAGTCTGTCAAGGGGAATACTAGCGGGAGATCAGAGGGAGGAAAGAGAATAAAGACAGGGTATTTGTTCCCTAGAGTCTTCTTGCAGGGTTCAGGGGTGGCTGGGTTGGCTGTATTCCTTGGTCCAAAGTCACATAATGTTTATAATATTGTCAATGAGAGGTACCAGTAAGTATTGGGAAAGAGGGATAACTGTAATCCATTTAAAATGCTCCTTGAGGGACGCCTGGGTGGCTCAGCTGGTTAAGCATCTGCCTTTGGCTCAGGTCATGATCCCAGGGTCCCGGGATCGAGCCCCATGTCCAGCAGTCTGCTCAGCGTCTGGCTCTTGGCTCAGTGGGGAGCCTGCTTCTCCCTCTCCCTCTGCCTGCAGCTCCCCCTCCTTGTGCGCACGCTCTCTCTCTCTCTCCCCGTCAAATAAATAAATAAATAAATAAATAAATAAATAAATAAATAAATAAATATCTTTAAAATATTACTTGATTTTGTAACAGAAATATACATTTGTGTTCTTAACTTGGTTTCTTCATTTTTTGGTAGAGCCTTCTGAGGATGGTGAGTTCTGAAGCTTTCTCCATCTTAAGGTTCTGCCCGCCCCCCAACAACTTCTTTCAGCCTGAGGATGGTACCAGGGCCCCTGGTAACCAGCCCCATGGTACTGCACTATCTTTTGTACTTTCCACACTCTTGAAAGTAATCCCTTAATTAAATTCTCCCCAAGTATACAACTTGACTGCATTATCTCTTTCCTACCTGGACTCTGACCAAGATCCTGAGAAGGCATTGTTAAAAGATACTGTAGACATATATAGCAAAATGTTTGTTTAGAATTTTTTAAAACTTGTGTGTTTTCTACATCTTTTTTGTTCAGTTAGTTTAATTTAAAATGTGTACACATGAAGAGACGGTGTGCTCAATAGAAGTTTGGCAAAGGTGAGAGTTTACTTTCAATAGTTAATTAATTTGGCGAACATTTATTTGGTTTCTTTGCTGTTCCAGGCCCTGAGCAAAAATTTCAAATGGTAAAGTGAACATGACCTGCACTCAGCTGTAAGTCTTAAAGAGATAAGGTCTCAGAAAAGTAGAGTTTATTATTTTTTTTAGCAACTTTCAAGTATATAATAGCTATTGAAATAATAATAATGACTAGAATTATTCATGTGGTCATAATAAATAATTGATAGCAAGAAGAGAAAACACTGTCCAGATTTTCTAGTTTCTTTTGATGGCTGTTTTGAATTCTATAAAGTACTTTTGCAGGCATCTTTACAAAACTGTAATTTTTAAACATAAGAATATCAAGAAAGAACCATCCAATTTTCTCTGGGCAACTCAATTTTCATGAGAGTAATGCAGAGGTTAATTGGTATGTGAAGTTAAAATTCCAAGAGTGTATAAGGATCACTCAGTTAAAAGCTAATTCTCTCTCCAATTGTTTACACACAAGCATTCACAGAATAAACCTTACAATTTTAAATTTTATTTTATCTAGTGATATTATTTTTGGCTCCATGTATATAAAGATCTAAAACATGGGAACTCTTCTTGGCTTACTGTGAGATGAGTTTATGGTAAAGGAATATATAAATGTCCCCATCCAAAGCATCATTTTATGCACTTGTCAAGCAAGTATAATGTAATAGTGATGAAGAGTTTTAAAATCCTTCATAATCACTCTTATTGTATCACCCAGATGTGAGTGTAATAGGCGTTTTATGAAATATTTTCATATCCTGGACTTTTTTTTTTGGCCTCTGAGCCTCCCCACCCATTTTGTCAATGGCAGTTGTCCTTCCAGAAAGAGGGCGGGTACCATCTGGAACAAAGAGGGCATTGATCAGTTTTGAGTTCTAAAGCCAACTTTTAAAAAAATTCCAGCAAGAGAGTTGAGCCTTTTAGAGAGTGAAAAGAGTTTTCTAAAATGCCAAAAAGAAAAAAAAGCGAGAGAGAGAAAGGGAAATGAAAGAAGGGAGAAAAAGTGAAAGGGGAAAAAAAAAATCCCTCCTGTTCCCATATCAAAAGCAAAGACAGGGAGTTTTGTCTATAAACCCCAAGTAGAGAAAAAAAGAGAAGAGAAAGTAGAAAAGGCTCCTGGTCAGAGAGGTGGACACTGAGAGAGACCCAGGCAGGGAACGACGGGTGTCCTGGCTTACCCCTAACTAAAACCCTGAAAGTGGCGATGGCAAGGAGAGTTGGGTGTGGTGTTTGAAGGCTGTTAAAAAATATATATAAAAAAGAGAAACTGTTTAGAATCCCAGCATTGTGGGACTTGTTTTTCTCTTCCCTGGGCACTGCCTGGGAAGATTCAAGGCCACCCCAGAGAAGGGCTCTGTCCAAGATGGCACCCTCCAGGCCAGCAGGACTCGAAGTGTGGTCCTGAGGAGGTACTGGCCTGCAGTCCTTTGTTGTGGCTTCCAATCCATCCTGAGGTAAGTTCTGAAAATGGGGAGTATGCATTTAGAAAACTTTTACAGCAACTTGATAGACCAGTGTCATGGACTGAATGTTTGTGCCCCCTCCCATGTCCACTGTATTCATTTGAAACCCTACCCCTCAAGGTGATGGTGGTAGGAGATGGGGCCTGTGGGAGGCCATTAGAATCAGATAAGAACTTGAGGGTAGAGGGTTTATGGATGGGATTAGTGCCCTAAAGTCATGAGAGAGAGAGAGATTGCTTGCCTCCACTCTGCTTCCCACCATGTGAGACACCAGCAGAAATTGTCAGTCTGCAACTTGGAGGAGTGCTCTCACCAGGGCCTGACCACACTGGCACCCTAATTTTGCACTTCCAGCCTCCAGAACTGTGAGAAATATATTTATGCTGTTTATAAGCCACACAGTCTGTGGTATTTTTGTTATAGGAGCCCAAACTGACCAAAAAACTAATTTTATGGCTGTTGAAACAAATATGTTTAAAAAACTGGGGCTTGCATACCTCTTTAATATTTATTTTTCTAGCAACCAATTTTTATTGTATTTTATAAAAATATCGGTCTGCAAGGGATGGTGGGGGGAACCCATTATAATTTGAGAAGCATTATTCTACAGGGTATATTACAGGTGGCTGAGTGAGGGGTCAAGTAGAGGAATGGAAGTCAGACCCTCCACTTCTCCTCCAACTCTGCCTACACTCTTGAGTCTCATGTACCATGGAAGGAATCCAGAAAGAAATAAGTGTATTTAACCAGTAGAAGATACAGAAAGTACCTGGAGGGAGAATCCAGGAGTGCCAGCTGTGGAGACAAGAGCAGAGTGACCCTCCTGCACAGGCTGAAGGGTAGATGCCTAAGTCAGAGCTGGAGGAAGGACTTGCTGATCCTCAAACAAGCCCGCAGTGCCAGGGAGGGCCAAGGTGTTTTCCTGGAACCGATGTGGGAAAAACCCGTGAGTCCACCAGACCTAGACTTCAGCACTGTGGGCCCTCTGGATGTTCAGACAGGACATTCATGTAGCACTCGATGAGGACCTGAAGGTCATCCCTTTGTGGTATCTCTGGGCACAGCTCCAGGACAACTTCTATCCCAGTAATTCATGGTTTTGACAGCCCCCCATCCAGGAACCATCTTGGGATTGGGGGTGGAGAAGAACAGAAGGATCAAGGATTTACTCCAAAGTGACTGTGCTAATGAGCTCATATACTGTCATTCAATAGTCTTGTCTTCTCCATGAACCAGCAGTGTGATAGCTTGAGAGCACAATTAAATTATATATAGAAAATAAAGAAACTGTGTTTCTTTCTCACCTAAGTGGTAGTGCACAAATTATTGACCCTGCCCTACACCCAGTGAATTGTGAAAATAAAAATCATGCCCAGGGGCGCCTGGGTGGCTCAGTTGGTTAAGTGACTGCCTTCGGCTCAGGTCATGATCCTGGAGTCCCTGGATCGAGTCCCGCATCGGGCTCCCTGCTCGGCAGGGAGCCTGCTTCTCCCTCTGACCCTCCCCCCTCTCATGTGCTCTCTGTCTCTCTCATTCTCTCTGTCTCAAATAAATAAATAAAATCTTTAAAAAAAAAATCATGCCCAGTATATAGTACATTCTTACTAAAGTCTTGCTGAAATATTAAAGGGAACCCTTAAGATTGTTACATTTTAAAAATAGCCACACAAGCAGAATCAGGATGTATAGGATCTACTACAGAGGCACTCTCCTCTTATAGGGTGGCTCAAGCATGTCAATTCCATTGCCCAATATTTTAGGTGAAATAAATGAATTATATAAGACAGTTGTGGCCATGTTGATTGACAAAGTCCTGAGTAGGCAATCAGATAGGAAGTTCTCCAACTCAAAGGAATGTGCTTTAGGGGAGTGGGATTATATTTAATCCATTTTTGAAGAATTTCTAAGCTTCGGGGTGCCTGGATGGCTCAGTTGGTTAAGCATCCAACTCTCGGTTTTGGGTCAAGTCATGATCTCATGGGTTGTGAGTTGAGCCCAAGCCCTGAATCCAGCTCTGTGCTCAGTGGGGAGCCTGCTTGAGATTCTCTTCCTCTGCCCCACCCCACTCTCACGCTCACTCTCTCCCTCCCTTTTCTCTCTCAAATAAATAAACCTTAAAAAAAAAGAATTGCTAAGCTTCTCAAAAGGATGGGATACAATAAGTGGGGGGATGACTCGCCCCTTAACTCTACACAGAAACTTCACTGTAACAATCCTAACTCCTCTCTCAGCTATTGACTGTGACTTTGGTGACATCTAGTAGGTAATGATCACTAGTCATTCTTTCAATAGACATTATAGCATCCTAGTAACTACACCAGGTGCTGGAGATTTAAAGATATTTAAAGATAATTTACAGGTTTAAAGAGATTCTTCCCACTCTTAAGAAGCTTACACTCCAGTGGGAGAAACAGAAGTGTGAATGGAGACACAATGGTGTCATCTGTATCATGAGCAAGAGTGAAGGGAGCTATATAGCAGAGCAGAGGAAGGGAAACATCTTTTTATGTGCCTAGTCAGTGAAGAGTTCCCTAAAAAGGCCGTGATCTTTTGGGCTGAGTCTTGCAGAATTTGGAATGCAACAAGTGTGGATGGCAGAATCAGGCAGGCCAGGGGATGGAAGTGATAAGGAGAGAACAAACTATGTGTAAGTTTACAAAGCAACAGAAGTGACATGCTTGAAGGACTTGAGATGGTTCTGTGACAGAAGCCAAGAGCATCTTTGGGATTGTGTGACAGGTGGCGATGAGAAAAGCCTGCAGGATCATAATGAATGCCATAGATGGGTTTTAAGGCAGAATAACCTGACTGGATTTTGTTTTAGAAAGAGTACTTTAGAAGTTACATGGCAGGTGGAGTGGAGTGGGAAAAGGCTGAAGATATAACAACATATGACCAGTTTACAAAAGACCAGGTGAAAAATGATAGCCCGGATCTTCTGATTGTTCAAATCTGATGCACTTAGCCCTCCGTAAGAAAGATGGGATCTCTTCACATGCAAACTGGACATGGAAATCATCAAGACTGGCTAATACCATGTCTGTGATATCAGTTCAATCTCATAGAGCATTTCTGCTTCTCTGTGAGCTTATACACCCTTCCCCTTGATGGAATAGCTCATTCCCTCTGTTTTCTTTTTTTCCAATTCCTAGAAGATGTTTTGCATATTAGTCTTTTCCCTACCATGACAATTTTTGCTGGACTGCCTGTTAATCTGGTTCCCTCATAATTCTGGAGCCCAAAGCATAGATAAATGAGATTTAGGCTTCATTCCTATAGCACTAGAAATTCCATGCCCTCTTGGGTGCTACTCTTTTATTTAATGCAGACATACTTGCATGATCTATTTGTTTTTTAATACTTGTCTCCTTTTACTATCTCCAAATCCTAGTGAGGAAAGCACTTTTCATTGCCAAGATGGCTTCTCTTATTATACTATTTTTAATGATCAAGAGAAGTGTGAGTCTTTCAGCCCAAATAGGGAACTTAGTTTGGAGCAGTTGAGTAGAACACAAGTATACAGAAACGTTCTAACACTGTTATGCCCTGCACTGTTTGTAAACCTGTTTTCCCACCAGCCTTTGGTGGTCTGGCTCTTCATTATTGCTAATTGGAATAATTAGCAGATGATGTCTGTATACTTTTGGAACCCCAGAAGCCTGCTCAGGGCAAAGATTTGGAAATGGTTTACTCCTAAGTCATTGCATGTAGATTGCAGATATCAACCTATTGTTTGGGAGGGATTGTCCTCATGGTTCCTCAATCTTCCACAACCCTACATCCAAATGTGCATTTCCTCTGAAGGTCTATTGCCTGCAAACCTACTCTAGTCCTCTATGTTAGTCACATCCTTCTGTTGCAAGGTACCATAGAGCTCTGAATGCGCCTGCAGAAGTTAAATCCGTTGCCTCTTCTTTGCCTTCTTCTTCATCCTTTCTCATCTCCAGCTTGGAATGAATTTGGCTAGAAATTCTCAAATTGCATTTTGCACTCCTGGTTAAGCAAACGTAAAATTCATGTCTACATATTCTTATGAAGCTCTTCCTCATACTCCTGAGACAACTCCTGTGATTTCCTTTTGATATTGTTCTTTTCCCCCATACTTTGATTTTGCACGTCACTGGATCTAATGCTGTGTTTGAGTCCTTATGACAAGGCTGCCCCTCATTCCACTCTTGGGGGAAGCAGATGAATGCAGAGATGTAATTCAAAAGGACCCAGGAGTCAGGAAATCCAGACTGCTCTGGCTCCTCTCACATGGTTCCAATTGCTAGTATGACAGTCTTTGCCAAGGAGGGCATTAATTTTAACCATAGAAACCTGGCAAGTCAGACAATTCAGCTTGACATTGCAATTCAGCAGTGGGAACTATTAGTTTTGGATCTGATTTTAAGTGGTCTCAGAATACCGGTTACAAACAGAAAGGGCTTCCTGAAGCCAAGTCATATGGTGGCCCTGTGTTTCCTTATCTGCTTTCAGCCAGGCAACCTGGGCCCAGAGCATGTGCTTCCCCATTGCAACTGTCTAATCATATGAGAGGCAGTCATCCAACTCTGGTGTTCTTGAATTTTATTTTCTTTTTTCACTTTTGCCTTCTTATTTCATTATCCCCAAACCATGACATGTACATTATTGGGGAAAAAAGAAAATACAAGTAATCTGAAAGACCTTAAAAGTCTCTTATAATTCCACCCTCTGAAAATAATTACTTTTAACAAATTGGTGCCTACCCTCCTAGAAGGGGCAGTCTGGGAAGAAAGATGCAGAGGGAGGGAGAATTTTGCTTGCATTTCCTATTTCCTTGGAATTGCTCCACAGCAAAATCACCAAAGCCTTGCTTTGGCCAGGCCAGTATCCACTTTATCTTTGCTGCCCAAGGATGGCTTGCTCCTCCATCCTGGACAGGATTGTCCTATCTTCTTCAGCCCTACAAACAAATCTGTACCCCCTTTAAGGGACTGTGCCTGCAGGGATGCTCCTGACCTCTCTATCTGTGTTAACCACCTCCTTTGGGTTGCAAGGTGTAGAGACTAATTTCCATAATAAAAATGAATGTTCATTTCTGTGCACTTGTGTGCCAGACTTGCGATTGTCAATCTGTCTACCATTCAGCACTTCCAAGGGCTAACTTTTCCCTCCATTTTTCTAACACATAATTCTTGGCTTTACTCAGCATGTATGCTCTGCTCTCCTTTTTCTATGGAGAGGTCAATCCCTTCCATACTCCACATCCAAATTATGGCAGGAAATAACCTGCTAGATGCTGCTGCCTCTTTTGAATAGAATGCTCTGTGTTAAGCGACCTCATTAATCACTAGCTACACTTGGCACAGGTGTGTCTGCTCTGGTCCATTTATCGGCAGCCCTTCTTCAAGAAGTGGACTAATGCTTCTTTCACAAAAGAGGAAAATAGGAAAGGTCTGGGTGGGTGCGGCAGGCAGCCTGACTAGCATGTCGATAATGATATTGCCAACAAAAGGAGTAGCAGGGGAAGGTAGGAAGGGGTTTGACTGAAAGCGATTTAGGAAGTGGAAATGACAGGATAGAACTTAGTGATGGATTATTAAACACTTAGATTTCCGATTTACATGAATCTGTGAGATGGAGTTCTACTTTTAAGAGATAAAGAATATAAAAGAGATCTTTGGTTTAGGAATTTATTTCTAGGTATATTTAGTTTGAAGAATGAGTGAGGGTATCTAGGAGATAATACCTCTTTGCAAATACTAATGCATATTAAGAGCTGAGGGTAGAGATAGGGCTGGAGATAATTGACTCGGGAGTCATTGTACATAGATTGCAGATTTTAATCTATTGCTTGAGAACGTCTGTTCTGTCCACCCTGGAAAAAGACCAGATGCAAAAAAGAAAAAAGAAAAAAGAAAAATGCTGGCAAATTGAATTTTGAAGGGAACACTACTTCTTTTTAGAGATATTTCCCCTCATCAGATTTATAAATTAATAGCACCAATAGTAAAAATCAAGCATCAATTCTCCAACAAAGACTTTTTAAAGATCATTATAATTTATAATAATTCCTGATAGGATCTAAGACAACCAACCTGGCTGTTAGGATCAAGTAATTACAGGTAGTGCTGATACACTGCAGCTGCCAGGGAGATGTATAATGGTGAACAACAGGAAATGTGATGATTCTACATAATGTGAAAATCTGTATTCAGCTTGGTGGGGTAGAGCAGGAAGTGACTCTTGTTGGCAAAGAAGGTTTTACAATGCCCTTTCCCTAGCCACAGGTCACAGGAAATTAATTATGGCAGGGAAATGCAGCTGCCAGGGAGAAGGCAGACCTAGTCTAGCACTCAGGTTTCAGGGACAGAGAGCTACAGTATCACCCTGCTCTTCCCATTGACCAAAAAGGAGGCGGCTGGCGATCTGCAAAACAGCTTTACCGATATTCAATCCCCAAAGACTACTTAGAACAGTGCATAAACGGGGCCTCAGAAGAAGCAAAGCTTGAATGGCTGGATGCAGAAAGACCTTCAAAAGAAGACATGGAGACTACATGGACATTACTGTTTCTTAAAAGCTTACGGGAGAAACTCCAGAAGAGCATGGAGATATCATGGGAAGTAGATGGAGATTTTGCCGTGCCTCCTTCCCCTTCCACCAACACTCCCATCAGCACTGCCGGAGAAGGGGCTTTGAAATGGTCCAATTCTGGCTTTAAATCCTAGTTTTATCATTTACTAGATGTGTGACTTTGGGCAAGTTTTTAAAACTTCATCCATAGGAGAGAGATGTTGCTTAGCATTATTGTAAAAACCAAGACAAGAATGCAAAGTGCCTGGCCCATGGAAAGTACTGAAATGGTGGCTGTTATTCTTTCCAAAGAACTTTGTTCGCAAATACAAAAATACCTGTAAGAACTCTTCTACGTTCCCTCATAAAATTACTTTGCTCAATCCATTTCCCCTTAGGTTTGAAAATCTGTCAACCACAAAATCTTCGCCACTAAGATAATTTAGTTTTAGGAATCTTACCCTAACATTTGAGGTTAATTCACAGGTTTTGAGGGTAAATTGAATGACATTCATTTTCCTCTGAATCTTAAGCGATTTTCAGGCTTAAGAGCATGTTGAAGTTTCTATTTTCTGTATGAATCTGGTAATTACTTGGATGATTCAGAAACCCAGGTTTCTGTGTGGCATCTGGAGGGACCTCAGGAATTCATGGTTGGGTGGATGATTGCACCACCACTGCTGCATATTTGGGATATTTGGGTTACTCGGGGCCGTGTAGCATCTTGCTAGCAACTCCTTTCGAGTTTGTTACTGCTTTGCAAACTTCAAGCAGTCTCCCCAGCCCTTTGACCACTGAGCTTTTTATAAAGCCAGAACCAGTCTAAAATAAATCATAAGGCATATGCTGATGTCAGACAATAACCATAGAGTTATCTTCCCATTTACCCTTTATTGTTATATTTAGCGAACTTCCTTGGACTTTGACATAGCTGCCCTAGAATTTTTTTGTCCTTGGTTTTATTTTGCTGTGTAAATATCCTAAAAGTCCTTTCCCTGGTGGTCATCTACATTAGCTAGAGGGTAAATTCCTGAGGGGCACAGACTGACAGCAAATTCCCTCAGAATGGAAAGAAATCACTAAATACATTTTGTTGAATTAAGTCAACTTAATGAATTTATAATTAAAACAACTGGCAGAGGGTGACTACATCAGAAAATGTTGTTAGACGAAATTCTCTGTGACCAAATCTGGGGTGAAATGAGAAGTACCTCATTCTCCCAAGACAACTGGGATCTACTCCTGATTTACTAGGCCTTCAGAAAAGCTAATATGGAGATCGAAGTTTGAGAGGGGTCCAGCCAGGCAGGTGTGCACTAAGGTGTGTGGCCTTCTTCCTACCCAAGCGTGTAAAGAAAAAAATTATCTAAAAAATGAAATTGACTCGTTCTGACTCAGCCAAAGTGTTCTTGGGCCCATACAAACACATAAAGCTTTGGTAACCATGTACGATTAAGGATTAACTTTCTTTGGCCTGCCTGTGCAACTTTCTTGACCCCCACATGGTCAGAGAGAAGGGACTTGGCTCTCTCTATATGTCATTTATAACAAAACTGAACAGTCAACTAAAACAAAAACATCTGTACACTGAAACTCACTGCTGGGTAGAGAAGGTGAGGACATGCCTAGCTGAGTTTGAAAGCCTACATCAAAGGTGAAGGGCCAGGGCCCGTTGTAAGAGGATGAATTTTTCCTCCAGCTTGTAGAGGTTTTAAGATGACAACGGTGGGAAAGAACTATCAAATATGAACCTGTCCCTGGGAATTAACAGCTTCCAAATATGATAAACTGGATTTCCTGTTGTCTCACAGGTAATATCTGATCCTGAGATAACAGGAGATGCAAGTTGATTCATGTGACATCTGAATTAAATAGACTGAAGAAATCGTTTTCTCTCTCTCTGTCTTTTCTTTCTGTTCTTTGTTATGATCCATTTCATTAACTAGAACTTCAAGTTTAAACCATGATCCTGAACCATGATAAAATCTAAGAAGCTAATTGTCAAGAAAGAATGTCTCATCTGATTTTTCCCCACTACAGTCTCCTTCCAATTTTAGAAGACATTTACAAATTTGCAATAGGGGGTTTACACAACATACTAAATGATACAATAATACTTATATTTCAAGTGTTTTTAGAAGAAGTGATGGCTTTGTACTGCTCTCGTTATCTTGGTTATGAAAACATTGACTTTACTTAGAGGTTATGGACATTTCAAATATTTTTAAATAGTATTCAACAATCCACTCATTCAGTTTCAAACAATTACCTCAGGCTTTCATTCCCTACATTTCAGGCAACCACTTTTGAGTGGCCCATTTGTCTCTGGCTACTCTGGTATTTTCCTTCTCTATTCTTCCCCTCTCTTTGTGTTCCCATTCACCCGCAGGAAATTGGGTAATCTATACAAATTATCTCTTTCCTTCATCCACTATTCCCAGGGATCTGAGCTGCATTGCTAATTTTCTAACAAGGAAAATGTAAAGTGTTGATTCTAGGATGGGAATGAATGAGCTTGTGGTAGGAAGAGGTGGTTTAAGCTATACTTTGTTTTTCTTGTGAAGCAGCAGGCTCACTATGCATAGGATTATGGAAAACAAAACCAAGTACAACACAACACATTGGCAATTCATTTAACCCTGTGCTTTAGAACAAAACCCAGAACAGTTTAGAATCTAAAGCCAGTCTTCAAGAGTTTCTAAACATTTGGCATCGACCTCTTTCCCAATAATAAAATACTAATTAACACTTTTGTTCTGCTTTACAAACCTTATGTAAGTATACACAGTACACAGTATGGGACAGGGAAGTACAATTATCTTGATTCCTTAGGACAGGACATGGAGTGAGTAGTAGAAAGAGGATTCCATCCATCCTGACATCTAGTGACAGCATGTTTACTTTTCATCCCGCTAGGGCATATGCTTATGTAACTGTTCCTTTCTTATATCACAAGGATCTTAACTCAGGGCAAATTATTTTACTATTTGAGTTTATGGAGAAAAATTGTAAATATAATTCCTGCTATGCTACTCTGCCACAGTGATTAAATGAATTGTCAGTATCTCTGTAGGAAGTATTTCCCAACTATTGACTCATCATTGAATTAAGCATTTCCCCCCGGTTTTACTGAGATATAATTAACACGTAACATGGTGTCAGTTTAATGTGTACAAAATAATAATTTGATATATGTATATATTGTGAAATGATTACCACAATAAGTTTAGTTAATATCCATCCCCTCACACAGTTACAATGTTTTTTTCTTGCGATGAGAACTTTTAAGATCTATTCTATTAGCAACTTTCAAAAGTATACGATACAGTATTGTTAACTCTAGTCACAATGCTGTATATTATATCACTAGGACTTATTTATCTTATAACTGGAGGTTTGTACCTTTTTACCCTTTACCCATTTTGCCCACCCATCCCCTCCTGAATTAGACATTTTTAAAGTGTAATCCCAATGAACCAAAAACACAGGAGGAAGAATTTACACAATGAAGAAAAAGAAAAAAAACGCAGTTATTAGTATAAGTTCAAAGAAGTTAATTCTATTTTTGACATTATGAATGTTCATATTCAAGATCCTAGTTGGTTAGGTCAAAAGGTATGAACCATGAAAACATACCTTTTTCTTTTCTTTCTTTCTTTCTTTCTTTCTTTCTTTCTTTCTTTCTTTCTTTCTTTCTTTCTTTCTTT